>NC_037676.1:127179730-127479730 GCF_003255815.1 Theropithecus gelada
CACCCCCATGATCCAATCACCTCCCGCCAGATCCCGCCTCCAGCATTGTGGATTACATTTCAACACGGGATTTGGTAGGGACACTGATCCAAACCATATCAGGTACCATATTGCAAAGCTACTTAAAAGAATCAGTAGGAGCCGGATCAGTTGACCTGGAAGAATTTCCATGAGGTATTCCTGAGAAAAGCCGTATGTCAAGAAGTGTGTATAATCCATCATGTTTCTGTAAAATAGACAATGCCAAGAACTTATTCATGTGTGTGTATTTTTTACGTATTTCTATATGATTTATTTTAAAAGGGAAGAAATCACATGATTGTTCACCTGGATTTTCTGTGAGTGTGGGGAAGGCTGGTGGTGGTAGTGACGCAGGTGTAAAGGAGACGCATTTATGAAAAGAGAAAGCAAAAACTGGTGGAAAAGAGAACTCCATACTTGATTTGATCTCAACTTTTCAATATTTATATGAAAGACAGGAAATGAGAGGGAAATTTACATCTGTATTTACTGATATATACTTATGACAATAGATATCTAATTGTTCAAACAAGTACTATGACATTATTTTATTTCATTCACAGTGACTCAACAAACTAAAAACCTTGTTTCTATGTGTGTATACTTTTAGATAGATGATCAAGGAGAAAGATACGGAAAGGCATGTTCCAAGCCAGTTAACACTAGTTCCCCCAAGGGACTGAAATGAAAGATGGAGCAAGAGAAAGACAGTTTTTGCTTTATACACCTCTGTTTTGTTTCACTTGTTCCAAAATCATGGAACAAGTAATATATTACCTTTACAATTTGAGAATAACAAATCCAGATATTTTTAAAACCGGAAGTCCGTTAGAGACCTCGGCTTCTGACCTGAAACTGCCACCTACTATCTCTATTTCCTTGAGCTAGTTCTGTAACCTTTTCAATTCTCAGTGTTCTCCTCTACAAAATGGGGATGATAGCCTCTGACTCATAAATAGGAAGATAAATAAATTCATCCAATGAAAAAAGCATGGTACCCAGCAAATAGGAAGTACTTAATTAAGTGTTCGCTGTTATTCTTTTTTTTTTTTTTTTGAGACAGAGTCTCGCTCTGTTGCCCAGGCTGGAGTGCAACTGTGCAGTCTCACCTCACTGCACCCTCCACCTCCCGGGTTCAAGTGATTCTCCTGCCTCAGCCTCCCAAGTAGCTGGGATCACGGGCACGTACCACCATCCCCAGCTAATTTTTGTATTTTTAGTAGAGATGGGGTTTCGCCATGTTGGTCAGACCAGTCTCGAACTCCTGACCTCAGGTGATCCAAAATCTATCCTTGGCCTCCCAAATTGCTGGGATTACAGCCGTGAGCCACCACGCCCGGCCTATTATTACTATTACTATCATTATTGCTCCTCCTCCTTCTATACTACAGCAAGAGTGCTTGAACCAGATGTAGGGGAGATAGTAGCTGGAGAGCATAACAGAGGCACTGACATGTGAGCAGCTAATGAGGCCTTTTACAAGACGTCTGTGACCACGCTGACAGATAGAAGAAAGCCGTTAAAAGCATCAAGGTAGTTAGATAAAGCTGAGTCTGAAGTAAGTAAAACATTGTTATGGAATCCTTGGGGTGTTGCTTTTCTGGCCAGAAACCTCTGTAGCCAGTGGCGCCTTTGCCTGACTTTTGCTCAGGCCCACTGGGCTCTTTCTGCCCACTCGGCCTGGCGACTTACATGTATTTTTGTATTTTGTGTGTATATTCGTATCTATCTATCTATCTATCTATCTATCTATCTATCTATCTATCTATCAATCCCCCACAGTGAAAATAATCTACAGGATAGGTAAATAAATTAAGGCATATTCATGCAGTGGGATACAATACAGTGATGAAAATGAACTAATTAGAACTACATGAAGCTATACTCATAAACACAATTTGGGTAAAAGAAACTGGAAACAAGAATACACAGGGTTTTTGACAGCGGTACTATTTTACAATCCCAACAAGAGTGCACAGGGTTTCAGTTTCTCCACATCCTTGTCAACATTTGTGATTTTCTGGTTTTTTGATAGTAGCTGTGAAAGGAAAACAGAAACTTGGGCCAGGCGCGGTGGCTCACGCCTGTAATCCTAGCACTTTGGGAGGCCAAGGCAGGCGGATCACAAGGTCAGGAGATTGAGACCATCCTGGCTAACTCGGTGAAAACCCGTCTCTACTAAAAATACAAAAACAAAAAATTAGCTGGGCGTGGTGGCAGGTGCCTGTAGTCCCAGCTACTAGGGAGGCTGAGGCGGGAGAATGGCATGAACCCAGGAGGTGGAGATTGCAGTGAGCCGAGATAGCGCCACTGCACTACAGCCTGGACGACAGAGTGAGACTCCGTCTCAAAAAAAAAAAAAAAAAAAAAACAACAACAACTTGGTACCCCAATTCCCTCTGCCAAAAGGAAAAAATTAAGCTGAAAGCTGAATCATGCAAGAAGTTGCCTTTTCTTTTGTCCCTAAGCAGAGGGCTACAGGTAAAAGGTTAAACATCTCCACAGCCAGATACTCTGTGCTCACCTTATCTTATGTAAAGTTCTGATTTTCTGAGCACGAGACATGAATACATAATTGACTATTCCCCAACTTGCCGCTTTTCTCTTGCAACATGTGGATTACCATACCCTTCCTCTTTCCTCTGCAGCCCACTTTTTCCCTTTAAATATGGAAGCCCTCAAATTCACCTTTGAAGAAAGGCACAGACCACAGACCGCTTCTGGGGTTGTGTGCTTTTTTTCTTCTGGGCATGTCCTTAACTTTGGCAAAATAAACTTCTAAATTGATTGAGACCTGTCTCAGATACTTTTTGGTTTACATAACCATCCTAACGGATGTGATGTGGTATCTCATTGTGGTTTTGATTTGCATTTCTCTAATGATTAGCGGTGCTTATTGGTTGTTAGTATATCTTCTTTGGAGAAATGTCTATTCAAGTCAGTTGCCCATTTTGTAATCAGGTTGAGTTTTTTTAGTTGTTGAATTGCGGGGGTTCTGTATATATTCTGGATATCAATCTCTTGTCAGATATATGATTTACAAATATCTTCACCAATTCTGTGGGTTGCCTTTTTACTCTGTTGATAGTGTTGTTATTGTTGTTGTTTTCGAGACAGGGTCTCACTCTGCCACCCAGGCTGGGGTGCAATGGCATGATCTCAGCTCACTGTAACTTCCGCCTCCCAGGTTCAAGCGATCCTCCCACCTCAGCCTCTCCAGTAGCCGGGATTAGAGGCAAACACAACCACACCTGGTTGATTTTGTATTGTTAGTATAGACAGCCTGGCCGTGTTGGTCAGGCTGGTCTTGAACTCCTGACCTCAAGTGATCCACCCACCTTCACCTCCAAAAGTGCTGAGATTACAGGCATGAGTCACTGGGACCAGTCAATAGTATCTTTTGATATACAGTTTTTTTCAATGTTCATGAAATCTAATTTGTCTATTTTTTCTTTTGTTGCCTGTACCTTTGGTATTATGTCCAAAAATCGGTGCTAAATCCAGTGTTATGAAGTTTTGCCCTATGTTTTCTTCTAAGCATTTGCATACTTTCAGGTCTTACATTTAACTCTATTTTGAGTTCATTTTTTTATGTGTTGTTAGGTAAAAGTCTGGCTTCATTCTTTTGCATAGGGATATCCAGTTTTCTCAGCACCATTTGTTTTTTTGTTTAGTTTTGCTTTTATTTTTTGTAGAGATGGGGTTCTTACTTTGTTGCCTAGGCTGGTCTCAAACTCCTGGCTTTAAGTGATCCTCGTGCTTCAGCCTCTCAAAGTGCTGGGGTTATAGGCATAAGCCACTGTGCCTGGCTCCAGCATCATTTGTTGAAAAGACTGTCCTTTTCCCATTGATTGGTTTTGGCACCCTTGTCAAAAATCATTTGGCTAAAAACGTAAGGATTTTTTTTTAGACAGAATGTCATTCTGTCACCTAAGCTGGAGTACAGCCTCAACCTCCTGGGCTCAAGGGATCCTCCTGCTTCAGCCTCCCACGTAGCTAGAACTACAGGTGCACACCAACATGCTCAGTTAATTTTTAAAAATTTTTTGTAGAGATGGGGTCTCACTATGCTGCCCAGGCTGGCCTCAAACTCCTGGGCTCCAGAGATCCTTCAACCTCGGCCTCCCAAAGTAATGAGATTACAGGTGTGAGCCATGTACCCAGCCATATGAGAGTTTATTTCTCACAAAATTCAAAATAGAATTACTATATGATGCAGCAATGCCACTTCTGGGTGTATACCCAAAAGAACCGAAAGCAAGATCTCGAAGAGATATTTGTACATCCATGTCCACAGAAGCATAATTCACAATAACTAAAATGTATAAGCAACCCAACTAACCATTGACAGATGGATAGATAAGCAAAATGCGGTATACACATACAATGGTATATTGTTCAGTCTTAAAGAAGAAGGAAATTCCAATATATACTACAATATTAATGAATCTTGAGGACATTGTGCTGAGTAAAATAAACCATTTACAAAAAGACAAATACATATTATTTCACTGATATAGTCAAAATTATCGAGACAGAAAGTATTAATAGAATGGTGGTTGCAAAGGGCTGGGGATGGGGTAAATGGGGAGTTGTTGTTCGATGAGTACAGAGTTTCAGTTTTACAAGATGAAAGGAATTATGGAAGTGGATGGTGGTGATGATTGCAAAACATTATGAATGTATTTAATACCTTTGAATTGTACACTTAAAAATGATTAAGATGGTAAATTTTATATTTTACCACAATCACGACAAATATTTAAAATGTTTTTAACAAAAGAATGCACATTGTGTGCTTCCGTTTGTATATAATTCAAAAACAGGCAAAAACTGACCCATGGTATTAGAAATCAGAATAGGGGCTACCTTGGGGAGGAAGACAAAGATAATGATGCAGAAGGAGGGCAGAGGGACCTAGAGAGTATCACTAAGGCTCCATTTCCTGACCTGAGAGGTACAGGTAGAGGATGTACATTACCTGTGGTGATTCACTGAGTATTTTTGATGTATGCACTTTTCTGTGGCATGTTATAGTCCAAGAAAAAATATAAAGGTTTTTAAAAATAGAGAAAAATAGACTCTGAGTGAAGGCCTGAGGAGGTTTCCTTTTATAGCTCCTCATGTTACCATTGAAATTGAAAATTCGGAAGAGCCAAGGTCAGGTACCCAACAGAGAGGGTGTGGTGGCTACAATTAGATCTGCAGGAGAATAGGACTTGGGAGAATGGGCTGGAAGCAGAAATCTAGTCAACAGCGGGAAATGCCCATTCAAACCAGAATGGAAGGTACAGCCCAAGGTCAGAGGTTGGCAGGAAGGAAAGGCTGGGCCACCAAAAGACTGTGTAGCACGTATTAACTGAACTTTCTATTGAGGAGGTGCAGGAGGTGCAGGGGTGCCTGGCAATGAGTGACACTAGGGCTTATTGCCTAGGGGCCAGAGCTGGACCAGGGGGTTGCAACCCAAGGCAGCTAGTGAGGTGTGTTCAAACCCACGTTAGTGTTTACCCAGGAATGAGCTGGGGAAACTGAGATCTGCTGGCACATTCTGAAAGAGAGGTAGGAATAAAAAATGGGGTTAAAAACCAAAGAGTAGGCGCTATGACCTGGACTGGGTGGGGGGCTTAGTAGAGAATTAAAAATCTGAAGGAACTGTAGTCAATGTGTTACAGTAGGTAGCTAGTCAGACATGAGCAGGGAAGGAGAGCCCCTGCCAACCCCAACTAGGAATGTCAGGTGAGCATCAGGTGATGGTCAGGCAGTTGTTAACTGTCTCTCTAAAATAATACTTGGTTGCAGCCAGCGCCAGGGAAAGGCAGTTTCCCAATAGATAGAAAAAAACCCGAAGTTGGTGATCAGCAGCTTCCCGATAAGATCTCAGGAGTTGGGCAAGTGGACTCAAGCATACGTGCTAAGAGGCAAAATGGCAGAGTTTAACTTGTATATGACCTTCTTCTAGGAACATTCGACTGGTAAGGGAATAATGCCTCAAGCGAGCATGTGTAAAACTCCAGTAAACACATTGCACATTCTTCCTTCTCAAGTGCTGGCAGGCCACTGCACATGTGGACAGCCCACCTCAAAGGAAAAATGGGGTGGAGAAGTAACGCAACCCTGGAAGCATGCCAGCGTGTAAGACCCCAAGTCAAAGGTCAAACCACGCACTTGATCTCTCAAGCCACTCAGCTGGCCCTCTTCTAAGTGTACTCTACTTTCTTTCGTTCCTGCCCTGAAGCTTTTTATAAACATTCATTCCTGCTCTAAAACTTGTCTTGGTGTCTCGCTGTGCCTTGTGCCCCACGGTTGAATTCTTTCTTCTGACAGGCAAGAATGGAGGTTTCTGAAGACCCCTGTGGATTCGCTGCTGCTGACATACTTTGGTGCCGTGTGCCTTGGATAGATTTCCCTAGTGGTAAGGCAACTCTACGCCTTGCCTTCTGCCACTGGAAGTATTCAACCCCCGTATGCTGTTTTCTTTTCCCTCTTGCTGTCCTGCTTACTAACCAATCCCCAGAATGATCCCTCTCAGCCACAGTGGCTCTGCTCCCCTCGGCTGATCTCTCCCCTCACTCTGATATATGGTTCACAGGGGTGGGAAGGACCCTGGAGTCTACACCAAGTAGACCTGAGACACTATTGGCCCTCCTGGACAGGAGGCTTGTGAGAGTGGTGGGACTAAAGCCTAACACCGTGCAATGTCTGGAGTTTTCTCTGCCTTTTCAACCAAAATCAGCTCTTTCCCAAAAACCCACACCACCTATTTTCCTGCTTTCTCTGTGTGTATTCTGAAATGGCCTTACACAACACCCACTGGATCATCCCCCTCAGGGTAAGTCTGCCTCTTCTCTGTTTTCACTTTGCATGCCATGTGACTTCCTTCTCTGCTGCTAGCTCATTGCTGGGACAGGCACTAATTGGAACCCAGGCTCTGCAAGCTCCTTATGACTTACCATATGCTTTTTATTCCTGTTATGTCCCAGAGCCCAGTTTGCCAGTGGCTTTTGAAGCAACTTGTCCACTTGTATAGGGTCTCACTCTGTGGCCCTTTAAGGACCCAGTCTACTTGCTTTTTTTGAGTTAGCACTGCTTTGGGAGGAGGAGAAATTCTTCCTTGCCATTTATGAGTTCTTACCCCCAAGCCCCAAGTCCTCCAGAGGTTTTTCCTTTACGTCAAGAGGACAAATAAACATTGCCCTCTGGAATCCCAGGGCTGCCGTTTTTGTGAGCACATGAAGGTTTTCCATGAGTATTCCTCTCGCTTCCTCCCGCTTCCTCCTGTAGCCTCCATTTCTCTAATCACTTCCACACCCTTTTCAATATACCTCAAGACCTTCAAGATCATATTCGAAGGGAGGGAAGTCCAGCCTCCTTGCAGCAGTTAGCTGAAAAACAAGCTTCTCATCTACTTAAAGAACATGGGAAACGGGTATCTGAGAAAAGAGATAATCATTTTGTTGCTAGAACACCAAGCAAGAGTCACTATAAGGTCATGGAAACTAGAATATAGGCCAGCCCGAGGCCACAGGTGCAAGAGACCCAGAGGACAGAGATGAAGGTTGGTCCCAGGCTATCAGATTACCATTAGAACACAGATGAAGGCCAGGTTAGGGGCACATAGTAAGACCAGTTTATTCCAGAACCCCAAGGATGAATGGGGATGGGGCCTGTTCACTCCGGTATCTCCTTTGTTCTGAAGTGGGTAATTGTGATGAGATGGGAGGTTAAGGGTATATAGTAAGACCAGTTCATTCCAGAACCCTAGGGATGAATGGGCAATGCCTGATTCAGGATAACAGGAAAATAAGAAGGGTTGCCTTCTTTTTCCTTTTTTTCTCCTCTATTCTCTCTTCGCAGATGGGTAATCATGTCTCCATAACACAGGACATGCCCCTCAGATGCATCTTTCCCAAGAACTGGGAAAAGTTTAATCCCCCATGCCTTAAAATCAAAACCTAGTGATATAGGAGTTAAAAAGAAATTGCTTAGGCAGTTAGTGAGGATAAGAGAGTCCTCAGTAAGGTTTCCCTTTTAATGAAAAGCAGCCCCCAAATCATTTCTTTTCTAACAAAGAGCAGTCTGGAAAATCGAGCTGTAGACATAGATAAGCAAGTGGAAGCTTGCACAGGTAAATGCTAGCAGCTGTAACAATAGGAAAAGGCTACCTGGGGGCCAGGTATGTTCAACATGAAGGTTCCCTCTTCCCTTTTCTTTGTCTCCATGTGCACAGTAAAAAAAACAGGCAACATGGCACCAGCCAGGTAGAGACACCATCTACATAATGAAAGATTAGGGTGGGATGGCCAGCCTCTTTGCACGATATAAAGGGCACACCTGGTCTAACCAATCTCTTGTGCCCCATGTAAATCAATTCCTCGAGCTCATCTATAAAACCCCATGCATTTCACCGTGAAACTGGAAGACTCACTCTAGAGCCCCTCTTTCCCTGCAGGAGAGAGAGCTTTTCTCTTACCTATTAAACCTTTGCTCTTAAACTCACTTCTGTTTGTTCATGTCCTAGATTTCTTTGACTTGAGATGATGAACCTCAGGTAGAAAAGAAACAAATTCTGTGTGAATATATTTGCTAAAATTAAAGTGATATTATTCAGTTTATCCACAAATTACATATTGAAATAAAAATACATGATTTCCTTACAGCAGTGTTCTGCTCTTTTGTTGTTGTTGTTGTTTTTTGATACAGAGTCTCTCTCTGTCACCCAGGCTGGAGTGCAGTGGCATGATCTCGGCTCACTACAAGTTCCACCTCCCAGGTTCATGCCATTCTCCTGCCTCAGCCTCCCAAGTAGCTGGGACTACAGGCACCCACCATTGCACCTGGCTAATCTTTTGTATTTTTAGTAGAGATGGGGTTTCACCATGGTCTCCATCTCTTGACCTTGTGATCTTCCTGCCTCGGCCTCCCAAAGTGCTGGGATTATAGACATGAGCCACCGTGCCTGGTCAGCACTGTTCTGCTTTTTAACAGAAAATTGTGAAGGGCTATAAAAGGTTTATGAGAATCTTACCTTATGGTCAAACTGATTAAGATTGAATAGATTTGTCTATAAGGTTTTACTAAGAACTGGGTTTGACATCAATAGTATGCTGATGCAAAGGTAAAATCCGGCTTTCTCTGGGTATTTGTATAAATGCGTTATGGGTATGTATTCCAAAATTATTCAAAACTCCTATAATTCTGATATGACTTAGTATATGTTAGCAGTAATAATTCTTATGTTAAATTATTGTGTATAATTCTTACGTTAAATTATGTTAACTAATTACCACTGAGGTAACAAATTTCCTTGTTAATTGTGTCTTTGACTATGGCTCCCCTAAGACATTTTGTCATCTACAGACAATTGTTGCCATGTTTTGATCCTCTTTAAAAGATGGTTTTATAATCAGCTATAAAATTCTGACAGGTGCTGGTGAATGCAGGTTTCTGATAACTTTGGAGGCTATTACATTAAAATGGAGATAAAAGAACTTCCAATACTCTCTTGGAAAGTTAATGTGTTCATAAATATCAAGCAGAACAGGAATTAACTGAAGTAATCTTTTTAAATTTTTACTTAAAGCAGTGCTAATCCTTTATTTTTCAAAGTCAAGAAAACTTTTCTTTTGAGTCATTTACAGCATTTAACAATTGAGTACTCTTGTAAACAAAATTTGGAGCATATTTGTTTCTCTCACCTGATTTACCCAGAATTTGGAAACCATTTGTGAGTATTCCTAACTTATGGCAATATAGTTATTTGTGTAAGTTCAAAAAGAATCTGTTTTCTTTTGCAACAGGGCACAACTGGAGGAACTGGTTATTATACCTAGGCATGGACCAGAATGGTGTGCTTTCCTTTAAGGAATCAAAGTTGACTTATAGACCCAATAAAAGCCCCTTGGAAGACCGGCCTCATATCTTGTCTACACAGTAACTATATAGGGTTCCTGACCTGTAGTAAATAAAGAATGTCACTTTCTGACAGTCCCAGGAGCTCCAAGTTATCTCAGGGTCTCAAGAGGAAACGAATTTACCTAACTCATATAGGTATTTAATGGCATAAACCCATAGCTGAGCTTAAGGCTTTAAAAAGTTTTATCTGAGGCTGGGTGCAGTGGCTTACAATTGTAATCCCAGCAATATGGGAGGCTGAGGTGGGTGGATCATGAGGTCAGGAGATCGAGACCATCCTGGCTAACAAGGTGAAATCCCGTCTCTACTAAAAATACAAAAATTAGCCAGGTGTGGTGGCAAGCACCTGTAGTCCCAGCTACTCAGGAGGCAAGGAATGGCGTGAACCCAGAAGGCAGAGCTTGCAGTGAGCCAAGGTCACGCCACTGCACTCCAGCCTATGCAACAGAGTGAGACTCCATCTCAAAAAAAAGAAAAAAAAAAAAAAAAAAAAAGGTTTTATCTGAGATTCCTTATGGAGCAAAGTTTCATCAAAGTCAATTTTAAAAGAAGCCTATATGGCAAATAATTATTCCTGTTTTGCTTTATGTAAATAATCAGGCCAAGTATAATAAGACTAAAGCTTATTTTGCAAGCAAGTCAGTCCTATCATAATTGGTTGTTAATAAAAATGAGGGCTGGAGACAGAAAAATTATGTTTCGAGAACTATGTTATACTTGTTATTAGGTTCTAGTCTTATCAGTTGCTTCTGAGTTTTTGTCTGCAATTTAGACTAACCTTGCTTATTCTTGTGAACCAACTAGTGACTGCAGTCCAGAAGAAACAAGAGGGACGGGTAATGTAAAAATCTGGATCAATATTGTAATTCTTGGCCCATATTAGAATCAGCTAGCAACATTATGCACCCAATTAGCAAGCATTACTATAGCCACCAGCTACCAGAGCATATTGGCAGCCTCGTGATTTTTTCGAGCTGTCCTCATGCCCTTTTTCATTTTGAAATTCTTCTAAATCTAATAACCTGATATGTCTCCTCTTACTTCAGGCCATCAAGCTCCAGATGATCCTCAGTGAGGGCTGCCATCTTCTCAGTATTTAAGAGTCACTCTTCTACAGAGGGCTCCTAGACTGCCCATCAGTGGGACACGACAGAGGCAAAACTCTGCCCCTGTCTCCCATAGACTTGACTGAATACCACTTTCACCAACCCACGGAGCCGCCCTGCCCTGACAGCTAGCAAGAGGCCGAGACCCACAGAACAATGACCTCCACTCCTCTGTCAGCAGGAAGCAGTTACAAAAGACTGACCTTCATCTATTTTCCTGATTGAATTAGGGTCTTGGACTCTTGGAGGGTGGTAAATGTTATAGTAGGTAGCTAGTCAGACATGAACAGGGAAGAAGAGACCCCCAACTCCACCACCACCAGTAATGTCAGGTGACCATCAGATGATGGTCAGGCAGTTGTTAATTGTCTCTCTAAAATAATAACTAGTCTCAGCCAACACCAGGAAAAGGCAGTCACCCAATAGGTAGGAAACACCTGAAGATGGGGATCAGAAGCTTCCTGATAAGATGTCAGGAGGTGAGCGAATGGGCTCAAGCGTGCACAGTAAGAGGCAAAATGGTAGAGTTTAAGTGATATATGGCCTTCTAGGAACATGCAAACGGTAAGGGAAGAATGCCTCATGTGAGCATGTGTACAACTCTAGTAAACACACTGCACATGCGGCCCCTCCCAAGTGCTGGGAGGTCACTGACGATGCAGACAGCCCACCCCAAGAGAAGAATCAGGGGGAGAACTAATGCAATGCTGGAAACATGCCAATGTATAAGACCCCAAGTCGAAGGTCAAACCACACAGTTGATCTCTCAAGTCACCCTGTTGGCCCTCTTCCAAATGTACTTTACTTCCTTTCTTTCCTGCTCTAAAACTTTTTAATAAACTTTCACTCCTGCTCTAAAACTTGTCTCAGTCTCTTCCTCTGCCTTATGCCCCTTGGTAAAATTCTTTCTTCTGAGGAACCAAGAATTGAAGTTATTGCAGAACTGTACGGATTCACTGCCAGTAACAAATGAAGCTGATGTTCACAGCTTGCCCATGTTGGCTTGGATGAAGGAAAGCAGGACATGGGTATCCAGGTTTCTTAAGATATAGGGTCAGGGAGTAGGTCTATAGGACTGTCATATGGATAAGATTTGCAGTTTGCCCAGTGGTCCAGTCTTAAGACAGAGAGCCCCAAACCCAACCACCAGTACATAAGAGGGCTCGGGTTCAGAGTCAGAGAGACCTGGGTTCAAATCCTTGCTCTGTGACCTAATTGCTAGGTGAGTTTGGGCAAGTCATTTACTTTTCCTGCAGCTTTGTTTCTTCATCTGTAAAACTGACATAACAATACTTCACAGGGTTGATGTGAGGAAGAAATGAAAGGAATTGCACACAAAAGACTTGATATAGACTAGCTACCATAGTGGTAGCTGCAGCCTCAAATACCAGTTTCTGTGAGCATTAGTGTTAGGCACTGTGAAATCTATTTTGGCAACTTTGCTGTGATTTGGAATCTTTCCCAATTCTTGGCTGTTCTTGGTATAGAAGAGTTTTCTGGACTAAGTGGCCTCAGCCTAGTAAACTGTGATTCTGTTTTGCCAGTTAGGACTCTGTTAAAGATTAAACAGATTATCAGGCACTGTTCCCGATTGCCCTCCCTCAAGGAAGGAACTTTTTGTTTAGAGTAGTCCCTGCCTTCTAGCCAGGGAGAGAGGAGCTGTCATGGAATGACCAAGGCTCTAGGTTTTTCATCCTCTGCTGCCTCCTTTGGCCTCTCTGTAGCCCCAGCTAGGTGAAGTCAAAGTGGCCTTCCAGGTTCCTTAGCTCCCTTCTGAATTTCCCTACAGAATTCCACAGCTAGCACTCTGGACCTAGCGTAGACTAATAATTATCTTGCATGCCACACCCAGCCTTCCTAAAGACCTCTTTTTCCTGCCATCTCACTTGAGTCTCTGAACTCCCTCCTGCGCTATCTACTGTCAGCTTCTGGCTGAGCCCCCTAAGAAAGCAGGAACTCACATAGCCACCTCCTCTCACCCACCCTCAATCTTGCTGTGTATTTGCTAGCTTGTTTACTTTGTACAGCATGATCCTTCAGGCTTTCGTCTTATTTCACCAGATCATTTAACAGGTGTTGCGCCCAGAAGATTCAGAATAATTCTGGGTGAAAACACAGTTCTTAATATTCAGGCACAGAACTACAGTGACCATGATTTTAAACTTAGATTGTGTTAGTATATTAGTCCATTCTTGCACTGCTGCAAAGAAACACCTGAGACTTGGTAATTTATAAAGAAAATATGTTTAGGCCAGGCATGGTGGCTCACAACATAATCCCAACACCATAGGAGGCTGAGATGAACGAATTGCTTGAGCTCAGAAGTTTGAGACCAGCCTGGGCAATATGGCAAGACCCCATCTCTACAAAAAATACAAAAATTAGCCAGGCATAATGGTGCATGCTTGTAGTCTCAGCTGTTTGGGAGGCTGAGGTGGGAGGATTGCTTGAGCACAGGAAGCAGAGGTTGTAGTGAGCTGTGTGTGCCACTGCATTCCAGCCTGGATGACAGAGTGAGACCCTCTCTCTCAAAAGAAAAAAAAGAAGAGTTTAATTGGCTCAAATTCCACGAGCTGTACAGGAAGCATGATGCTGGCATCTGCTTGGCTTCTGGGGAGGCCTCAGGAAACTTACAATCATAGCGGAAGGTAAAGGGGAAGTAAGAGCTTCACACAGCCAGAGGAGGAGGAAGTGGGGGAGGCGCTACACACTTTTAAACAACCAGATCTTGTGAAAACAAAAACAGCAGTAGGGGGATGTTAGAAACTACCTCCATGATCCAATCACCTCCCACCAGGCCCCACCTCCAACACTGGGGATTACACTTCACTATGAGATTTGAGTGGGGACACAGATCCAAACAATATCAGTGAGTTATTTGTTTTATGACTGTGTGATAGGAGTAACATCTGTGCTTCTCCATTACTTCATTTTCCTATAACCATTTGTAATATTATGATTATATACACATGTGTTTTTGTCCACGGTCCCTGGCTCATATCTCCCATAACCCTTGTTACAGTCTTTTGTTGTAATGTTGGGGTGTTTTAGGCCTCAGAAGCAAGCCTCAGGAAACAGAATCTCTGACCTTCCCCTGTCTTCCTTTTACCTGCCCAAAGCAGGACTCTAATCTGATTGTGGCTCAAAAGATCCTCATTTCAGAGAGGAGAGGGTCCTGCCCCATACTCTGCTACACAGAGAGGCCAGGAAGAATCTGGACAGGACTTGCTGGGTTTCCACACTCAGTCTACAAGTATGAGATCATACTCTTTTTGTCCAATCACATTTCCACAGGTTTGCCAATCATTCCTGTGTAATGAAGCCTCCCGAAAAACCCAACAGGGTAGGGTTCAGGAGCTTCCAGATAGTTGAACACATGGAGTTTCCTGGAGGGTGGTCCCCAGGGAGGGCTTGGAAGCTCTGTGCCGCTTCCCCCATCCTTTTCCTATGCATCTCTTCATCTGTATCCTTTCTAATACCCTTTATAGTAAACCCATAAATGTATTTCCCTAAGTTCTGTGAGCCACTCCAGCAAATTAGCTGAACCCAAAGACAGGGTTGTGGGAACCCCAAAGTAAAGCCAGTCAGTCAGAAGTTCTGGAGGCCCAAACCTGTGACTGGTGTCTGAAGTTGGGGGTGGTCTTGGGGACTGAGCCCTCCATCTGTGGTTTCGCAAGCTGCCACTAGGTAGATAGCATCAGAATGGAATTGAATTAGATAGCATCTGAATTGAATTGAATTGGTGCTTGCTTGCTGGTAGGGAGAAATCTTCACATATTTTAAGAGTCACAGAAGTCTTCTGTGCTAGCTGTTGTTTTGGAGGTGAGAGTGGAGGAAAAACATCGTGTGAAGAGTTTTTCCTAAACATCTTCAGCTGGCCTCCCCTCACCACACACAGTGTCACGCAGGCCATTACCTGTGGCTCGCGGGACCTTCCTGCCCTACCTCTGAATTAATGGTTCGTAATTCCTAAAAGAGGGGATTAGATGAGCTCACCTTTTCATCTTTTTCCATTGGTCCACATCATAAGGAGTTGCTCAGAATGTGGACTGGCTGCCTTGCATCCAGTACACACATCTAATCCAGTCAGGTTCAGGCGGAAGTGGCAGGTTCAGTTGGAATAAAATATGGCTGAGGTGGTGCTCCCTTCAGCAGAGTATTCAATGTCACAGTTTCGCCCTGTAGGGGCATTGGGTATGAGCCAAATGCTGGTCCCACTGCAGGGTAAAGTGCAAACCTGGATTCAGGTCCTGGCTCTAAGTCATTTAACTTCTCTGTACCTCAGCTTTGTCATCACCACACCTCCCCTCCCAACTATCTAGAGTCATTAGGAGGCCTAACTAAAATCATATGCGAAAGGGCTTGGAAAATTTCTAGGTGCTTCACAAATGTAATAATACCGACACATTTCTTCAGTACCAAGACACACATTTTTTATTGCATTAAAAAAAATCAGAATCCTCTTGCATGCTCACCAGTTGTTGGCAAAATTCAGTTCTTTGTAGTTGTAGGGCTGAGGCCTTCAGCGCTTAGAGGCCACTCAGTCTCCTGCTATGTGACCCTCTCCATAACATGGCAATGTGCCTCTTCAAGGTCAATAGGAGAGGGTATCTGCAGCTGGAAACCTCTCAGACTTCTTCCATCTCTGACCTCTGAACTCTCATTTGACCAGTTTGCCTGATTAGGTCAGGTGCACCTAGGATAATCTCCCTTCTGATTAACTCAAAGTCCTCTGATTAGGGGCTCTAACTATATCTGCAAAATCCCTTCACCTTCATCATATAACATAACTTAATCAAAGAGCAAAATCCCATCATACTCTCAAGTCCTATCTACCTTAAGAGGAGGGGCTTAATTGGAGTGCATACACCAAGGGTTAGGAATCTTGGGGCCGTCTTAGAACTCTGCTTACCACAGTCACTAAAACTCTAGGAAATGTGGCAGAATTATAAGGAACATTTATTATGACTCCCAGTTTCCTTTTGTATCTTCCTGTACCACCTGACAGCTGTGCCCAAAGTGACTCTCCAGACACCTCTAGTAGAAAACTTATTTTTTAAATTCTTTTTATAGCCTTTCCTCTATTTCCTTCAGGTCACAGGGTGGCAAATAAATTTCATCTTGCTCATCAAACCTGTTGATAGATAGTTGCTGCCTAGTGTCGCCAATGAGAAGGATTGTCAGATTGCTTTTGGGGGGTTCCTCAGAGAATTAAGCCCTAATACACAAAGGTGCTGAGTGTAATGGATTAACTTCCCTCTTGTGCATCTACAATGGGACTACTTATGTAGCATAAATTAGTTGTTCCTGTTCTCTGATTCAGCTGAGGAACGCTGGTTGAGATCAGGCAGGCTAATCAGTTACTGGCATCTGCCGTGGGGGCTAGCGAGGGGAGTGACAGCACAGGTGTCGAGAACTTGCCATCCCTGATCCCCAGCTTTTGGGCTGTGGTGCGTCACCATCCCAAACCCACCCCTCTCTTCAAATGTCTCCCAAGGAGATTCCAAGACCTCTACTGCGGTGTGTACAGAAAACATAAGAGAAAGGATCCTTCTAATAGATTGTTGCAAAAGTAATCGCGGTTTTAACCATTAAAAGTAATGGCAAAAACCATGATTACTTTTGCACCAACCTAAAATAAGAGCTGATAAGCTAAGACATCTTTCTCTTTGCACTTACTTGCTGTCTCCACTGTGCTTTTCACTCTTCCTCCTTCTTCCAAATGTTAGGAAAATGAGTCCAATAAGAAACATATCCATAAAGCAAAGGCATTCTGGTGACCCCTGTATGCATCATGACTGTCCACCCAAAGCCTGGCATCGCCTTTAGGAGGTCCTTAAGACACAACTGTCAGTAATGAGAAAATCTAGAAAACTTCAGTCAAATCAGCAGACATCATCCTTACCTCTTCTTTAGCCTAGACCTGGTTACATACTTTTCCATAGTAACAGTCAAGCTTATTTACACTGACTCTCTTGTAAATACCTAGGGTGTTTGTCTCTGTCTTCTACTAGCCTGAGTTTCTTGAGGGAAAGGGACTTGTTCTCCTTTTAATCCCCGCTGCCTGGCATAGGGCTCAATTCATAGTCACCTTCTGGTAAATTCTTAATGGAATGAACACATTAATGAATGAACTTAACAAAAATTTATTCCAGGTACCCAGGACGAAATAGCCTGTTTGGTTTGTCTGTTTCTTTCTTAATAACATCCAAAGATGCTACCTCTCTCCTCCCTTTATCTTTATGAGACAGTCTGGTTAGATGGCAAGGAAAAGAAAAAGTGGGAAGAAGGTAAGTGAATTACACCAGGATCTGAAAGGAAACAGATAATGCTAGTGATTGTTCTTGTCAGCTTGTAATAGGCAGGATATAAATACACGTTAGAGAAGAGGAAATTCAAAACAGATACAGGGAAGCAGGTTCGAAGCTTTGAAGAATAGTGTGTTCAGAACCTGCTTACTCAGGCAATTAGATCGTGACCCTAGGCAAATCATGTTTCGTTTTGCTGTCATTGTTTTGAGATAAAATTTTGTAAGCCCGGGAGCCCCACCCCTTCCTGCTCGTTTCTTTAGGGAAGAGATTGTCTATCAAGGGGTGAGGTTTGGTTTAAGGATAAGGGCTTTCCCCTTTATCACGAGCCCAGGTTGTTGGAGAGGAGGACTGCCTTTCTTCTTGGTGGCCCCCTAATCCCACCTTTTGTGCTAAACCTTAATTTTTGAAACATTCATGAAACATAAAACCCCAGATTATAGCTTTCATTAGACCTACCATGGACAACTTAAATTGATCTTGTTGTTGTTAATGTAGTTGTTTTCATCTAGGAAAAAAAAGTCAATAACACACAGATTGGTATTTTGAGTTCAGGAAAATGACTTCC
The DNA here is from genome assembly GCF_003255815.1 of Theropithecus gelada. Taxonomy (NCBI): domain Eukaryota; kingdom Metazoa; phylum Chordata; class Mammalia; order Primates; family Cercopithecidae; genus Theropithecus; species Theropithecus gelada. The sequence continues at coordinate 127,197,646 of NC_037676.1, forward strand.
CTTGCCCGTGGCAACTTGTAACCAAAGGACTCAAAGTCCTTTATCCTGATATCCTGTGAACTAAAGGGTAGCTACCGTAGACAACAAGATGGAGCATGAAAATTGTGCTTCCTAGAACTCCAGGGGTTCGGAAGCCGTCACTGTGCAAGGGAAACCAACAGCCTGATGCTGGTGTCTGGTTAAACTCCACACCAGAAAGACAGGGTTTGCAATAGGAAACGGAGGGGCAAAAGTCAAGTGCTTGGCTATCATGCGGCTAGCAAGCTTGGCAAAATGCAGGACACAGAGAGAAATTGTTAAGAGCCCGGCCAGCTCCTGCAGACCTTATGTTGCTGCCCTGCACCTCCATGCATCCTGGTCGCCTGAGTGCTGTGTTCCAACTGTGGCAAATGCCACTGCCCCCGGTTCCTAAGAGCTCCCAGGAAGAACTCTGCAGGCTCAGTCTTTTTTAAATGGCATGCAGAGCGCACTTAATGGCTAGTTCATGATGTCACGCACGTCCGTGTGAAGAGACCACCAATAGGCTTTGTGTGAGCAATAAAATTTTTTAATCACCTGGGTGCAGGTGGGCCGAGTCCGAAAAGAGAGTCAGCAAAGGGAAATAGGGATGGGGCAGTTTTATCGGACTGCGGTAAGCAATGGAAAGTTACACTTAAAAGTGGTTATCTATTGCCACCCGAGGAGGGGGTCACAAAGTGCATGGTGGGGAGATCATAAGACTTATTGTCCAGAAGAAGAATGTCATGAGGTCAATTGATCGATCAGTTGGGACAGGGCAGGAACAAGTCATAATGGAATGTCATAAGGTTGGTCAATCAGTTAAGACAGGAGCTGTCCGTTTCACTTGTTTTGGCACTTTTTGGTTGCCTCAGGCCATACGGATGTTTATGTACAGGCTTGGGCTCAGAAGCCTGACACATGAAGCAAAGCACTTGCTTACATCTGTTATCCTCCTCTACAGGAGACAAACTTGCATATTTTATTTATTTGTTTGTTTGTTTGTTTTTAGATCTAGGGTCTTGTCTGTTGCCCAGGCTGCAGTGCAGTGACATGATTGTAGCTCACTGCAGCCTTGAATTCCAGGGTTCAAGCGATCTCCCCAAGTAGCTACGACTGCAGACATATGCCACCACTCCTAATTTTTTTTAAAAAAATACATATATGTTTTTAGAGACAGCATCCTGCTATTTCCCAGGCTGGTCTCGAACTCCAGAACTTGGGGGCCCTAGCTATCCTCCCAAGTTGTTGAGATTACAGGTGTAAGCCACTGCACCTGGCGGTTGTGTATTAGATATTTAGATGTGCGGATACAGTTGTGTATTAGATATTTAGATGTCTAAATACATGGGCTCCAAGTCCCTAATTTATTTCTAGAGCAACTGGATAAAGGGCTCAGGAAAACTTCCTCAGCTGGCTTGTGGTGCTAAAGAAAGATTTTTCTAGAATGGAGTCCAAATTAATGCTCAAATGCCTTCTATGGCCAGGCTGGGAATAAGTGAGAGAAGAGATGGGGGAGATTACAAATTCAGTTATTTGTGTTTTTGTAGAAAGTAAAATGTTTCCTCTTCAAAGTTTCCCTTCTTGTTAAAGAATAAATCATAAGTGTTAGAAATAATAGCTTTTTTAAAGACTAATTTTCTTCAAGCCTCCTTGCTTTGTGCTAACAACTCTTTGTTAAGCCTTATCCTGTGTAACAGTTGGACATGATCACAGGCACATTCCAGTTCAAGCTTATGCCCCTTCCTTATTTGAAAATGTTATTGCTTCCTTAAACATTTTGTAAGCAACTTCCTCTCCTTCTTTTTTCTTCTCTGCACTTACCTATTTAGGAAATTTTTAGGCTATTAGCAAACCGGGTGTCAGTTTAAGACTGTGAGGTCCCACTCCAGCCAACAGATACAGGCTACAACAGTAAGGACGACCCAAATGCAAAAGGATAAATATGCTTTTCCTTGGTTCAGGGGTGCTCTTACCATCATTCCATCTGTAACTAAGCACCCTTTCTGCAGAAAGTAAAGATTGCCTTGCTGAGAGATCTTTTGTCTCTGTGCTGACTTTTCTTCAAGGCACCAATTATCTATTTCTAACAAATTTGGTGACAATTATACGGGGATACATTCTCCTTCAGGGGTGTCTCTAGTCCTCTTTCATGAGGGGGCACCCCAGTGCCTCTTGCAGTGGTCTCAGGGGTAAGGGTCTGAGACCCACCCGGTGTGACGAATAAGCAATGTGGAAAGAAACTGGCCAGCAACTTGGGGTAAAGTATCCTCACATACCACGGCGAGTACTCTGTGCACAGACCAAGGAAGGAAAAGCCAAAGGAGCCAGTAAAGTACTTCCTTGGTGGTCAAATTCTGGAGGGCTGAATGTGTGTGTGCGTAAATGATCACAGACAACCCTGCTTGCAGTATTGTGTGGATGGTTACAAGTCCTACCGCTGGATGGAATGAGTGGGTCCTCTCTGCAGTTCCATAGCTACCCCATATGGCTTAGGGCAGATCCTGCTGTGGGATTTATACTGGCATGCCAACACTAAGAGAGGCCTAATTCTCCCTTGGGGGAGTGGCCAGAGAGGACAACATAAGTGGGAAGTGTACAAGGGACCTTCGGAGGGGGAAAGGGAAGAAACAGGTCAACCTCCCAGGGCAGGCAAGGCAAGACACTCCCTGGTTTGAAGGGTTGAGACTTCCAGGGCAGGCAAGGCAAGACACCCCTCGTTTGAGGGGTTGAGCCTTCCAAGACAGGCACAGCAAGACACCCCTGGTTTCAGGGGTTGAGCCTTCTGCTAATTTCAGGGATTGAACCTCAAAAAGAGGTGAGAAATCCCCACTGGGGGGATTTGAACCTCAAAGAGGTGAGAAATCCCCATTGGTGGGGGTCGAACTGTTATGGGTGGGTCTTTGTTCTTAGAGCTCCCAAGATGGTGGCTGCTGCTCCCAAGATGCGGACAGCCGCTCCCAAGATGGCAGCAAACCTTTTGTTCTCCGACCTGGGGTTCTTGGACTTACGGATTCCAAGGAATGGAACCTTGGGCCATGTGGTGAGTGTTATAGGTCTATTAGAAGCCATGGGTCACGGAAGAGAACCGTGGAAACCAGTGACTAGTGTTCAGCTCAATTAGGATGAACCTGGGCATTTAGCCATGCAGGAACAATGACTAGCCTCTAGCCTGAATGGGAGTGGCAATGGAGACCTCACTAGATCAGAAACACAGTGGACACCTTGCCAGATCCAGAGGGGGGAGAAACAACAGTGGGTCTGCGATGGCAGCATTTAGCAGTGGGTGGACAGCAAGCAAAAGTTCAGCTTGAGCCGGAACAAACACGGACCAGAAGAGTGTGCAGTTGCAAGATTTAATAGAGTGAGAACAGAGCTCCCATTCAATGGGAGGGGGCCCAAAGGAGGTTGCCACTGCTGGCTTGAATGCCTGCATTTATATCCCAATCACTGTCCCTCCCCCTGTGCTCTCAGGAGATAGATGACTGACTATTTTTTTACCTCCTGCTTTTAGCCTAATTGGTATTTTAGTGAGCTCTCTTTACTATCTGATTGGTCAGGTGTAAGCTGAGTTACAAGCCCCATGTTTTAAAGGTGGGTGTGGTCACCTTCCCCAGCTAGGCTTAGGAATTCTTAGTCGGCCTAGGAAATCCAGCTAGTCCTGTCTTTCAGTCCCACCTCTCAACAGGAAAACCCAAGTGCTGTTGGGGAAGTTGGCCGACGACCGCTCTAACTACTTCCTGCTGAATTGGGGCATAGTAGGGGTCTTGCAGTTGAGATTTCCTTGGGAGGGGTGCCTTTGATGTCATCAACATCGGAGCATGGGCTAGCAGGCCAGTCCAGGGGTCTGTGATTGATCTTAGTCATAGACTGCATCTGGGGCTCCATTTGAAGAATAATTTGTAGTTTTACAGCTTCAATTCTGGAAGAGACAAACTTAACAAGGAGGTTAAAGATACAGGGATTGAAATGTATGACCTGAAGTGCAGGGGCATGTGGGTGTGGGTGGTGAAAGTGGGGTTTCCTTTAGAAAAACTCCTATACAATGGGGCATCAATATTTCCAGGAAACCGTGCTCTCTATAGAAGCTCTTGGTAAGAGGAGCTACTGGTAGTACAGTGGCATGGAGGAGGTGCAGTGAGAGTGCAAGAGGGTAAGAGAACAGTAAAGAGAAAAATATGGCAAGGGAGGGCCATGAGGGTCTATGATTCTAGTTACTTTCCTCAGGGTTGTCGCTTGAAGAGCAGGTGCAGGTCCTCTAGAAGTTCACAGGAATAACTAGTGTTGTCTCCTGGAGTGAGGGGATTACTTTCAAGTATTCCATTATCATTGACCACTGCACACCCCACCTTTCGAAGTCCTTTTTCTACAAAGGAACTTCCATCAGTATACAAGGTGAGGTTGGGATCAGTCAAGGGAACCTCTAGAAGGTCCCCTTGAGTGGCATAGGTTTGAGCAATTACTTCTTGAGAGTTATGTATCTTTTCTTCATTGCCTGGAAGAAATGTGGCTGGTTAAGAGTTGCACAAGTGTGCAGTTGCAGCACTGGCCCTTCAAGTAACAGAGCCTGATATTTAAGCAAACTGTTGTCTGACAGCCACAAGTCTCCTTTAGCAGTGAGTATGCCATTCACATCATGAGATGTCCACACAGTAAGATCTCTTCCCTGTATCATTTTAACTGCTTCAGATACTAATACTGCTACTGCTGCCACTACCCATAAACAGTGAGGCCAACCCTTTGCCACTACATCAATTTCCTTACTCAGGTATGCCGCGGGTTGCAAGCTGGTCCCTTGGACCTGTGTAAGGACTCCTAGAGCTATTTCTGTCTTTTCTGTGACATATAAACAAAAGTCTTTCCTGTCCCCAAGCTTAATACTGGGGCTTGGGTTAGGGCCTTCTTTAGGGCCTGGAAAGCAGCTTCTGCTTCAGGTGTCCATTCTACTAAATGGGTATTGGCTTTCTGAGTTTCCTTAATTAGTGTGTATAATGGCCCCTGCTTTTGCTAGAGTGTCTCTCCCTAACACAGGAGTGGGGCTTTCAGGCAAAATTAGAAAGGCATGTGAAAAGACTAAAGTTCCCTAGTCACAACTTAGTGGCTGGGAGAAGTATCTAGTGACTGGCTGTCCTAGGACCCCTCGGATAGTGACACATCTGGAGGACAGTTGTCCGGGACAGGAGAGTAAGACTCAGAAGGCCATGCCAGTGTCCAGGAGACAGTTAACCTCCTGGCCCTCAATGGCCAAGCATACCTGGGGCTCTGTGAGGGTGATGGCATGGGCTGGAGCTTGCCCTGAGCACCCTCAGTCCTGCTGGTGGATCATCTGGTTCGTGACTTCTGACTCAGAGGACCTTCGTCCCCTGGGGCAGTGGGCCTTCCAGTGATTCCCTTGACATAAGGGGCATAGATGAGGGGGCAGCTTACTTCTATTCAGACAATCTTTTTTAAAGTGTCCTTGTAGACTGCACTGGAAGCAAGTCCTATTAGGCATTCGATTTGCCCAGACTTTCCCTTTTCCAGAGCCTCCAAAGTCCGCTTGCCTGAGGGCCATGCCTAAAGCTGTGGCCTTTTTTTTTTTTTTAATCCCATTTGTCCTGTTCCACCTGCTTCTCCTGATTTCTCTTATAAAAAACCAAGGTTGCCAAGTTCAATAGGGTTTCTAAGTTTTGCTCTGGGCCTAAGGTGGACTTTTGAAGTTTTTTCTAATGTCTGCAACTGACTGAGTGATAAACTTATCTTTTAAGATCAGGTGGCCTTCAATAGAGTCAGGTGACAGAGAGGTATGCTTCCTCAATGCCTCCCTTAGTCTCTTCAGAACGGCCGTAGGATTTTCTTCCTTTCCCTGTGTTATAGTGGACATCATTGAATAATTTATAGGCTTCTTCCTAGTTTTCCTTAGTCCTTTTAGTACTCAAGTTAGCAAATGTCTGCAGTACCAATCTCCATGTTCTGATTCTGCTTCCCAATGAGGGTCTATACTGGGAACTGCCCGCTGGCCAGTGGGGAATTTTTCTCTTTCCTCTGTTGTCATCCTATCATTGACCTGACTGAGATACGAGAGATCGCCAAACTCTCAAGCTACAGTTACGGTGGCACTTCTCTCATTTGGGGTTAGTGTCTGATCTAGCATTAACATTGTATCCCTCCATGTCAGATCAAAGAATTGTCCTAACCCTTGTAAAACATCAATATAGCCATCAGGATTATCTGAGAATTTACCTAGGTCTATTTTAATTTGCTTCAAGTCTGAGAGGGAAAAAGTTACATGCACTCTGGGCCAAATTCTCCTCCTCCCACCACTTGGAGGGGCCATAATCAGGGAATATTGGCACTCTGTGGTTCATTGTTTACCCCTTTTTCTATCTCTTTCTGGACCATTTGGGTTGAAGGGGGTTCCTTATTATCTGGGGAAGGAGCTGGGGAAACACCGGAGTAGGGAGGTAGACTCTGAGGGCTTCCTGTAAGGCATAAGTTACACTTTTTACATAATTGTGAGTTGTTTCTTAATAAAAAGAAAGTTTGCACATATGGCACTTCACTCCATTTGCCCTCTTTTCTACAAAAGAGGTCTAGATGTAAGATGGTGTTATAATTTATACTTCCCTTGGGAGGCCAGGTTTCTCCCCCTTGAAGAGGATATTGTGGCCAGGCGGTACTGCAGAAGAATATAAGTTGTTTCTTTCTTAGCGTCTGAGGGTCAAATTGGTCCTAATTCTACAGAATATATCTTAGGGGTGTTTTTGGCTTGAGGGGAACGTTTCCCATCTGGAAAAAGAACATAGGGATGGCAGCACCCCTAGTCATTTTCCGATGAGCATTAATCTCAGAGCATCCTCTATGGTCCTAATGCTTATTCCTTTCCAGGGTGCCCAACCACCCACAGACCTTAGTTATGCTCACTGATGTAGCAGTCCTGCACCTGTTTCCCCACCTTTCTTGACCACAAAGAAAGGTGTCCGGGCTGCTGGATTCTAGTGGTCCTTTACCAGCATGCCCAACATTGCCTTTGCGTTCAGAGGTGAGTTCTAGAGCTGGGCTGGGTTCCTGAATATTTGATACCAAGCCAGTTCCTCCATCAAGATGTATTCCCAGTAAACAACAGTTCTTATGCAAATTCATTTCAGAAGGTGTAGGTAACCTTTTAAGTTAGGATTGAGATAGAGTTTTTTTTGATGATGATAACCATTTTTTCCAAAGCGAACTTCCTTTATGTCTGTGGACTAGACTGTCTAAGGCCACAAGATTAGAAGTTAGGATAATACAGGTTACACTGTTAACTTTTAGCAAACTTTACTCTTGTTGAAAACCTTGTAAGTTTGGGATTTCAATTATCCTTTGCTATTAATAAGACCTTGTTTAGTCCAAATTAACTTAGAATTGGTATAGATGTTTTTTTGATTATGCAAGGACTTTAAGGCTTGGCTGAGCTCAAACAGCTTGTACATTTGAGCAGACCACTTATTAGGCAATTTTCCTAACTCTACTTTTACAAGAGTTTCCCTATCAATTACTGAATACCCATTGTGTCTTTTTTTTCTCAATGGCCCGGGAGGAACCATCTATCACCCCGTCCTGAAGGGAGTTCCTCCTAGGTCTGGTTGGACCTTTGTATGGTAATTAAGATTTAAACCCCCTGTTAGGAAATCTGCTGGGTTAAGGGAATTTTTGGTGGTTAATGTTAAATCATCTTTTTCTAACAGAATAGCCCTATACTTTAAGATTTTTGAGTTAGTAAGCTACATTTTTGCCTTTTTTTTTTTTTTTTTACTTAGGATACTTCTGAACTGGTGAGGTGTGCTCACAATGAGGTTTTCTCTAAAAGTTGTTTTTCTGCTTTCTTCTACTAGCAAAGCAGTTGCTGCTACAGATTGAATGCATTTGGGCCACAGATTGAATGCATTTGGGCCATCCGTGGGCTACTGGGTTAAGGATTTTTGATAGGAAGGCTACAGGTTGTCAGTGGTCTCAGTGCTTTCGGGCTATGCCCTTGTTTCCACTGACAAGTTGGTATTGGAGTGTTATAGGGTCATGGAGAAGACCTTCAATGATTAATTATAGGTTCTAAACTTACCTTGCTTTTAAAGGAATAGGGTACACTGTTTTTTCTTTACTACTTCTATCTCTCTCTTTCTTTCTCTCTTTGACTTTGACTCCCTCTCTGTCTCTCTCTCTCTCTCTCTCCTCTCTTTCCCTTCTCTCTCTCTCTCCTCTCTCTCTTTTCCCTTTTTCCCTCTTTTCTCTCTCTCTTTCCTCTCTCTCTTTTTGTAGATGGATTTTGGGAACACAGCAGGAGGACGTTCACTCATTGCCCCCATTTGCCACTATAGGAATATGTGCCTCCCTTTACTTTACTCAATTCGCTTTCATCCTGATCTATTATGTTGTCATAGACCTAGTTCCAGTTGTTAAAATACTGTTATCAGTTCTAAGGTCCTGGCCAAGGAGCCAAGTCTTGGAGATTGTATTGCAGAGGGGTAAGCTGGGTAGAAATTGGGGAAGGAGAGCAACTTACACAATGGGAGAGCAATCCTCCTAGCCATTTACAAACTTGGGACCATGGCTCATAATAGAACTTGGGGCCCTGGCAAGAGTGATGGGGAACGAGTCCCATATAACTGCCCATGTTGAGAGCTATATACCTAAATTGGGAGGGGTACCAGGGACAAGACTCCCTGGGTTCATAGCATAGATGCCTAAGGACACAGTGTAGAGCTTCCCTAGATCCCTTTGGAAATACAACTTGCTCTAATACTTGGGAGAGGAAGTGAAAGTCTGAAGCATTAGTATCTAGGAGGCAGGGATCGGAAGAAGTAGATTCAGAGGTCAGGAGAATTTTGGGGCTACACTTTCAAGAAAGTTGTGGTCAGGACCCAGCAGGTATGGGTCAGAAGGAAAGATGGGGCGCACGCATGGGCGACTGTTGAGTAGAGACTTCCGGCTACACCATGATTTTAACCAGCCAATGCTGGGAGTTTGGGATGACAGTTTTCTGCCTCTAGTCGGCCCTTGGCTTCCCCCAGGAAATTGTGAAAGCAGAAGCTGGTTCCAGGCAGACCAATGCTCCCAACCCAGAAGGGCTGGGGTTATTAGAAAGTCTTTTCCCAGGAAGCTTTACACCTGAGTGTTAAGTCTGGTGGCCATGCTAATCATTTTTAACTGGCCAACAGGTGCCTGGTATTTTCCTCCAATTTTTTTTTTTTCTTTTGAGACAGAGTCTCCCTCTGTTGCCCAGGCTGGAGGTGCGATCTCGGCTCACTGCAAGCTCCACCTCCCCGGTTCAAGTGATTCTCTTGTCTCAGCCCCCTGAGTAGCTGGGATTATAGGCATGTACCACCACACCCAGCTAATTTTTTTGTATGTTTTAGTAGAGATGGGGTTTCACCGTGTTAGCCAGGATGGTCTCGATCTCCTGACCTCATGATCTGCTCGCCTCGGCCTCCCAAAGTGCTGGGATTACAGGTGTAAGCCATCACGGCCAGCCTATTTTTCTCCAATTCTAAGGAAGGATAGGACAGAATAGCAAGCAAAAGTGGTTCAATATTACTCACCACTTTGGAGAATCCCCATACAGTTGCCACCAAATGTTATAGGTGGGTCTTTGTTCTCAGAGCTCCCAAGATGGTGGCGGCTGCTCCCAAGATGACAGCAAGCCTTTTATTCTCTGACCTGGAGTTCTTGGCCTCACAAATTCCAAGGAATGGAACCTTGGGCCATGTGGTGAGTGTTATAGCTCTATTAGAAGCCATGGGTCACGGAAGAGAACCATGGAAACCAGCGACTAGTGTTCAGCTCGATTAGGATGAACCTGGGCACTTAGCCGTGAAGGAACAATGGCAAGCCTTTAGCCCAAACGGGAGCAGCAATGGGCACCTCACCAGTCAGAAACACAGCAGAAACCCTGCCAGATCGGGAGGGGTGAAGTCTATGGCGGGTCTGTGACGGCAGCATTTAACAGTGGTGTACGGCAAGCAAAAGCTGAGCTCGAGCCGGAACAAACATGGACCAGAAGAGTGTGCAGTTGCAAGATTTAATAGAGTGAAAACAGAGCTCCCATTCAACTGGAGGAGAACCAAAGTAGTTTGCCACTGCTGGCTCGAATGCCTGCATTTATATCCCAATCACCGTCCCTCCCCCTGTGCTCTCAGGCGATAGATGATTGACTATTTCTTTACCTCCTGCTTTTAACCTAATTGGTATTTTAGTGAGTTCTCTTTACTACCTGATTGGTCAGGTGTGAGCTGAGTTACAAGCCCCATCTTTTAAAGGTGGGTGCGGTCACCTTCCCCAGCTAAGCTTAGGAATTCTTTTTTTTTATTTTTTTAAATTTATTTTTATTTTTATTTTTTGAGACGGAGTCTTGCTCTGTCGCCCAGGCTGGAGTGCAGTGGCCGGATCTCGGCTCACTGCAAGCTCCGCCTTCCAGGTTCACGCCATTCTCCTGCCTCAGCCTCCCGAGTAGCTGGGACTACAGGTGCCCGCCACCTCGCCTGGCTAGTTTTTTGTATTTTTTTAGTAGAGACAGGGTTTCACTGTGTTAGCCAGGATGGTCTCGATCTCCTGACCTCGTGATCCGCCCGCCTCGGCCTCCCAAAGTGCTGGGATTATAGGCTTCAGCCACCGCACCAGGCCAGGAATTCTTAGTCAGTCTAGGAAATTCAGCTAGTCCTGTCTCTCAGAACCTCACACAAACCTGTGATAGTGAGAAAAATATTCAGAAGTCCCCTTTTCCCTTCTTCTCGGGGGAAGAAAGAGGCTAAGCTCCACTCCTGCTGGTCCCTCCCCTAGGGGAAGGGGAAGGACAGGGGAGAACAGCAGCGTAAGTGGCTAGCAGAGGCAAGGGAAAGACCAGCAGAGAGGAAAGAGAAACTGGGAGAGGAAGTCAGAGAGAGAGAGAGAAGTAGTAAAGAGAAAACAGTGTACCCTATTCCTTTAAAAGCCAGGGTAAATTTTGAACCTATAATTGATAATTGAAGGTTTTCTCCGTGACCCTTTAACACTCCAATACTGCCCGTAAAGAAGCCAGATGAGTCACACCAGTTAGTGCAAGACCTTAGAGCTATTAATCAGATAGTCCAAACTACCCAACCTGTTGTTACGGTAATAGATTTAAAAGATGCCTTTTGGGCTTGTCCGTTAACAGAGGACAGCCAGGATCTATTTGAGAGTGAGAAGACCCTCACTCCAACCGAAAGTAGTAATACCAATAGTCTTAGCCCAAGGGTTTATGGAGTCTCCAAATGTATTTAGTCAAATATTTGAACAAGTCATTTAATTAGCAAAGGTAAATGGAAAATTGAGCTTGAACGGATTGAAAGCTCAATTCTTGCCTCTGCCAGAGACTAAACAAGAACTTAGAAAATTTTAGGATTAGTTGGAAGGTAGACTCTTATGCCCTAAAAACAAAACCCTTATACAAACACCTCACACAAGACAGGCCAAACCCCCTCATTTGGCAATTACCAGAAATCCAGCAGGTGGAAAGTTTAAAACATCTGTTAGTAACTGCCCCTGTCCTAGCTTTACCCTCCTTGAGCAACCATTCCACCTTGTTGTCAGTGTAAACAAGGACGTAGCCAGAAAGCACTGAGGCCACTGACAATACATTGCCTTCCTAATAAAAAATCCTTAACCCAGTAACCCGCGGATGGCCCAAATGTATTCAGTCTATAGTGGCAACTGCTTTGCTAACAGAATAAAGTAGAAAAATAACTTTTAAAGGAAACCTCATTGTGAGCACACCTCACCAGCTCAAAACTATCCTAAGTCAAAAAAAAAAAAAAAAAAAAAAAAAAAAGCAGAAAGATAGCTTACTGACTCAAGAACCTTAAAGTATGAGGCTATTCTGTTAGAAAAAAGATGACTTAACATTAACCACTGATAATTCCCTTAACCCAGCAGGGGATCTAAATCTTACTCTACAAAGGTCCAGACCTAGGAGGAACTCCCTTCGGGACAGGACAATAGATGGTTTCTCCGGGGTGATTGAGGGAAAAAGCTACAATGGGTATTCAGTAAGTGATAGGGACTCTTGTAGAAGTAGAGTTAGGAAAATTGCCTAATAATTGGTCTGCTCAAATGTGTAAGCTCTTTACTTTCAGCCAAGCCTTCAAGTACTTACAGAATCAGGAAGGAGTCATCTATAGCAATTCTAAGTTGATTTGGACTGAACGAGGTCTTATTAATAGCAAAGAATAATCAAAATCCCAAACTTACAAGGTTTTCAACAAAAGTAACGTTTGCTAAAAGTTAACAGTGTAACACGTTAACTTCTAATTTTGTGGCTTTAGGCAGTCTAGTCCACAGACATGAAGGAAGTTCACTTTTCTAACTAATGATTATCATCTTTGGGAAAAAAAAAAAACAGAGACTTTATGTAAAAAGAATGTTACATGGTAAATTCTTGTCCTAAAATAAATTAACTGGTTGTTTAAAGAAAGGGATGTTTACAAGTCAGAAAATTGAGACATGTCGAAGAATTGTCTGTGATAGAAGTTGTAAAAGGGAATTTATGCAAGAAATGTTGTATAATTTAAAAGTAATTAGGCCTCCTGAATGTAAAATTATTGAACAGTTTATGTGCAAGATGTGTAAGGAAAGAAGGCACTAAGGACTATAAAGTCCACTGCTGATATCCCCACATTTAAAACAAAAGATCAGTTTCTCAGAAATTATATACTTGATTTATCTTCCACTTTCCTTTCCCTCAAAACTAAAAATCTTTTAGCACAGGTACCACCCCTAGAATTTCCGGTAAAGCAGCACTGGCCTGAGGATCACATTCTCATCAAAGGGTGGAAAGAAGGGAAACTCGAGCCAGCCTGGGAAGGACCCTACCTTGTGCTGCTAACCACTGAGACTGCTATTTGTACAATGGAAAAGGGATGGACACATCACACCTGAGTCAAGCAAATGCCATTATCATCAGAATCATGGGCCATTGTTCCTGGATCAAGCCCTACCAAATTAAAGCTAAGAAAAGCTTAGTCTATCTGTCTTTTCCTTTCCTTTCCTTACCCAGTGCTTTCATCCATTACTATTCCTACCACTAGCAACTCTAACCCCACTTTAGAGTGTTGCTATGGTTTAGGAGCAGAGGACACTGGAAAGGATCCTATAGGCTTCCTTAAGATGCACTTCATTCTCTCTCCTCCACCTCCTACAACTGTCCCTTTCCCAAACCTATGAAATCAAACTATGCCTTGCCTCATGCCAAATTACAAAAGGTCTCAGTAATAGAAATAGGAGACCTAAGGCAAACCATAGCCATTGAAACAGGGTATAAAGATGTAAATGCCTGGTTAGAATGGATTAAATATTCCATTCACACTTTAAACAAAGGCAACTGTTATGCTTGTGCGCATGGTAGGCCAGAGGCCCAGCTTGTCCTCTTTCCACTAGGATGGTCCTCAGATCAAGTGGACATGGAGTGCATGGTAGCTCTTTTCCAAGATTCTACTACCTGGAATAACGAATTGTGCCAAGCTTTTTCTCTGCTATTTCCCCTGAAGTTCAACACCCTGCGGGTCAGCCCCCAAGGACCATCCGGCCTCCATCTTCCAAAACCAATTTTACCTCATGTCTCCAACAACAAGGGGAAATATTTGGCATTCCTTGGAGACTTAACAGGATGAAGTCAAGCACTTCCAAGAGCTGACCCATCAGTCTGCCCTTAGTCATCCCTGAGTTGATGTAAGGTGGTATTATGGAGAACCTTTACTGGACACTCTGCCAAATAGTTAGGGCAGTACTTATGCTCTAGTTCAATTGACTATCCCTTTTACTCTGGCATTTCATCAACAAGAAAAAGAAGAAAAAAGAAAAAAAAATGTGGCCTCAATTCTTACCTTTTTAACAACTATAAATCTACTCCTTCTTCTTAGGTTATGTTGTACCCATACATCCAGGAGTTAATCAAAACAACTAAGCCAAGACATGTTAAGCAAGTTTGAAGAGGAAAACTATAAAGTAAAAGAGGAGGGAATTGTAGAAAGTAAAAAGTTTCCTCTTCAAAGTTTCCCTTCTTGTTAAATAATAAATCATAAGTGTTAAAAATAATAAAGACTAACTTTCTCCAAGCCTCCTTGCTTTGTGCTAATAACTCTTTGTTAAGCCCTATCCAGTATAACTGTTGGACATGCTCACAGGCACATTCCAGCTCATAGCTTATGCCCCTTCCTTATTTGGAAATGTTATTGCTTCCTTAAACCTTTTGTAAGCAATTTCCTATCCTTTGTTCTTCCCTGCACTTACCTATTTAGGAAAGTTTTAGACTACTAGCAAATCAGATATCGGTTTAAGACTGTGAGGTCCCGCTCCAGCCAATGGATGCAGGACAGAGCAGTAAGGATGACCCAAATTCGTAAGGGATAAATATGTCTGCTTTTCCTTTGTTCAGGTGTGCTCTCACCATTGTTCCATCTGTGACTGAGCACCCTTTTTGCAGAAAGTAAAGATTGCCTTGCTGAGAAATATTTTGTTTCCATGCTGGCTATTCTTCATGGCACTGATTATTTATTTCTAACAATTTTGGTATTTCTAACAATTTTGGTACTTCTAAGAGTTTTTAAAATCGTTGACCAATGAAACTAAACAGTGCTGTGGATGGGCCATCTTTTGTTGCCAGGTGTGATTCTGTGAAATATTATTTGGTCCCCTTTCCTAGCATACAACTCCTAAAATCCTTGGAATCTCCAAAGTACTGTCTTTTTTGTATGCTAGTGTTGACTGATAGCTTTAGGGAAAGACCAAGGCATGATTAGAGGGTTGGGCTCTCAGTCACACCCCCCAATCTCCTGGGAGCAGGCAGGGCTCAAGGTCAAGTTGACCACCAATGGCTAATGGTTTAATCAATCATGCCTATGTAATGAAGCCTTCTTAGAAACCCAAGAGGAACATGGAGGCTCCTGGAGGGTGGCTCACTGGGAGGCCATGGCAGCTCCGAGCTCCTTCCCTCACACCTCGCTTTGATACAGGAGCTAAAAATAAATTATTTAGGCAGTTAGTGAGGGTAATAGAGCCCTTGGTAAGGCTTCCTTTTTAACAAAAAGCAGGCCCTAAATCATTTCTTTTCTAACAAAAAGCAGCCTGAAAAATAAAGCTGCAGACATAGAAAAGCAAGCTAGAAGCTTGCACGGGTAAATGCCAGCAGCTGTGCCAGTAAGAAAAGGCCACCTGGTGGCCAGGCATGTTCAACATGGAGGCTTCATCTTCCCTTTTCTTTGTCAACCACATGTACAGTAAGGAACAGACAACATTGTGTTGACCAGGTAGAGAGCCCATAGCCATAATAAAGATTAGGGTGGGGTGGCCAACTTCTTCATGTAAATGGCACACCTGGTCTGACCAATCTTTTGGGCCCTACATAAATCAGACACCGCCTCCTTAAGCTTATCTATAAAACCCTGTGCATTTCACCACAAAGCCAGAAGATCCACATGGGAGCCGCTCTCTCTCTGCAGGGGAAAGAGCTTTTCTCTTTCTCTCTATTAAACCTCCACTCTTAAACTCACTCCTGTGTGTCCACATCCTTGATTCCCTTGGCGTGAGGCAGTGAAGCTCAGATATCACCCCAGACAACAACGCCGCTTCAGCCCTACACATCTCTTCATCTGCATCCGTTGTGATGTCCTTTATAGTAAACTGGTAAACATTAAGTGTTTTACTGAGTTCTGTGAGCCGCTCTAGCAAATAATCAAACCTAAAAAGGGGATGCAGGAACCCCAACTTGAAGCCAGTCAGTCAGCAGCTGCAGAAGCTGGGACTTATGACTGGTGTCTGAACTAGGGGGCAGGGGCATTCTTAAGAGACTGAGCCCTCATCCTGTGGGATCTGATGCCATCTCTAGGTAAATAGTGTCAGAATTGAATCAGAGGATACCTGGCTGGTTTCTGCTGACAAATTGATTGCTCACTTGGTGATGGGGATGACATTTGGTCACAGAAGTCCATCTGTGTTGATAATTGTTGTGGTGTGAGGGCAAGAGACACCACCAGGCCAAAAGCATGCAATGCCCACCCACGCGGTCCCCTGGAAAGGTTGAATGTGTTGTGTTTCCCCATATGGCCTTGGGTCAGGGATTAGGGGGTCACACAAACCCTCCCCACCCACAAGCTCCACCCCTTCAGCCCGGTTTCACCCACTTGGTGACTCTGGACAACTCTGGCCCTCTCTGAGTCTCAGTGTCTTCATTTGTAAAATGGAGATTACACCCACTGCATAAACTCAGTGTGTGAGGATGAGGCAAGATTCCACATGGAGAGCATTTGCCACTGTGCCTGACACACATCAGAGATGGCAAGGAAACTGTGAGCCACTTGCACACACCAAAACCCCAGTAAAAAGTAGCCCCAGACAACCAGCCTGGTTATGTCTGAAACCTCCCAGCTGCAGCTTCCACACCTGCCTGGCTCTGCACCTCCTGATCCACTCCTGGGTCTCTTTGGTTCCAGCCCCCTGCTTTCCCCTCTTTCCCAGGCCCACACTTGATCCTGGGACTCCACTACAGATTCAGCTTCTCTGGTTTTGCCTCTGTCCTCCAGATCCATCTAGAGGTACCTGACTCATCCCTCCAACGTATCCAGAATGAGCTTTGCTGTCTCAAGTCTAGGTTCTGGGGGGCCCAGGCTGAAGCACCCATCAGTTGGGGAGACACTTGTGCAATTGAAAACTGATTAAAAATTTGCTGTGGAGCTCTGCTCATAGGGCCCTTCTTGGGGTCCCACCAGTGACCAAATTCTATGGCCTTAGAATCTTCACAGGCACTGTTTCCTGGCCTATTTCATCTGACTAAATTCTACTCATCCAGTAAACCCCAGCTTAAATGTCCCTTCCTCAGAGAAACCTTCCTTGACTGATAATTAGAAACCAGTCCTCCCTTGCTATATTCTCAGGAAAACTCTATGGGTGTTTCTTTCATTGCATTTATTATAATTTGTACTTAGTATACTTGAGTGACGATTTGTTCAATATTTTTCTTCCCTTATATTTATTAGGATACACATATAAGAAAAACTCCAAAAGACAAAACAAGTTTATTTCTCTCTCACATGAAACTTTCATTTTGCCATTCCCCATGTGTCACCTTATTTATAAGGTCTGAAAGAGCTCACCTCAATGTCCTCATTCCTGCCAGTGGAAGGGATGGGGGTGAGGGGGTACGGGGAGGGTAGTCAGACCCTTTTCCCTTAAGGGCTGGAGCCAAAAGTTGCCTTTGTCACTTTCACTCAAATCCAATTGGTCCAAACCCAGCCACAAGACCACATGCAGCTGAAAAGTTGGCTGGGAAATGTAGCCTTTATTCTGGGCATCTATTTACCCGGCTGCCAACCAGAGAATCTATTAGAGCAGAAGGATAAGCAGATGTCAGGAGACAGCTCATGGACCTCTGCCTACTACACCCTGATTGTAAAAAACCTGACTGTGGGGACCCCACTTCTTTCTGTCAAGACTTTACCTGTACTCAGTCTCAACCCCAGTGCTTCATCCAGATGAGAGCTGGGGTGCCTTGGGGTAGATGACAGTGGAAATTTAGAGAAGTGGACAGGCTTAGGATCCAAGTTGGAGGTGGGACTTTCAGATAGATATAAGTGTTACAGGAGATAGAAAGAAATTATCTAGGCAGATAGTGAGGGTCAAAGAGTCCTTGGCAAGGTTTCCCTTTGAACAAAAGCAGCCCCCAAAATTATTTTTTTCTAACAAAGAGCAGCCTGAAAAATTGAGCTACAAACATAGATAAGCAACATGGACGCTTACACGGGTAAGTGCTGGCAGCTGTGCCAATAGAAAAGGGCTACCTGGGTGCCAGGCATGTCCAATATGGAGGCTCCATCTTCCCTTTACTTTGTTACCACGTGTACAGTAAAGAAACAAGCAACACAGCATCTGTCAGGCAAAGAATCCATCTGCATAGTAAAAAATTAGGGTGAGGACAGCCAAAAATCCATGATCTCTGCAAATGGCACACCTACCCCTAATCAGCTCACCTATAAAATCCCCTGCATTTCACCGTGGAAGCAGAAACTTGTTTGGGACCCCTCTCTCTGCAAGAGGGAGCTCTTCTCTTTCTTTTGCCTGTTAAACCTCTGTTTTTAACCTCACTCCTTGTGTGTCTTCATCCTTGATTTCCTTGAGCATGAGACAATGAACCTCAGGTATCACCCCAGACAATGAGGCTGCTTCATAAGCACAAGTACCTGTGGAGGACAATAGAAAGGCACCCTCTTGTATTATTATTTGCTTTTTCAAGCATGTATTCCTTAATTACCCAACAAAACTCTAAGCTGCTCAAGCTGGAAATCAAGGTAGAGTATAAACATGGGTCCCAATCTCATTTCTACCATTTAACTAGTTGTAGGAACTTGAGCCTCAGTCTTTTCATCTGTAAATTGGGGATTAATATACCACATTGTGGGATGAAATGGGCTAATTCTGACATAAATATAAATGCTGACCACAGTGCCTGACATATATTAGATACTCAATACATAAATTGGAGCCTCTACTGCTGCATAGCCCCTCACCCATCCCAGATCCTAGTGCAGGGAGTATCAATCACTGTTTGTTGATGGCAGGATATGCAGGTATATGGGGTAATCATTATGCTCTGAACAAAGCCATCCAACATTTTCTCCAGAAGGATTGGTGTCTGCTGGATCTCCACTGGACTTCAGATTCATAGTGATGCCTTCTTCACATGCTCCTCTTTCCCAGGAAACAGCTTCTTCCTGGATTGGACCCTCTGAGTTCTGTGGAGACACCCATGACTCATTATCATCGACCCAGCACCCATGCTCAGTTCAAATGTTACGTCTTTTCTTAAGCCTTCCCTGGCCTTCTTCCCACTTGCTCCTGCCCAGGAAGACCTAGAAGAACCAGTCACTTCCTATATACTCTTCCTGCTCCCTGCTCTTGTATCTATTTGAGCATTTACCTCACTGGTGACAGGGGAAGATCTGGGGCTGGTTCCATTTGGTATCAACCGAGTGCAGCCTGTGAGGCTCTTCCTTCCACCCTTTAATTACTCAGGGACTCGGGCCATTAAAAGAAGGTTGTCTGTGCAAGATTAGTCAGAATGTGATTGAGCAGAACCTTGCAGGCACACATGGGCACCACTTTTGCTAATTATCAGAGGGCAGCATGCTGGTTGCGAATGAGGTCAGATGCCAAGGAGAAAATGTGCACTGTAGCTCCCCAGCATAGGCAAAGTGCATTGCTTAGAAGTATAGAAATGGCACAGGCTGCAGGTGCTAATCAAGTTTTCAGGGAACCCTCTGGTTCTGACATTGGACTCTGTTTGCTGGGATGGAAGACAGGCAGATCTATGAAGACTGATTCAGCTCTGCTCTACATGGTTTCTCTAGGCTCGGACCCTTCATTTTGGTCTCCCCCCCATCCCACTGACATTGCCCCTTCAGAGTTCCTGTAAAGACTCTTTTCTAGTCTCAGAGGAAGAAAGTGAAACTTTACCCTGTCTCACCTTGTAATATCGCAACTGCAGATCTCATCTGGGACAAGCTTTTTCCTCAACTGCAGATCTCATCTGTGACAAGCTCTTCCTTCCTTTCTTCCTTCCTTTCTTCCTTCCTTTCTTCCTTCCTTTCCTTCCTTCCCTCCTTCCTTTCTTTTTTCTTCCTTTTTTCTTTCTTTCTCTTTCTTTCTTTTCTTCCTTCCTTCCTTCCTTCCTTCCTTCCTTCCTTCCTTCCTTCCTTCCTTCCTTCCTTTCTTTCTTTCTTTCTTTCTTTCTTTCTTTCTTTCTTTCTTTCTTTCTTTCTTTCTTTCTCTCTCTCTCTCTCTCTTTCTTTCTTTCTTTCTTTCTTTCTTTCTTTCTCTTTCTTTCTCTTTTTTTTGTTAGATGGTATCTCACTCTGTTGCCCAGGCTGGAGTGCAATGGCATGGTCTCGGCTCACTGCAACCTCTGCTTCCCGGTTTCAAGCAATTATCCTGCCTCAGCCTCCCGAGTAGCTGGGATTACAGGTGCATTCCACCATGCTCAGCTAATTTTTGTATTTTTAGTAGAGAAGGGGTTTCACCACATTGGCCAGGCTGGTCTTGAACTCCTGACCTTGTGATCCACCCACCTCAGCCTCCCAAAGTTCTGGGATTACAGGTGTGGGCCACCACGCCTGGCCAGGGACAACAAACTTTTAACAAGACACTTGAAAACTTTTTCTCTAATTCTTCTATATCATCCCTTCACTGAGGCACAGGGGCAACTTGTTCAGTTATCTGAATGAGGAAGGAGTCACAGGCAGCAAGAAGCATGAGTGGGTGCTTGGGGGAAATTTCAGTTAAGAGTTTGAAGATCAACTGCATTACACTGTCATGTGAATGTTTACTCTCATCTTACTCTGCAACTGACAGCTCCTTGCAAGCTGAAACTGTGCACTAGCACTATTATCTTTACATGCAAGACCTCTTTGGGACATGTTTTTTGAAACACCACATCAATAGACCATAAATGTGAATGAACTTCCTTTGTTAGAAAATCATCATAACTTCATTAGCCTCTCCGGGTTCAAAGTTAAAAAAAAAAAGAAAGAAAGAAAATGATCGTAACTTCCATTTATAAGCACTTTACAGATTTGTCTTCATGACTTTATTTAATCCTCAAAACAATCCTGCTAAGGAAAGATAGGCATTACTATTTCTTACTTTATGTAGGGCTGAGGCTGAGATCGAGGTCTGCTTGCTTCATAGCCCATGTTCTTTCCATTAGGAGGAAGAACAGGAAAAAGAGGTGGGAAGGGTATGTTACCATAATCAGAATCCTGGATTCCCCGATAGCATCTTCGGCCAAACTTGGAAGTCAAGTCCCTTATTTCAGGGTCACATGGAAGCCTAGGGTGGGTGAATAATCTGAGAAAGTATGCTAATGCTGGATAATGCCTCACTTGGTCACAGTGGCTAATAGGAGACTTCAGTGCTGTAGCAAAGAGTTCTGCAACATTTTTGTCCCCTCACATTCGTGAAAATTACTGAGGCTCTAAAAGAGCTTTTGTTTATACAGGTCGTACAGATCGATCTTTGCAGTAGTAGAAATTAGAATGGAGGAAATTTTTTCAACTTTTATATTATGGAGTACATACGCAGGTTTGTTACATAGGTATATTGCATGAGGTACCTATGCATGATGCTGAGGTTTGGAGTAGAAATGAATTTGTCACCCAGGTAGTGAGGATTGTACCCAATAAGTAGCTTTTTTCAATCCTTACTGCCTCCCTCTGTCTCGCCTTGAATTCCCCAGTGTCTGTTGTTTCCTTTTTTTTTTTTTTTTTTTTTTTTTGAGAAGGAGTCTTGCTCTGTCAGCCAGGCTAGAATGCAGTGGCACGATCTCAACTCACTGCAACCTCAGCCTCCCAGGTTCAAGCAATTCTCGTGCCTCAGCCTCCTGAGTACCTGGGATTATAGGCACCCACCATCACACCAGGTTAATTTTTTGTATTTTCCGTAGAGATGGGGTTTCATCATCTTGGCCAGGCTGGTCTTGAAGTCCTGACCTGTGATCCACCCACCTCGGCCTCCCAATGTGTTGGGATTACAGGTGTGAGCCACCGCACCTGGTCTGGAAGCATATTTCTTTATGCAGTAGCAAAAGAAAATCACATGTATGAATATGACCACTGATATCCTCAGAAACATCTTTAAGTATTGGAAAGCTATCAAGTGTATAGTGGCAAATAAAATTTTTTTCTCAAAAATTCTAATTTTCACTTGAAAGCTCAAGTGTTGTCATTGGTGACAGTCAGTGGCGTTCCTTGATGTGACAGGCTCACTTTGTTCATTTGTTAAGAAAATGCCTGCCAAATACCCAAACCTAAATAAGTATTGTTTGTCAGCCCTTATCTCAAGTAAAACTTGTATTGCATGCAAAAAAAAAAAAAAAAAAAAAAAAGGAATAGTTCCGCTTGCAACTTAAATAATTGGAGAAGTACTTGTTCCTCAAGACAACCATTTTATTTTGGTATGCAGCAGAAATACTTTTTGTGGACTTCCCATTTATTAAGAAATCAGTGTGAAACTGGCTATTATCTCTCATGTGAGTGATTGAGGGGATGAAGAATCAGTGCTACTGCCTCAATTCACGCTAAGGCAGTTTTTTTACCTGTCTTTACTTTGGCATCATAAGTGAAAATGGAGAATTTTCACTTATGGAGAAAAGGCATGGAGAAAAGGCAATGTTTTTGCATTATTGGGGAAATAGCTTTGACCTTGAGGACCCTCTGAAAAGGTCTTCGGGATCCCTAGGGGCCCGTGGATCATCTTTTGAGAACCATTGACCTCACGAAATAACTGGTGGCGGAATTCAAGATTCAGCTGGTAGAGAAGAACGATCATTCCTCTCCGTATCAGGAGATTTGTGTTCAGTCCCATTCCTTCTCTGGCCTCAGTTGTATCTTCTGTAAAAGGGGATAATAATATGTCCTCCCTACAGAGCTGTTGTAAGAAGTCAGTCATGACAATGTAGTGAAAACATGTGATTGTGGATAAAGCTCTGAGTGAATCAAAGGACTAGACAATTTATTCAGGGTCCGTGAGTATTGTGGGGGAGGAAGAAACCTAAGCCTCCCATCATATTGCCAAGAGGACCATCTGCTCTGCCCATGTAACTCAAGCTAGAAGGGGAAGGAGCTGCTACCCATAGTGCCCTCTCCAGAGACCAGAAATAACCTTGAAGCCTTCTCCGTCTCCCATTCCTTTGCCCTTAGTGACCCCTCAGTTCTGCCCAGATACCCTACATTGCTTTAGTCAATTGACTCTTCCCCTTTCCAAGACAAACACAGGAGAAAATCTAGCTCCAGGGCTAGGCAAAGTGTTCCTACACTTGATACAAAAAGCACAATCCATAAAAGGTGAAATTAATCAATTAGACCTCATCAAAATTAAAAGCTTTTGCTCAGCAGAAGCCCTGTTAAGATGAAAAGGCAAGCTAGTCACAGACTGGGAGAAAATATTTGCAAGCCACACATCTGACTAAGGACTTGTGTCTAGAATATATAAAAAATTCTCAAAAGTGAACAGTGAAAAAACTGTTTAGAAAATAAAACATAGAAAATGAGCAGAAGAGCGCTAGGCGAGCACTGCAGACTGAGTCGCCACAGTCCGCCATGAAGGCCTGGGGTCTGGCTGCTGCCTGCTCCTAGCTATAGTGCCATGAATGCCTGCAGAGCTTGCCCTGCCTCCTGCCCCATGCAGTGGGACTTCCCTGGCCTTGGATCTGACCTGTGTGGGCCCGCCAGCTATATGTGGCAGGTGAAATGCACTGGTTTAGAACTTCTGATGTCTCTTAAGCCACTTTAGCCAACGTAGCCCCAGTATTTACTGCAACAAAATTTGACAAATAGGGAAATGTTACTTCTTTTGAAAAGAAGAAAATGGACTTACACCAAGAGTTAAGTCTTCAAGACAGAGATTTGAGATTCCAGCATGTAATGAGTATCACAACCAAAAACAATAGGTTTATCATGACAATGGAGTATTTGAAAGCTGTGATAACTCCAGAGAGTCTCCTGATATTAGATGATGGTAACAAACTCAGAGCAATGGCTGTTCCGGGAACTCCCTTCACAGTTGTCCGGAGAGGGTCAACCTGTTACATACCCTTTACCTTTTGAGTTTAGTGCCATGGAAACACCCTGCAATACCGGATCAACACACTTTAGAGGAAACGTGACGTTTTGCAGACACTGACCCTTGAGACCTTAGAAGCTTTGGTGGACTCCATTCTTCTGTGGACAGAAGCAAACTGCATATTTTACTACAGAATGACAAAAGTCTATCAGAGTTAGAAACAGATATTAAATTTTTCCAAGGCTCAATTTTGGAGATCCTGGATGAGGAAAAGTTACTGGAAGAGCTCTGTCTATCAAAATGAGTGCCCCACGTGTCTTTGAAAAGAGCAGTCCTGGGATTCACCATGCAGAATGTAAGGGTAGCCGAGAGAAAAGACGAGAGACAGACCCAAGGTCAGGCGAGGAAGTTTATTAACCTGCCGGGCTGCCCAGCCACAGTCAGAAGAGGCAGCCCTGAGCTTACAAAATGAGGGTTTTATACGGGGGAGAGAGACCCTGGGGTTATTCGTCGGTTAACTTTACCAAATATCATCTCATGACCGGCTTACAATATATTATCTTGTGAAAATGGGAATTTACAAGAGGGTGTTACTTAGGTTTGTCCACGTTTCTTGTGACCTCTCCCGTGCCACCCAGAGGGCTGTAAGCAAGTCCGGTGACCCTGCTGGAGCGCCTAGATAAGGGTTCAGGAATGCAGCTGCAGAGTATTCAGGGTAAGGGTCAGCTGCATCTTGCAGGGCGAGTCCTGGGGCAGCTTGTCCCTAACACAGAAGAGATGGACCTGCTGTTGGAAAACTACTACCTCTTGGCAGACGATCTCTCCAATGCAGTTTGGGAGCTTAGGGTACTGACTGATGATTCACGTAGTATTATTTTCATCAATCTGGACAGCCACCGTAATGTGATGATGAGATTGAATCTACTGCTAACCGTGGGAGTCTTCTCTCTTTCACTCTTTGGACTAATGGGAGTTGCTTTTGGAATGATTTTGGAATCCTCCTTGAAGAAGACTCTAGAGTGTTTTGGATGATTACGGGAATTAGGTTCATGGGAAGTGGCCTCATCTGGAGGCGCCTACTTTCATTCCTTGGACGGCACCTGGAAACTCCATTGCCTCCTATGATGGCCTTTTTACCGAACAAGATCCTTCTGGCAGATAGAAGCATGGAATTGAAAAACAGCCTCAGACTAGATGGACCTGGATCAGGCCGAAGCATCCTCACAAACCATTAGGAACAACCCCATGGATACTGACATTTTGTTATGGTAGTCACAGGAAACTTCTGATACTCTTTTATTATTTTCTTGGTAAGAGTCATACACTTGAAAAAAATTAATGTCCGATGACAAAAATATTTTGGCAGTCACAATACTAGAACGTGATTGCATTTCCAGAATTCTGAGTTAAAGAAACAAAATGTTTGCTTTGTAAAAGGTCAAAATTCTATTTCCTACAACTTTAAATGCTATTACTGTAGACATAAGTTGAGGCAACACAAGAACAGACAGCCGTGTACATTTTATTTAATTTATACGTATCAAGAAAAGTGCAATTTTGTGCTGAATGACGCCTAGGAACTTGCCAAAGCCATAGGTAGCCACAGTTTTTTGTCAGTATAGGAAATTACGTTAATGTGAATTTCCTGATTCTCAGGTAACTAAAAAGCTAGCATTTTATGTATTAACCTTAAAACAAACTCTAGAAGTTTGTGGTTTAAAAACTAAACTTTGACATAACCTTATTTTCTTGTATTTGCACCCCTTTTTAATATAAGGTGAATAAAAAGAAAATGAGCAGAAGACATGAGCAAATATTTCACTGCAGAAGATGTACAGATGGTAAATATGCACAAAAAAAGATGTTTACCATCATTATGTTAGGAGAATACAATTTAAAACTGCAAAGAGATATCCTGGGTATACTGTACTACACACAGTTTGGCAAGATGTTACCACTGGGAGAAAATGAGTGAAAGGTACACAGGTTTTCTCTGCACTATTTCTCTGCACTATTTCTTACAATTATACATGGATATTTAATTGTCTTGAAAGAAA
This sequence comes from Theropithecus gelada, assembly GCF_003255815.1. Lineage (NCBI taxonomy): Eukaryota > Metazoa > Chordata > Mammalia > Primates > Cercopithecidae > Theropithecus > Theropithecus gelada. Next base: position 127,223,268 of record NC_037676.1, read on the forward strand.
TAGTATCTTTTTAATAAATTCAGTAAATAAATAACACCGCAGCCCTGCTCCAAATTTTCACGTTTTTCCCATCACACTTGGAATAAATCCCAAGTACTGATCATATCTTAGAAGTCCAATAGGCTCTGGCCTTTGCCTCTGATTTCATCTCAGATGACTCTCCTCCACACATACTCCTTTCTCAGCACACTGGCTTTCTTACGATTTCTTGAATATCCAAGCTTATTCCTACCTGATCAGGGCCTTCGAATTTTAAGTTTCTTCTACTGGGAACCCTCTTTTCCCAGGTCTTTGCATGGTTTTCCTTCATCACTCTGGTCTTTGTATATTTGTGTATTGCCTGCCTCTCTAAGTGGACTGTAGGCTCAATGTGGGTGGGGTCTTTGCCTACATGTTTCACCATTGCATCCGTCATGCATGGCATGTGGTATGTGCTCAATAAATCTTGTTGAATGAATGGATATTAAAGTGGCAGGTTGACTTGGGTCAGTGTTTGCTTTACCACATTATTCTGTGCTGAGCCTTCCTTATGCTCCTTACAAAACAGATCTGCTTAGGCATGGGGAAATGGTTTCAGAAATAGTAAGATCTACGTTTGAGTCGCACTCAACACTCGTCTGCTCATTGTCCATTTCACCAAATCACATCAACTTCTTGAGCTCTATTTTCCTATCTGAAATATGAGTTGCCCTAAGGAGCCCGGGGATATTAAGATATCAATATCTCTCCCCTAGACCTGCTCCTCCTCCTGGTTATTCCCATTTCAACTCATGGTGCCTCCATCCACCCACACACCCAAGCCAAGAAGCTGGATGAATCAGCCTCAGTGCTTTCCTTCTTCACTCACCCCACGCCCAAGCAATTGCCAAGTCTTGACTAGTCTACTCCTAAATCTCTCCCATGTATCTCTTCTACTTCTCTCTGTCTTCCCTGCTCATCATCTCTTGCCTAACCATTGCAATATCCTCCTTAATAGGTCTTTCCCATTCATCATCCATAACGCTGATGAAATAATCTATTATGCAGATTTGATTGTATCAGTGCGTTGCCCTTAAATCGTTCTGCATTGGTTTCCAGATACAGAGCAAATTCCCTCCCTTGGCACTGATCTGGCTGCTACCCATGTTTTAATCCCTTTATTCACTCCTCCCTACCACTTCTCATAAGCTGAACAAGCCATATGCTGGAGCAAGCTGTCCTCAGCCACACCCCCTGACTTTGCACATGTTGTTCCATCTGTCTGGATGGCCCTCCTTGCTGCCTGGCACCTCTAAGACTTCCAGAGTCCAGCTTAGCATCACCTGGTGGGCATCCCTGACTTGCCAGTCTGTTCGGTGCTTCTCTCTGTACTTCCATGATAACTCAAGTCCAAGTGTATCACAGCACACAATAAAGCTTAACACATAGTAGGCACTTAGTTAGAAAATCAATGATTTGGGCCAGACATTTGTAAGAGTATTGAACCTACAAATCCTTGTACATCCTGCAATGAGCTGTGAAGGGATGGGTTTTTTTCCTTCTTTTCTCTAGCACTAAATGAAGATGTCTAGTTACAATATTCTGCTGATAACCTGGCTTCAGCCCTACCCTAGGGAAAAAAAAAAAAAAAAAAAAAAAAAAAATGGACAAGATGATCTTGGAAATCACCCATCTTCAAAGTTCTTCCAGCTCAGTGTGTGATCTTGGCTAACAAATGAAGTCTGAACTCAAAAAGATGTGGGTTTGAATCCCAGCCCTGCCACCTAGTAGCTGAATGACCTTGAGTCTTAAGCTCTGTCAGGAATATAATGGACCTCCACAAAGGGTTGTCACGAGGATTCAATGAAATCACGCAGGAAAGGCACTTAGAATGGTGCCTGGTATACATAGTAAGCATTCAGTAAGTATTTGTCTATCTCCATCTAGTGGTCTTGGCACAAGAAAGGAAGGCAAAAGAAGAAAAGAATAAATAAATAACAGGAGCCAAGAGGCACCCCAGATTCGAGGATGTTCAGGGAGGGGCGGTGAGCTGAGCCTGACTGGAAAAGCTGTAGCTCCTTCAATGTAGGGCAAATAAAGTGGACATAGAAAGGCAGAGAGGGCGCTTGTAGGGAGTGGGCATTGCTGTTTATAGACAATGAGGGCAGCTAAGGTTTAGGGACCTGGGTGTGTATTCCCAGCCTGCAAGGCCTCTATGTAGGCCTAATGTAGCCTGGCATTTTCCAGAGTTAGAGAAAGTAGAGGCCTAGGCATCCCTGCCAGCGCCTGGCATTCCAGCCTGAAGGCCATTTTGGTGCCTTCATTCTGCCAATGTGTTACAAGCATCTAGTTAATGCCAAGTATGGGCTGTGCCAAAGAGTGAGCCCCAGGGTGAGGGCTGCAACTGAAATCTCAAATGATCAATCTGGTTGGTGTTCAGCAAAGAGCACTAACTTTGGAGTCCAAGTGACCTGGGTTACACTCTGGCTGAGCTCAATACCAACTGTGTGGTCTTCAATTTTCTCATCTGTAAAATGGAAATAAACTACCAACCTCAAAAAAATTGTAGAGTACTAATTGAGATAAAGGAGAAAATCGCTTCGTACAAAATAGGAGATCTGACTTGCAGTAAGGACACTTTTATCCAACTTGCTCAGTTTTCCTTTATTCTTAGCACTTCTGAGCTAGTGTTTTATATAATTTATTGTTTGCTTTATCTCCTGTTTCCATCACTAAAACCTAAACAATGTGGGTGCAGGGACTCTTGTCTGGTGTCTTGTTTGCCACTGAATTCTCAGCACACAGCAGTACCTGGTGGTGTTGAATAAGCAACAACAACAAATTCTATTTCATCTCTTTCACTAGAATGTAAATTCCATGACAATAGGATTGCATCATTTATCTCTTGCTGCATTACAACTCACCCCAAAACTTAGTGGTTCTAAACAATGGTCAAGGCGTCTGTAGATCAGGAGTTTAGGAGCGTTTCAGTTGGGCAGTTCTGGCGTAGGGTCTCTTTTAGGTTGCACCTCAGATGCTAACTTGGCTACAGTCCCCTGAAGTCTTGGCAGATCCTGGAGGATCCAATTTCAAGGTGGCTCACTCACATGGCTGACTGGTGCTGCCCAACGGGGCCTTTCTGCTGGCCCTTGATGGAACTCTATGGACTGCTTTCCTGACATGGTAGCTGGCTTTCCTTAGAGCAAGCAATCCAAAACACCGTGAAGAAAGCTGAAAATGCCTTGATGATCTAGTCTTATGCCGCATGGCAATAGTCATAGATCATCACTTCCTCCACATTTGATTGGGTACTCAGGCTGATCCCGATTCAGATAGGAGGAAACCATATAAGGGCATGAATACCAGGAGACAAATATTGCTGGGAGCCATATAGAGGTTGGGCCACCCAAGGACAGTTTACCAGTGTAACACAATGACAGTGCCTGGCATGTGGTTGGCATTCAAAAAATATTTGTTGAAGGCATGAATGCAAGTACATGGGACTGAGTTTTGCATAGTAAGGGACTCAGGCTCTGCCTCCAAGGAGCCAGCATTCAAGTGGAAGAGACAAACGCACAAAGAGGCATTTATCAGGCCGAGACGGGCTGATCACGAGGTCAGGAGATCGAGACCATCCTGGCTAACACGGTGAAACCCCGTCTCTACTAAAAAATACAAAAACTAGCCGGGCGAAGTGGCGGGCGCCTGTGGTCCCAGCTACTCGAGAGGCTGAGGCAGGAGAATGGCGTGAACCCGGGAGGCGGAGCTTGCAGTGAGCTGAGATCCAGCCACCGCACTCCAGCCTGGGCGACAGAGCCAGACTCAGTCTCAAAAAAAAAAAAAAAAAAAGAAAAAAAAAAAAGAGGCATTTATCATTCTGTGTCCTGTAGCAGAACATGGCCTAAAAATCCAGATCAGGGAAGAGTTACTGCAGTGGGTGACATGTGGGTTGAGTTTTGAAGGGGGAGTTAAGTGAGCCAGGTGAGGAATGACAGGAAGGGTGTTCTGAAAAAGAGGGAATGGCACATGTAAAGGTTCAAGGAAAAAGAAGGAACCATGAGCTTGGTGGGGTGAGAAGGAGACCGTGACAGGTAGCATCTGAGACCTGTTTAGTTTTCCTTTTATATACATCAGACTTCCATGAGTGCCTTTACTATAGTAATTGTTAAAATGATGAAACAAGAATTGAAAGCAAATGTTGAGATGATGTGCTGTTGAGATTTATTTTCTCACAATTGTTTCTGTTCAACAAGCGTGGAGTACCTACCAGGGCCAGGCTCTTGCTAAGTGCTTGGGATGCAAAGATCAATAACATATACAGCTTTTGCTCCTGAGCAGCTAGGGATATGAGGGGGCAATGAAAGGGCTGTCCACAATTAATGATGGTACAAATCGCAGTCATAATGTAAGTATCTGGAGAAAGGTGCGTGGCCAGAACCCAGAGGGCCAAAGGAAGCACTGTCGCAACCATTTGGATGAAGAACCAGCTATGCATCTGAGCCTAAGAGAATCAAAGAGACCAACTTTATCTGTTGTCAATAAAGAGACAATTCTTTGCACAATCCCCTTCCTGCATGCCCTTATGACCTACTGTGAGGGGGTCTTGCCCTGTGAACCTGGAAGCCCAGGTGGAGATGACCTGGGTGGGAGTGGGGATGTGGCAGGGGCTGCTTCAAGGTGGTCTGAACACCCCTCCAGCCTGCTGTCCTCCTTCAGCAGTGTCAGGCATGAGGCCTCTTTGAGCCCATGGATTGGAAAGATGTGGGAGAGAAAACAGGGAGAGAGGGGGAGCAGACAGTAAGCATTCCGAGCCTCACCCCGAGATGGCTGGGCCTTCAATTAAGATTTAATACTAGTGCTTCTTTTTGTAGTTTCTCCTGCATCCTTATTCCTAAGGAAATGAAAGTACTTCCCAGGCATTCTCCTCTGGCACCCATCACCAAGTGAGATGAGTGGAATAGCAAGTCATGCTCCACTTTCAAAGGAAGGAGGAGGAAGCCGGGGGGACATGGCCAACTTGCCTACACAGTGAATTAAGGAGGGAGGCAGGGCAGTGGACCACCAAGGATGAGTGGGGAGAGGCCTCTGGAGATGGCCTGGAAGCTGAGCCCCAGAGGAGCAGCCTGAGAAGGGCATGAGGCTGCACTCCTGCTCTGCAAGGTTGCAAGGCATTCATGAAGAGCCACTAGAATCTGATACTTTCCACTGCACGGTGGACCAGCCCTAGTCTCACCAGACCCCTTTGGGAATTTGAGGAATTGAGAACTCAAGGACAGCAGACAGCTCTTCCTGCTTTTCCTGTGCAATCTGTTGAGCCAGAGAAGCTGCTCCCCAGGCTCTGAGGGTCTCTCTTCTCCAAGCCATGCTACAATCCAACCACATCAGTAGGCCACCAACACACTCTTTTCTTCACTAAGGGACATTAACGTCACACCCAATTATTATCACCCACACCACTCAGAGAAGGAGACACACCCTCTCCAGGTGGCATGAAGAAATCAGGCCACAGACACCCACAGAGCACTAGCACACCAAGAAGAATCAGATCTGGTCCCCGCCCTCATCCACAGTAACAAACTAGGTCATAACGTGGGGTCCCGGCCACAGAAAAGCCCAAGGAAGGAAGAGGTCAGTACTCCAAGGGGTGGAAGTGGGAGGCAGTCAGAAAAGGCTTCATGGAAGATGCACCATTTCAGCTGAACCTCGGGAGATTGTCTGCCAGACGGACTGTATGGGGAAGGCATCTTGGGGAAAGAAACAACTTGAACAAAGATACCAGCAGGACATGGGCATCCTGAGGTCCACAAGGCTCAAGCCTAGGGGGTCAGGGTGGAGCACAGAGAGGCAGAGCCTGAGTCACAAAGGACCCTGTGACCAAACTAAAGGTGTGCATTTTTCCCCAAAAGTCAAGATTTGGGGGTCATTGAAGAGTAACATTTGAGCAGGCATTCCCTTCTAATGGCTATGGGACTCCCGTCAAGATATTTAACCTCTGAGAGCCTCAGTTTCCATATCTGTGAAATGGGACTAGTGAGAGTATATTTTTATAGGGTGCTTAGGGAGCTTTTAAAAGATATACACATATAAAGAACTCAGCATAGTGACTAACATATAGTAAATGCTCCACAAGTCATAGCTGTAATAACAAAAATAAATCATTTACGTTGGTACATTTTAGAAAGCTCACTCTAGTTTCTAGATGGAGAGTAAAGAAGAGAACAAGAATGACCCCAGAGGGACCATATAGGAGGCTACTGCTGCAGTCCAGGTGTCAAGTGATCATGGTCTCACGGAGGTCCTCCCTGGAGAGAACTGCATCAGGAGACACTGAGAGCAGAGAACCACCTGGAATGCGTGGCTCTTGGGAAGTGGGGGTGGTGATGGAGAGGGAGAAATGTGAATTTGCCTGTTAGTCACTGAGATCGGAGTGACAGCTTGGGAGACCAGAAAGGGGAATGATACAGTGGTTATTGACATGACAAGTTGGAGAATGTCGATGGTCCAGGAGGAAGCAGTGAGATGTACATGGCTGGAGAAGTTGGTCAGGAGTAGAACTGAGAGGCAGTAGCACAGAGCTGGCAGCCATGAGAGAGGACGAGATGGCTCAGGGGTGGTGTGTAGCCTTGAAGACAGGAAAAATAGAACTGATATAGTCTGGCTGTGTCTCCACCCAAATCTCATCTCGAATTGTAGCTCCCACAATTCTCATGTGTTGTGGGAGGGACCCAGTGGAAGGTAATTGAATCATGGGGGCGGATCTTTCCCATGCAGTTCTTGTGATAGTGAATAAGTCTCACAAGGTCTGATGGTTTTATAAAGAGGAGTTCCCACGTACAAGCTCTCTCTTGCCTGCTACCATGTAAGAGGTTCCTTTCGCTTTCCACCATGATTGTGAGGCCTCCCCATCCATGTGGAACTGTGAGTCCACTGAACCTCTTTTTCTTTATAAATTACCCAGGCTTGGGTGTGTCTTTATCAGCAGTGTGAGAACAGACTAATACAAGAATCTTGTCAAAATATTTGAGAGGGTAGGCTGAGGCCTCCTCTCACCCCACAACCAGAGTAGGAAATAAAGGGAACCTTGAAGTTGTTGACTGTATCCACCATTAAGAATGCTAGGGTTTCTGTAAATTAAACTTTATTTTCCATGCTCTAAAAGTGGTTGAAGATTAAAAGTGAATAATAGACTCTTAATGTGAACTGTTTTCTAAATAGAGACCTTCATATCTTGGGTAACAGGACTCATTTGAAACATTTGAAATTTGAAACAGGGCATTGCCCCATCCCATGATTTAAATCCCATGCCCTCTATGAACAGGTCAAGGTCATCAGAAAAGTGTGTCCCCACTCTCTAAGCCAGAACCCACCTGTCTTTCCAGACCTGACACAGACACCACCTCTTCTACTGGCTCTTCCTCACCTGCCTGAGGCAGCCTTGGTGTATGGAAGTCCTTCTAAATGATGTTCCGTGGCAAAAGCAATGAGACAGGGTTTTTGGTACAATAAATGTCACAATTCTGCCCGCAAGTTAGAAATACTTATGGAGTTTTTATCGTTGTTTTCTTTAAAGTCCCTGCCTGGGATCCTCTCTAGAGCTATCGGAATCCCTGGGGGGACTGGCTGTGAGGTTGGTTAAGGAACCAGTTTTCCTCACCTGACTAACCTGGTCACGGGTCACTGGTCACTTAGGGGAAGACAGCACCAGAGACCTGCATGGAGAAGTGCAGCCCCCAGCTGCACACCAGAGCCCCCAGGCCCATGGAGAAGGCACTTCTCTGGCGGGACCTCAAGCACAGCAGCCCGCTCCAGCTCAAGAGCGAGCTGAGCCAGGCCAGAGGGAGCCAGCGGCTGTGAACGTTAGTGCTGTCGTGTCTAGACAACCGCTGTCTGCAATTGTGTGGAAAGGCCACGAGCTGAAGTCTTAGCTCCACGTTATCCCAGGTCATCCCTCCACTGTGAAAACTTCCCAGGAATCATCCTCCCAGTTAATTTTCTGTTCAGGGATCTTGGTTGGATGAACCTCTGGCACAGTCACCTTGCCACTTTTCTTCTGCCTTGCATGACATTTTCATGTCCATCACCATTGATATTTTGGATTAGATCATTTGGGGGTGGAAGGCAATGGGTGGGGGATGCTGTCCAGTGTATTGTGGGAGGCTTAATAGCATCTCTGACCTCTACCTAATAGATGCCAGTAATACTGCCCTCTTCCCATCTAGTTGTGGCAACCCAAAATGTCTCCACGCATTGCCAAATGTCCCCTGGTTGAGGACCTCTGCTCTAGAGGAAGAACTCATTGAGGGCAGGGTTCATATTTAGTTCAGCTCTTTATTCTCTTCTAGTGCTACACAGAGTGCCTGGTGCATTGTGGGTGTCCACCCACTGACTGAGAGATGAACTTTCTGTGTGATGGCTCGTGTACTTCTAAACATTGGCAACAAAGAGTTTTGTGAGATGGTAATCTATGATTGTCCCCTCCCACTCAAGGACATAGGTAGCAGGCTTTGTGCTGCTTCTCTGCCTCTGGGGAGGTTTGTGATCTGACTTTCATTTCCAAAAAATCCACTGAGGTCAACAGGATTTAAGAACAAAATGATTTTTCTCTGGGTTAAGAAGAGATTTCCAGAGACTTGAGTAAGAATTAAGAGAGAGGTTGGTGAGTCCCAGGAGTGTTCTGAGGCTGTGGCTGGAAATGATGCATCAGGAGGTTTGGTTCTGGGCTGAGGTCTCCAGGTTTAGCCACGACCCAAAGTCCCAAGTGTGGCAAGAAGCTGCAGGGACCTCCTGGGATGAGATAATGGACATCTGAATGGATGGGGGACTGCTAACAAGACTGACTCTCTGGAAACCTGGGTATTATACAAGATCTCAGATCCCTGGCACAAACTCTGGAGGACCCAGGGAAGAGAAATTCCAAGAATGACTGAGGGAGTATGAAGGCTTGGAGTTGAAATCAAGTTGACTTACAGAAAATAGAGATGCCAGTATTTCTGGCACACCTTACTTTTGGCTTGGGATTTGTACAAAGTACAAAGTGCCAAATTAATAATAGCTAATAATTATTCAGTATTGTGTAGTAGACACCTTTTTCAGCTTTTAGTGAATTATCTCTTTTAATCTTTGCAAGATTACTTAGTAGTTTCCTTGTAATCCCCAAACTAGAAATAAAGAATTGGAAACACATTCTAGTTAGATGACTTGCTCAAGGTCTCACAGCATCTCAGTGGTGCAGGTGGAATGATAAAAATAGCAAACGTATTCTGCATCAAGCACATTTTACAGACTTTGCCTCTATTTGTTTAGTCCTCACAACAACCGAATAAGGTAGATATTATTGCCACTCCCATTATATAGATAGACAAATGGAGAAACAGAGATCAATAATCTGCCCAAGTCTCCCAGCTTGTAGTTGCCAGACCTGGAATTTGAACTTGGGAAGATTGACGGCAAAGTCTGTGCAATCTAACCACGAAGCCATGCTTTGGAGACTCCAGGACCCACACTCTTAACCATGCTTTGCTGGATGGACCCCTGGATACTTACAAATGACTAAGTGTTTAAACAAGATTTTAGTGGGAACCAAAGGATGGTTAGAACCAAAAGGGCTTGCTCATATCTGGAAAATGAGAATTAGGCAAAGTTCTGAGTTGATGTCCCAGATCTGCATTTAAAACTAACACTGAGCTCAAGACCAACCCACCTACCTATTAAGGTATTAGTTCACTTTATCCTAAAATAGAAACACCAGTGCTGATCCAAGCTCTGATAACCAAAGATAGCAGCTCCTTGTAGTATGTCTGAGACATTCACCAACTGGAGCATGTTAAGAAGAGAAGAACGGGAAGGAAGAGAAAAATTGTGTCATAAGAGAAACAATGGAAATAATTGAGAATGTGAACTTAGAGAAGAAAAGTCTGAGATGCCTTCAACAACCCTCCAGCTCTGAAGATCACGCCATCCTTGGATTAGCCTGGTGCTTCTTGTCCTCGACAGTCTGCTTTCAGCTTTTGGTGAAAAGGCTCCTTTGGGTTCACTTTTCATCAGTTCATGCCCTATGGTAGGCTCCCCATATACAATGAATGGCTTTGTTTAGACCCTGATTTAAACTAATGGCAAAAACAGGTTTTGGGGGCTTTTAAATTTTTTTATTTTAGATAGAAAATTCTAAAATTAGATTGGATATTACATGATAACAAAAAACCAATGCCATTTTTATCACTGAGATACTGACCCTGTAGTTATATAAGAAAATACCCCTTCTTACCCCTCACCACCTACTTTTTTTAGATGATGTATTTAAGGTAGAAATTATCTAATACATGGAATTTACCTTAAAATACTTCAGAGAAACAAAAGTTGGGATAGATGAAACAAGTAAGGCAACATGCTGATGGCTGTTGAAACTGGGCAATGATTACATAGTTCTTTGCATTCTTTACTTTTGTGTTTGAAAATTTTTATAATAAAAAGTAACACATTTATATGTAAAAATAAATTTATATTTATATGTGAAAACTTATATGTAAAATTGACCCATAGATATTTTGATAGGAAATACAGAGGTCACATGCCTAAAAATGACTAAAAACATTAACAACTCATTTAATGGATTTCAGTAGCTAATACAAAGTGCAAGGGCAGGGTCTAGGTCTAGGTCACTCCACTCCATTTCTACACTTGCTTAATCTTTACCTGAAGCATCTTTAGGAACACATCCCAGGCAAGTCAGGGAACATTCTCTAAAGGAACTTTCTGTGGTCTCAAGCAAATTGCCTCACCTCAGCCATTTCTTTAATCAAAAACATTCTCATTTGTGGATACATGAAAGACTTCTCAGCACATTTATCCCCAGAAACAAGAGCTTCATCAGAGGTCAGATTTAGGGTGGCCCCCAATCACATGGGAGAAATCAGCGGTAGGATTTGAAACTTTGAAAATTTGACATTGAGTCATAGAAATGACCTGGTGTATAAGTGTTTCTTCTCCATTGAAGGCTTGACTCTTAATGCCTACCACCCAGCTTTGCATCTAGTAGCCATTCGGATACTTCAATTAATACATCTGTATTAGAGCTAGATAGAAACCCTAGCTCTGAGGTATACACATCACTGTTTACAGTGTGCAAGGCTTTTCATAAGAAGGGGGGTAATAAACATAATAGACATGTAAAGATGTAAATGCATATTGGCTTATATTTTTGAAAAGAAACAATGGAAAGATAAATTCCAAAACTAATGGAAATCATTATTATAGAGGATTGGAGGGAACAGGATAGAGAGATGGAATGGCAACTTTTTGGGACAATGTCAGCTATTCAACATGTTTTACATGGCTGAAAAACAAAATTAAACTCAAATCAAACTACCTGGGGACGTATTTTGACGTTGGAATGATGTAAATGTTTTACATTTTTAAAAAGAAGCAATCTCTAAAACCTGAAAACCATGGAAACGAACGAACCTAACTACACATCAAGTTGGTGATATAATCATGCAGGGAAAAGAATTTATTTCAAAACACGTCAAGACTCAGTATTTTGACTGTATAGTCACAAAGCAGAGGTCTTTTATAATAATAATATTTCAGATAGTAATATTTGAAATTTCAAATAATATTTGAAATACATATTTATATATTGTAAGAATTAAAATATTTATATATTGTAAGAATCACAATATTTATATATTGCAAGAATCACAATATTTATATATTGTAAGAATCACAATATTTATATATTGTAAGAATTACAATATATAAATATTGTAAGATCAGTGATCTTATTTATCGTACATGTATTTATTGTATATATAGATTGTAAGATCAGTGATGATGTTAATAAATGCCATTGGGATTCTAGATTTTAAGCATAGGAGAGATACAAGTATAGAATCAGAGAAATGGTTAAAATTCTGTAATATTAAAATTTCTGGGTCTGGTGCCTTGTGATCTTGGCCTCTCTCTCTCTTCACGGGGCATTTCCTCCTGCAAGACCTCTCCAGTGGGCTCATGGGCTGCTCACAGCATAGTGGTCTCAGGATATAGACAAACTTCCTTCATGGTAGCTGGCTTCCAAGAGGCAGAAAGCAAAGCCACCGGGTCCATGAAAGGCCCTGCCTGGGAGTAGCACTGCATCACTTCCAGGGCCTGCTCAGCAATCCGAGGGCCTGCCCAGCTTCAGGGAGTGGCGAAACAGACACCACCTCGTGATAGAAGAGTGGCAAGGTCACGGTTCAGGAAGCTATGCAGAGGGGACATACTGTTGTGGCCAACGCTGGGAAATACAATCAACCACAGTGAAGTGGTGAATAATGGAGCAGGTCCCAGCCTCCCCACCAATGGCTCAAACAGGGCTTCTGACTCCAGAAACAATAAGAAATGGCAACCCACTTGCCACCTGACATTAGCTTACCAACCCTTGTAGATCATCAAGAGGCTTTCAGAACTCTCTGAGTTTCTCCTGATTTACAGACATACTTTCATTTCCCCCAAGGGTGGTATGAGCGAGTGGGCAGCATCAGGTAGCTGAGAGGGAAATTTCCAGCAATGTCTACACTAGAGAAGACTGAGCTTGAGGCTCCTGTGCTCTGGGAAGTACTGCCTGCAGCTGCTGCTGAGGGATAAGCAGCAGGGGCAGGAAACCATCCCTCAGGGCCATTCCACTCACCACTCCATCACCCTGTGGCCAGAGTGGGACAATGAGACGGAAACATCAGGAAGCCTTGCTCCAGGAACTCAGGGAAGGTGGGGGCACAGGAAGGACGCTGGGATGGAGGGTCACAATTTCAAAGGAACAAATGTTGCCTGAGTGCTTGGTCATCTTGGCAGCTTCTCAAACATGTGGGGACAAGCAGCCTTGTGGGCACAGCGCCCATGCTCAGAAAGTTCTAGGGATGAATACGTGGGTGAAGGAGAGAGAGTTGGGACTTTGAGGCAGGATCGTGGGTGGGGAATGGAGAGCCTGTGGACAAGGAGGAGGGGGCTGCAGGCCAGGACACACCTACGAGTAGAAGAGTCCTGCCGTTAGCTTAGATTTCCCTGGTTGCTCTGTGGGCCCACCCACTCCCAAAGGTGATGAAGGGAGAGAAGACAGGCTGAGACTCCATTCCCCACTGAGCAATTTGGCCAGTGAGGCTGGTATAGGAGGTGTCTAGTCTTTGCCCTCACCTACCTCCCACCAGCAGTGAAGGACTTCACTTCCACCCTCCTCGCTTCCGGCCAAGACCGGCCCCTCTATTTCAGCTCCGTCTCACTCCACACTCAGAGGCCAGTGGAGGGGCCGGATCAGGGTAAGGATGCCAGTGGGAGGTTCTTTTGGAGAGAAGGCAAGAGAAAGAGGAGGGGAGGAGAAGGACGTTTCCTTCTGAGCTTTACCTAGCAGGGGCAGGACCAGAGGCTGGGGTGCACCAGGCTTGGCCTAGACTTAGCCGAGTTCTGCAGAAGAAATGCTGCTTTGTCTCTATGTGGCCTCCACCCTGGCCTGCTCTGGGCATCTGAACTAACAGTAAGCTCTTGCTAAGGACACTTGCAGAGAGATGGCCCAGGTTTTAGCAAACCTTATTAATTACTATTGTGCAATTCCACCCATCTTGACTAAGCCTTCCAGACCCTGAGAGCACTGTGGCCCCTGCTGGTGGCCAGATGTCCCAGATGCCTTTCATTTTTGCTTGCCAAGTCTACCTTCCCCTTTTGTCTGACAGCACCTCCCTCCATTTCTTTTGGGAGGAAAAAGAGGGCCACCTCTGGTGTACTTTATGTGATCCCAGTCAGATCCCTTATCATGACGCTCCATGCTGTGGTGGGCAGATGTCCCAGGCTAGCCAAAGAACTCCATCCCCTGGGCCTAATGACTGATTCAGGTGGGTATCGGATGTCAACTGGGCCAATTGGGAACTTTTCCAATCCTTTATATATGGATGCTAGAGGAGATTATGTGTGTCTTCCTGGAAAATCAGATGTGGTAAGGACTTCTGTAGGCTTAGGAATATTGATGAAGCCTGCCTGAGACCCAGAGGACAGCACAGCCAAGAGATGGAGAGAGAGAGAGAACTCATGACACCATTTGAGTCCTCAAGGAAGCTCTAAAGAGTTAGCAAAAGCTCAGACTTTGTCCTCAAGCCTTCCTCAAGCACCGCTATCCAGAGCTCTCTGCCGAGTAACAGACAGCAGCAAAGATCAAATCAAGGATGTGGCCTCTCACCCAAGCCTGTTTCTTCAGATAAGACTCAGGACAATTGCATTTAAATTGAGACATCGGGGCTAAGCAGAGCATGGACGTCAGAAAATGAAGTTTTCAGGCTAAAAGCATGCCAAAGCAGATTTTGTCTTTAGTTATTTGTGCATGAACTGGACCGGAAGCAAATATTCTTAAAGCCTACGTGGGTTTCTTAGGGAATTTTACTGCCCAGGAAACTCTAAGTCTGACTTGTCAAAGCCCTGGAGCCAGGAGGCGGCCTGGGCCCCAACCATGCCCCTGCGGGAAGGAACTCTAAAAGCTCTGCAGCCCCTCCCCATCCCTCCCAGGGTCATGGCCTAAATGCCTGCTTCAGATGGACAAGGGAGAATCTTCTGGAGCATGTCAGCCAAGGGAGGCTCTCCTGGAAAGTACAACCAGGGTTGCCAGATGGGCTGACGGAGAGATTCGCCTGCTAACATAGAAAAAAGAGTTTTCAGCTACTGCTCAGCAAGGTTTGAGCATTGCTATGGACCTGAGTAACTTATATGTGTTTTCTTACCTTTTTTCAGAATGGGAAAGGTTATTGCAATTTTCCTATACATAACTACTGTCAGGTATGGGGCAAGGGAGAGCTTGGGGGTGACAGAGTCATCCAGTTTCTCCAGGAGCTCCTCCTTCCTCATCCCGAGTGCTTTTCCTGCAGCTGCTCCTGATCTTTGCACTGAATTGAGGCACTTGGGCCTTGTCTCCCTCAGAGAGAGGGTAGATGTGTCTGCGAGAAGGACCCACAAATATTTGGTGGCCAAAAGCATGGACAGTGGCAGACACTGTTGGATGTCACTCAGTGCCAGTTCCTCCCTTCTTTTAGACTAAAAAGACACCCCATTTTTTGGTCTGGGCATGGGCGGCATATTTCCAGCCTCCCTTGCTGCTAGGTATGGCCAAGTTCCCAGATAAAAATGAGCAGAAGAGAGAGATGAAACTTCTAGGTCACGCTTGTCAAAGAAAAAGGCATCTCTTCCCTTCCCCTTCCTCTCCCCACCCTGCTGTTGGAATTCTGATGTGCTTGTGCCCATCTTCAACCACACAGGCAAGGACAGTCCCAGGAATGGCCAGTTCTGTGTCAAAACTTCTGAACCTATAAACTCAGCTGTTCTGAAGTCCTATTTTTTTTTTCCTTTGGGGGCTTTTGTAAATTCAGCAACTCTGGGAAAGTATAGAAATTATATCCTATAAAAATTACTGTGATACTGGAAAGGTATAACACTAATAACCTTGGGAAGCTATAACATTAAACAGTAACAGTTAGAATGAAGAGAATGAAGACAGAAATTTAAATTCATAGTGTACTGTATTAGCACTTTTATGACTAGTTTTAATACTGCAAGTAGCTATAGCTTTTCAGGTGGATTACAGCACTGGTGAGAAGAGAACCTTTCTTGATCTTACTCTTGTGTTCTCACTCTTGTTCTCCTTTTCACTGTAAAATTCCTGAGAGAATTAACCAAGGATGCAGAATATGATCAGAAATCTGGGGCCATAAGAAGCTGGAGTAGCAAAACACATTCACAGTGCAGCCAGCCCTTGGCTCCCAGAATTCCCAAAATAAGTGTGCTCCCTTCAGAAATACAGTCCTTGGAATAGGAGACTAACAGAGCTAAGGTGCTCATTTCCACTATACAATAGCCTGGTTTCGCTATGGAATTGTATCATCATTTCAGAAAGAATTTATGCTGACAACTCATGCACTTAAATTGAAAATATGCTCATAGACCACCTCATACTTTTTGAGCCACACAGCATCAGTAGGCTCTCTCATACAGAAGGAGAAGAAAACAGAGTGTGTGTCCTTCACATGTGCGAGCAGTATCTTCTCTCTGGTTCTTCAGGGTCTCGGCAAGCCATTCCCCATAGTATAATAATTTCCGTAATCAAAGTGACGTTCTGTCCGTGTGTTGTTGCTTCTTAAGGTGTTTAGAGCATGCCAAAAAATCTGATTTATTAGATTCATAGTTTTAATTATTTGTTTATCTAAGAGTTTGATTACAAATTTGTAATGAATGCTTAAATGTCTGGGGAGATTTAATGTGAAGTGTTGCGCTTTGCTGATTATGTGTAAATAGTGATTAAATATTTAGAATTGTTAAATGCTACATATTAGAAGAAGTGTTGTTTATAGACTAATGAGTTAGCACATTCATAAAAGACAGGTAACAGTGAGTTTTTCTCTCTGCATTAATAACCACTCAGACACTAATTGGTGTCAGTTTCCTTATCCATGCGGGGAAGGGGTTGAATTCAATCAAGCTAAGTTTTCATACATCTCTAAAATGCTGGATCATAATGAAAATTCAGAAACTCTTTTCTCTCATGTTCACACCAGATTTTTACCATCCTGCAACAACCAGCCACACAGATAAACGGAAGTCATATCTTCCGTAACAACTTAGACCTTTAGCATGCCTTTCATTCTTTCATAATATCACAGCTGCCTCTGTGTAAATAGACTGTCAGCATTACATCAAGGCACATGTCTGATTGATAGGTCTACCAGGCGCCGTTACATACAATCAAAACTCGCCTGTCTTGAAGATAATTACCAGCTTCAGCACATCTCAGCTGCTGTCAATAAACTTTCTTATTGTGTGTGCCAGCTTCCTATAGCAATGGAAGAAAACCAGAGCTGCCCACTTCTTATGACATTTTCCATCAGTTTTTACAAAGGCTGAGCATTTGAACAGTGCTTCACTGTTTACAGAGCAATTTCCCTTTCTCACAACCATCCTCGTTTTACAGATGAAGGATCTAAAACCTGAAAAGAGGCCAAATGACTCCTCAAAACCACGCAGGTACTAAGTAGCAGAGAAGATCTCAAACCCAGGTGTGTCTGACTTCCAACCTAATGGCTTTTCCATAAAAACACCCCCAAACTCTTGGTAACATCTATGCAATGAAAAGGGTCATCATGAAAACTGCTTCCCAGTTTGTTAAATTTTTATGCAGGTCTCCAGTGTCAGAAATGCTGAGTATCAGTAATCTCAAGACCTTCTCTCTGCTATATGAGCTCTGGCGGAGCTTGTCTCTAAGGGCTAGACAGGAAAAAAAAAAAATCTGGGTTCAATTAAAACATATCGATAAAGAGAACTAAAAGGAGCTCCAAAATGTTGCTGCCCTTCTGTGAGCTGTCTGTGCGTAATGCCGGCTCCTTCACTCTTTTATGGCACCATGATTGTGTTTTACCCTCCTGACTGTTAACTGCCGACTGTTAACTGTTAACTGCCCAAGGTTGCCCTGCTGATGTCATGCCTGATCACATGACTTGTTCCAGTCAATGAAATGTGAGCAGAAGTGACACGTGCCGCATACCAGTAGAAGCTTTGAAGAGCTATTGCCAATTTCCACTCTCTGGAAACTGTCATTAGGGTTAGGGAAACTGTCATGAGATCCGCATATTTTAGATAGAGGCTGCTTGCCTTAGTTTGGGCCCCTAATGAAAAAGACGTGGAGGCCGGGCATGGTGGCTCATGCCTGTAATTCCAGCACTTTGGGAGGCCAAGGCGGGTGGATCACCTGAGGTCAGGAGTTCGAGACCAGCCTGGCCAACATGGCGAAACCTCGTCTGTACTAAAAGTACAAACACAAAGGGAACTGCGTGGCTGGTTTCTACCTGAACATTGTCAAGTGATTTCATTCTTTGAAACGTGGGTGTGAAGTGTGTCCAGCAGTCTGAGAACAAGAAGAAGAAGAAGAAAATCTAATCCCTCAGGGTTGCTGTGTGCCAGCCCCGCTCTCAGCACTTCCCATGTGGAGCTCCTTTACTTC
Organism: Theropithecus gelada; assembly: GCF_003255815.1. Taxonomy (NCBI): domain Eukaryota; kingdom Metazoa; phylum Chordata; class Mammalia; order Primates; family Cercopithecidae; genus Theropithecus; species Theropithecus gelada. The sequence goes on from NC_037676.1 coordinate 127,241,221, forward strand.
TCCTAACAACTCCATGACATGGATTCCACTGTGATTGTTCCCATATTGTTGATAGGGAAACTGAGGCATGCAGGTGTTACAGAGACCCCCCAAGTGGCAAGCTTTCTGGGTGGTTACAGAGTGGCAGAGCTGGGGTATCCCATGCTGTCACCACACTGCTATATGGAAAGGAACATTAATCGAGCCACCTACGTGCTTGAGTCTCTTAATTCCGTGACTGAACTCTCAAAAAACCCTGGGTGAGCATTATCATCTCCTATTTCACAAATGAAAAAACTAGGATTCAAAAAACTTAAGTGACTTACCAAACATTACAGAGCTAGTAAGCCAAGACTTGAACACTGAGATGGAATTCTGCCTTTTCAGGTGGCTAAGCAACAGAAGGATGTTCCTTTCCCAAGGAGGTAAGAAGCAGTGGCCATGTTCAGCACAATTGTCCTATCACAGGTTCATGGCAGGGACCGAGCAGTGAGGACGGGCACTGCCCTGTGTCCTAGCAGATGGCTGCCTTCTGGCTCCCTAGCCTTGGCCAGCAGCCCTTCTAGCTTCATGCCATGACCTATTTTTGCTCACCCAGTTGGTGTATGGCCTATTTCTTTCCTTAAGAATTACTTCATAACTTTGACAGAGTAGTAGCACATGCTGAGCACAGCGTTCATGAACTTGGACACACACACACAAAATGTCCCTTTAAATTCACAGAGCAATATTTGAGATCCAGGTAGAAAGACCAAAAGGAAAATTAAGAACAGACTCTTAGACCTGCCTTTCCTTTGCATTCAGGTTGGTTTCCCTTTTACAACTGCCCAAGTGATGAGTTCATAGGGCCTGGATGGCTGTACCGAATTGCTCTCCAGCTGGCCTCTCTGCATCCAGAAATTTCTACAACCTACTGGTGTAAAATCTTTCTCAACCATGCTTTTCATCATCACATCTTAAATACCTTGAGTTGGTTCCCTATTGCCAAAAAAAAAATCCATTGTCCATGCAGGGTTCTTCTGCCGAAATGAAGAGAGTGAGTTAAATGTTGGTAGGGGATGTAAAGATAGTAATTAGACAATGTAATTAGATGCTGTTGAAAGAGCTGAGCTATGAAATGCGTTGTGATAAAGGGTCTGCCTATGTAAGTAAACGGGTATAATGAGGTGTAAAACTCCCTTTCTCTCTTTCTTTCTGCTTCATAGGCCTTTCTGCTTCTCAAGTCCAGACCTGCTGTTTTTGAGGTTTCCTTCCAATTTTTTTTGCTGCATCCCTGGGGCCTTGGCTCTTGGGCCTGCTGCCTCTTCCCACTCTACACCTTTGGATTCCTTGTCTTTGGCTCCACCTTATTGCTCCTTTCTCCAAAGACAAATCCACAAGGCATAGGATTTTACAGAATATGGGGTTACAGAAACAGCATAGGGAAGTGTAAAAGCCTACAAGCTTCTTACAGATGTAGCCCCTTGTCTGTAGCTCCTGACTCCCACTTGAACGTCTGTTTGGAAGCACCCTGGGGTAGCAGGACTCAGCTCAGAAGATGAGGCTCATCCACCATGCCTTCTCCTAACCTGACACCCACCCAGATAATCTTTTCAACATGCAAGCTAGAGCGTCTCACCCCCTGCTCAGAGCCTTTCTGTGGCCTCTCGTTATGCTTCACGGGACCTCCTTGCTCCTTAGCCAAGTCTCCGGGTCCTCCGTGATCAGATCTCTGCTCTTCTGCAGCCTCATCTCTGCCACTCTTCGCCTTTTGTGCTCCAACCCAATCTGGTTTTCTTCTCATGTTTTGAACACCCCAAGTCTGTCTGCTTCAGGAGCTTTGTACTGTCTAATCATTCACCATAGCATACGCCCATCTATAGGGCTGGCTCTTGTATTATGGGTCTCAGCTAAAATGTCATCACCTCAAAGAGACTTTCTTGGACCACCCCAGCCATTCTCTATCCTATTTCCCTCTTTTATTTTCTTTGAAGCACTTACCCACTTTCCGGAACTATCTGGCTTGCTCATGTGTTTGTCTCTAGATTGTCTACTTCCCCGGCTAGACTGTCCTCTCCACGTGAGAGCAAAGCTGTGTCTGTTGCATTCACTGTTGTCTTCCCAGAAGCAAACAGCATGCTGGAGACCCTCAAATACATGTGAAACGAAGGGACACCTTGTGTTACTTCACCTGGTTTCCAAGTGGCAAGCTTGCCATGTGGTTGCAAAGTGGCAAAGCTGGGGTATCACATGATGTCACCATGATGCTATATGAAATGTAACATTAACTGAGTACCTGTATGTACCTATATGACCAGTTCTCTAATTCTGTAATTGAACTCTCAAAAAGCCCTAGGTAAATATTGTCATCTCCAACTTTCACAGATGAGGAAACTGGAATGTTTTTAAAAATGCCTTGACCAAACCTCACAGAGCTGTAAGCCAGGATTTGAACGGGTGAGTTGCACTCAGCCTTCGTCTCAAATCAGTTTGCCTCTTACTCCAGGAATCCACAGTTGATCCTGACCACATCACATATGGGTGGCCTGCATTGCAGTCATTCATTCACTAAGCATCTTTTAGGAGGTCACATGCCAGGCACCGTGTTAGGTAATGATTTCTCCAAGTCACAGGAGCCGTGGTTCTGCCTTTAGAAAGTTTCTCATCTGGTAGGAGGGCAGGCAAGTAAATCAGGAAGGGTGGTCCCTGTCAGGGCACTCTGGTTGAGAAATACCCAAAGTGCCAAGTGACCGGGAAGAGAGGCATCTCCATTGGACCAGAGAGCCCTGGATTCCTCTTAAGCTAAGTCTCTGGAGATAGGTGTCAGCTACAAGGAGAAAAGCAGTATATTTTGAGATATGGGATGCAGGGCCTTTTAGTCCCATAAATTAGAGAACCATGGTGTGAATACCACATGCACTGGGCTGACCTAAGTGGGCTCTGGGGGAAGGTATACTGGGCAGGGCGTTTGGAGAACTGGTTTCTGTCTAATCCTTCTCTAACAAACTCTGTGACCTTGAATGTATCACCTCCCCTCTGAGTCTCAGATTCTCTTTCTGGCTGGCATTTAATGAAACCTAAACTTAATATTCCAGACCTTCTACTTGTTCCATAAGTGCTCAGTCCTACACTCACTGTCCTCTGACACCAATATACTGATTACTCATTTTATGCCCAGCAGAGCACCACGTGTTTTGAAACAGTGGGAAAGGAAATCTTTGTTCTGGATGCAGTTATAATTTGGAAAGGGAGGAAATAAATTGTAATAAAATTAGGGGAAAAAAACAGTTTAGCACAATATCTTACAAGATTTGCGAATTATTTCACATGTGTTGGTCTTGTCATTCCAATTAGATGTCAAGCTTTAGATCAGAAACTCTGTGTTATTTCTTTTTAATACAGTCTCTACCATTTTCTAGCTGTAAGGAAATGTTCTAATTACTTTGCCTTCCTAAGCTTTCATTTTATAATCTGTCAAATGAAGACAGTACCTAATTTGTAGGGTTGCTGTGAGGAGTAAATGAGCTGTTGCATGGGAAGCAGTTAGCATGGGGCCTGGTACATAGTAAGCCCTCAGTAATAATTACATCTTCCATGCTGCTAGACACAGAGGGATTGAAATGCATAACAACAGAGAGGAAACACGAAGAGTGATAAATGAAGATTTAGTGTACACACCTTCTGGAGGAGCCCTGATTGAGTTTTTTAAGTAAGTGAACTAACTGTATTATTGTTAAGGGATTAGCAGCATGTAGGTAGAAGGCTGTGGTAATGGCTCAAATAGATGGTGGGGTCAGGACTGGGATGGAGGCTAAGAAGGAGACACAGCAGAGAAAGAGTCAATAGGATCTTGAGGATGCTCTCAGTCAAGGGTTTTGGTATCTTCTCTGAATAGGCAAGCCATTAGCGTTTTTTCATTGCCCATGGCTACCTGTTGCAGGGACTTAATTACAAGTGAGTGCATCCGAGAGGCCTGGTGCTCCCTGTTTCACCTAGCCCCCCTTCTCATAGACAGGTACAGCATGCTGAAAATACTAGGGTCACAATTACTCTCACCCTAGTTTGTTCATAAAGCAAAGGTTTTATACCAGGAGAGGTAAGCCAATAAGAACAAAGGCCAGGCCGGGTGCAGTGGCTCAAGCCTGTAATCCCAGCACTTTGGGAGGCTGAGACGGGCAGATCACGAGGTCAGGAGATCAAGACTATCCTGGCTAACATGGTGAAACCCCGTCTCTACTAAAAAAAATACAAAAAACTAGCTGGGCGAGGTGGTGGGCACCTGTAGTCCCAGCTACTCAGGAGGCTGAGGCAGGAGAATGGCGTGAACCCGGGAGGCGGAGCTTGCAGTGAGCTGAGATCCAGCCACTGCACTCTAGCCTGGGCGACAGAGCGAGACTCCGTCTCAAAAAAAAAAAGAAAGAAAGAACAAAGGCCAGCACCTCCATGAAGCACCTGATCTAAAGCAGGGGTATCACTCAAAGAAAAGTGCACCATTGTCCCTACTCCCAACTATGGAACCATGGTTCAGAGATTTCTATCAGAGTAGGAGTTAACCCATCAAACAGCTCTGAAGCTCTCCCCTAGGAACTAACTTTATCTGAAACCAAGCATGGGGAAGTTCAAGTCTACAAGCACTCTAAAAAATATTGATGGTTTTGATGGAAAGCAATTAAGAGAAGGCTGGTATTCCATGGGAGGTGTAGGCTAAATCATAGGCCAGATAATTTGTCAGAGAGAATCAGGGGAAGAGACAGCTAAGAAGAGCATGTCTGGGGTCAGTACAAACCTCAAACACTAACCTTGCAAACTACCTCTGCAAAGGAACCCAAATTTGATTGGATCAATTGGATAATTGTTAAGTGATTTATGCCCCTAGGGCATTGTCAAAAAACGGTAAAGTAATCAGCTGGAAATTAGTGAAGCCTAAAAACTGGGGTGATAAGAGAAAGAGATAGAGACCTGGAGAAAAAAAAGCACTGTCATCCCAAAATGACAGCGCACATGCCCAAGTCTGAGTTGTCTGAAGAGCAACATCAAAGCAGTCACACTGTGGGGAAAATACACTTTACTAAAATAGTTCAGTAAGTCACAAAACAAATAACAAGTGTGAGGTGGGAGGGAATATCTAGAATTGTCATAATATATTATCTGAAACGTCCAGTTATCAACAAAAAATTATGAGACTTGCAAAGAAATAGGAAAGTGTGACACATACACAGGGGAAAAAAGAAACAAGCTGCAGAAATTATCTGTGCAGTGGGGAGACAGATATTGGATTTAGTACATGAAGATGTCAAAGTAGCCACTATAAATATGTTCAAAGAACCAAAGGAAACTATAAGTAAAAGAAGGTATAATAACAATGTCACATCAAATAGAGACTATCAATAAAGAGATACAAATTAGTAAAACCAATTGAAAACTTTGGAGTTGAAAAATAAATAAAAACTTTTTATTTAAAACTAAAAATTTTAGAGAGGCTCAACAATAGATTTGAATTGGCAGAAGAAAAAAACAAACAAACTTGTAGATTGGTAAAGAGTATACAACAACAAAGAGGAAAAATAATGAAAAATGAACCGAGCCTCAATGTGGAACATCATGAAGCATGCTCACATATGAGTAATGGAAGTATCAGAAGGAAAAGAGAAAGAAAAAGGAGTAGAAAAAATGTTCAAAAATAAGAATAGCTGAAAACTTTCCAAATTTGATTTAAAAAAATTAAACATTCAAGAAAATCAACAAACTTCATGTAGAATAAATGTAAAGGGATCCACACACACATATAGCATATAAAAATTCTGAAAGCCAATGATAAGGAGAAAATCTTAAAAGCAGTAAGAGAAAGATGACTCATCACATATAAGAGAACCTCAATATGATTAACAGCTGATTTTTCATCAGCAACAATAGAGCCGAAAGGAAGTGGGATGACAGATGTAAAGTGCTGAAAGTAAAAGAAAACTGTCAACTAAGAATCTTGTATTCAGTAAAGCTTTCAAAATGAAGGAAAAATCGACTTTTCTCTATTAGAAAAGAAACAAATTTATTGCTAGTAGATGTATCTCATAAGGAGTACTAAAGGAAGTTCTTTAGGTTGAAAACAAATGACCCCAGAAAGTTATTTGAATCCGCACACACGTACATTAAAAGCACCAGTAAAAGTAATTATGCAATTATAAAAGATAGTACACATGAATATTCTTTCTCAATTCTTCTTTCAATTGATTTAAAAAATTGTATAAAACAATATGTAGATAATTGTATTGTTTCACTCTAACATATTGGAATATGACTTATTTACCAATAACAGCACAGAAGTGGGTGAGAGCAGAGTTGTATCAGAGTAGGACAATGACACCAAGCCAGATGGTTATCAAAATCCACAAGAACAAATGAAGAGAACCAGAAATTGCAAATAAGAAGGACAGAGTACCAGAGAGGAGAGAGATGTACAGAGAATTATGGAGGTGGCTTCCCTTGAGTAGGCAGCTAAGTAATGATTAATGCATACATATAAGAAACTACTAGAAGATAAAGAACCACCTGTAGCGATTAAAGGTAACAGCACCCAACACTCACACGTGACTGGAAATTGTGCCTTTTCCCATCTGCCAGACTGGAAAATTGTGTGTTCACAGGGCATTGAGTAGAGCACCCAGAAGGATTTTGCTTCATTAGTAGGAAACAATTAGCTCTAGCCTAAATACTGCTCTGGTTCCACTTATCAAATCTTCTTTTTTTTTTTTTTTTTTTTTTGAGACAAAGTTTTGCTCTTGTCAGCCCAGCTGGAGTGCAATCTCAGCCCACTGCAACCTCTGCCTCCGGGGTTCAAGCAATTCTCCTGCCTTACCTTCCTGAGTAGCTCGGATTACAGGTGCCTGCCACCATGCCAAGCTAATTTTTGTATTTTAAGTAGAGATGGGGTTTCCCATGCTGGCCAGGCTGGTCTCAAACTCCCAACCTCAGGCGATCTGCCCACCTTGGCTTCCCAAAGTGCTGGGATTACAGGTGTGAGCCACCATGGCTGGCAAGCTATCAAATCTTAAATGCAAGACCTGAAAGGATCAAATTATTTCCAAGTATTAATAATTTAACTGAGTTCTAGAACAACACTCAAAAATATTTATCAGAATACGAAAATATCCAGGCCCCAACAAGATAATGTTTAAAGTATATGTCAGCCAATAAAAAATTACAATGCATGCAAAGAATCCAAAAGATCTGGTCCAGAGTAAGGAGATAAATGAATCAATCAAAACCAATCTGGAAACTGACACAGATGTGAAAATTAGCTGACAAAGACATTACAGATACTGTTTGACTTGTGATGAGATTATATCCTGATAAACCCTTGTAAATTGAAATTATTATAAGTCGAAAATGCATTTAATACATCTAACCTACCAAACATCATAGCTTAGCCTAGCCTATCTTAAACGTGCTCAGCAAACTTACATTAGCCTACAGTTGAACAAAATCATCTAACACAAAGCCAATTTTAAAATCAAGTGTTGACTTTGGCTTCTAAATACCATTCTCCACTAAAAGGAATCAAGGTTCTTCGGAGAAATGACTGATTCTAGGATTTGGACTAAAAAGTACAAGCTGAATCTAAAAGATATTTTTGTGCCAGAAAGCAAGGAAGCTCTCAAAGACTATGGCATCATATCAAAAGGACCCAGGAGCTAACTTGTCGGTACTTCAAATAGCCAATTGGAGACAATTTGACCATCAAAATAAGTAACATTCATAAGGGATTATAATCCTTGTGGTAGGCAGAATAATGGCCTACAAAGATGTCTATGCCAGAATCAATGGAATCTATGAACGTGGAATCTTGCGTGGGAAAAGGGAATTGGCAGATTTGATTAGAGACCCAAAGATAGAACGATTATCTTGGATTATGTGATGACTAATATTGAGTGTCAACTTGATTGTATTGAAGGATGCAAAGTATTTTTCCTGGGTGAATCTGTAAAGGTGTTGCCAAAGGAGATTAACATTTAAGTTGGCGGACTGGGAGAGGCCGACCTACCCTCAATATGGATGGGCACGATCTAATCAGATGCCAGCACGGCTAGAATAAAGCAGGCAGAAGAGCCTGGAAGGACTAGACTGGCTGGGTCTTCCAGCCTTCCTGTTTCTCCCTTGCTGGATGCTTCCTGCCCTCGAACATTAGACTCCAAGTTCTTCAGCTTTTGGACTCTTGGACTCACACCAGTGGTTTGCCCAGGCCTCTCAGGCCTTCTGCCATAGACTGAAGGCTGCACTGTTGGCTTCCCTACTTCCAATGTTTTGAGACTCGAACTGGCTTCGTTGCTTGCTCCTCAGCTTGCAGACGGCTTATTGTGGGACTTCAACTTGTCATTGTGTGAGTCAATACTCCTAATAAACTCCCTTTTATATATACATCTATCCTTTTAGTCCTATTCCTCTAGAGAACACTGACTAATACAGATTTTCTAGACAGGCCCAGTGTAATCACATGAGTCCTTAAAAATAGAAATCCTTCCTGACTACAGAGAACCAGAGAGATGGAAGCACGAGAAGGACTCAACCTGTGTTGCTGGCTTCCAAATGGAGGAAGGGATCCAGGAGACAAGGAATGTGAGTGGCCTCTAGAAGACAGAAAAGGCAATAAAATGGATTCACCCCTAGAGCCCCTAGGAAGCAATGGCACCCTGTCAACAACTTGATTTTTAGCCCAGTGAGTCCTGTGTCAGACTCCTGACATAAAGAACTGTTAGATAATGCACTTAATGTTCTTTTAAGCCACTAAATTTGTGATGATTTGTCTCAGCAGCAATAGAAAACTAATGCAATCCCCTGAATAAAATAGGAAGGTATAAGTCCATAAAGATAGAAATAAATGAATAAATTGAAAGTTTGCTGAGGAATAGGATATCTATTTCAAAATAACTCTGCACAAAACACTTATTACAAAGGGTTAATGAGCAATGTGGAAGTTATTCCTAGTTCTCTGCTAGGAGGAGCCTAGTGGATACCACTCTAATAAAGTGATCTAACTGAATATCAACAGCAGTGAGACAGATGTAAATTGTGCCTCAGCCAATAGTACCAATGAGAAGAATGCAACACTTCTGTGGTATTTCCACCCAAGATACATAACTTAAGAAAACATCAAAAACTTTGTAAGAAACTCAGATTGAGGGACATTCTATGTAATAACTGATCAGTTATCATCAAAGTTGCCAAGGTCATTTAAGTTAAGGGAAGACAAAGGAACTGTTCCAAGCTAAAAAACGCACTAAAGAGCCTTGACAATTAAATGCAATATGTGGTTTTGAATTAGATTCTTTTGTTGGAATCACTGGCAAAACTTGAATGGGTTCTGAGGATTCGACTGTAGTTAGTATCAATGCTAATTTTCTGATTTTAATGGTTATTTTTTGGTTATGTAGAAAAATTTTTGAAAAGTCATACCAACAAAGATAAATAACTATGGTAGCTTGTCTCCAAGATGGCTGGCCAGCATAAATTTCTTCTTCCTGTATCCAAGCCAGGGTTGCAGTTTATTCCTTTGCTCCCTTGAATGTAGCCTGATTTGTGACGCTTTGGTCAACAGAATACTACTAAAGTCATGCTGTGTGACTTCTGAAGCTAGCTCCTAAGAAGTCCTTGCAGCTTCTGCCTGCAACTCTCAGAACACTTGCTTTGAAGGACACCAGATGCTGTGTTAAAAGTCTGAGCACTCTGAAACCACCATGCTGTGAGGAAGCCCAAGCTAACCACATGAGCAAAAAAGAAGATGCCCTCTGACTGCCGCCATTTGAGACACTCTAATGAAGAACTGCCTCATTGAGCCCATGAGGGCCTGTGAATGATAATAATCAATTGTTGTTTTTAACCACAATATTTTTGGATTTGTTATTAATTTATAGATAACAAGAAGAAGTTATATTAGCATGGTAATAAAATTATGGATATGTGTAAGTTTGGTGTTTTGTTTCTTTTTTTTTTTTTTTAACGTTAAGCCTATATTACTGTTAAGTTAGGAAATCACTTGTTTTCCTCCAGCACTTCAGTGAAAGAGTGGCACTACTTAGAATGTACTTCTTAAGATATGGCTGTACATAGAATAAATTATTCACCATGATTTCCTTAGCATCCAACAGAATACCAGAGTATAGTAGATGCTTAATAAATATTTGTTGAATAATTGACGTATGGGAGAGTGCTAGATAAACTCTTTGAGGATGACAGGCTATTGATTCATTTATCTACTTCGATTTATGTGAGTCTGGCATCATATTTTTTTCGCAACTAGTTCTGTCTTTAAAGAAACCAAGAAGAAAGGCTGTGTGTTGAAGTTATGATTTATTGCTTTTCTCCCCATACGTTTATTTCTTCACATGATCATCTCCTTTGCTTTCTTCTGTGACTAACTCGCTCTAGCTGTGTGAACATTTTGCCACTATTCTGCTCCCTTTATACATGTCTAGGCAAAGACTGCACAAAAAATAAAATAATAAACCAAGCACTGTTGCAAATGAAACTTAGATGACATGCCAACAGCTCACATCAGTCAATATGTAAAAAGAATAATACCCATGGACAAGTAGGGCTAATTTCAAGGATACAAGAATAACACTGGGGAATTAGTTAATATGAATAAATCATGTTTCATAGATCAAAAAAACATGATCATCTTGGCTTTCAAAACGTTCTTAGGAAACAAGATCTTGAATACTTTATTAACATGATAAAGAAGATTTACATTAAATGAGCATTTATTGAGACATAGCATATACAATATAATGTTGAATTTTAGGGATTAAAATATTAAATAAGGCAAATCATTGTTCTCAAGAACTTAAAATATAAACTATTAATCACAGAGCTTTACCAGTCTCTTTTTCTGCAGTGGGTCTATAATGTCACAACTGGAAATTAATGCAAAGGAAATGTTTCAAATTAAGACATTTGCATCATGATCATTGTAGTACTATGTTCAGTAGCAAAATGTCTTAACCTTAATGCCTGACAACAAGGGGATAGTTCTGTAAATTACTTCATATTAACTCAATGGAATATTATACACTCATTAAGTTTCATTCAGTATGCATGACATACAACAACCTAATACACAGATTAATTCAAAGGCAACGTAGGAATATTGAACACTGTATATTAAGTAAAATTAGTTGTAAAAAGGATAATACAGGCCAGGAACAGTGGCTCATACCCGTAATCCCAATACTTTGGGAGGCCAAGATGGGCAGATCACGTGAGGTTAGGAGTTTGAGACCACCCAAGCCAGCATGGAGAAACCCCATCTCTACTAAAAATAGAAAAATTAGCTGGGCGTGGTAGCGGGCACCTGTAATCCCAGCCACTCAGGAGGCTGAGGCAGGAGAATCAGTTGAACCTGGCAGGTGGAGGTTGCAGTGAGCCAAGATGGTGCCACTGTACTCCAGCCTGGGCAGTGGAGCAAGCAAGACTCCATCTCAAAAATAAATAAATAAGTAAAAATTAAAAAATAAAATATTAATCACAGAAACTTAGCCTCTTTTTCTGCAGTGGATCTGTAATGTCACAACAGGAAATTAATGCAAAGGAAATGTTTCAAATTAAGACATTTGCATCATGATCATTGGAGGGCTATTTTCAGTAGCAAAATATCTCGACCTTAATACCTGACAAGGGGATAGTTATGTAAATTATTGCATATTAACTCAATGGAATATTATACACTCATTAAGTTTCATTCTGTATGCATGATATATAACCTAAGACATAAATTAAATTAGTTCAAAGGCAATGTAGGAATATTGGACACTGTATATTAAGTAAAATTAGTTCTTAAAAGTGTAATACAATACAGAGTTTCTGAGTGTCAGCACTACTGACATTTTGGATCACATAATTTTTGTTGTAGGGGGCTATGTTGTGCATTGCAGGATGTTTAGCAGCATCCCTGGTCTCCATCCATTAGATGCCATATCACATGCCACCTCCCTCCCTTCACTCCCTTAGCTGTGATGACCAAAAATGTCTCCACACATTGCCAAATGTTCCCTGGGAGGAAATTTGCCTTTGGTTGACAGCCACTGGTATAACACAGTATTCTACATAGTTTGACTACAACTATATTAAAAACTGGTATGCAGGCCGGGCACAGTGGCTCATGCCTGTAATCCCAACACTTTGAGAGTCTGAGGTGGGCAGATCACTTGAGGTAAGGAGTTTGTGACCAGCCTGGCCAACATGGTGAAACCTTGTCTCTAGCCTCTACTAAAAATACAAAAATTAGCCAGGTGTGGTAGTGCATGCCTATAATCCCAGCTACTCAGGAGGCTGAGGCAGGAGAATTGCTTGAACCCAGGAGTCAGAGGTTGCAGTGAGCTGAGATTGTGCCCCTGCTTTCCAGCCTGGGTGACAGAGTGAGACTTCATCTCAAAATAAATAAATAAAATAAAATTGCTCTTTTTAAAAAAACTTGTATGTGGCCGGGCATGGTGACTCACGCCTTTAATTCTAGCACTTTGGGAGGCCGAGGCAGGTGGATCACTTGAGGTCAGGAGTTTGAGACAAGCCCGACCAACATGGTGAAACCCCGTCTCTACTAAAAAAAAAATACAAAAATTAGCCAGGCAAGAAGGTGGGTGCCTGTAATTCCAGCTACAAGGAAGGCTGAGGCAGGATAATTGCTTGAACTCGGGAGGCGGAGGTTGCAGTGAGCCAAGATCGTGCCATTGCACTCCAGCCTGGGCAACAAGAGCAAAACTCCATTTCAAAACAAAAATAAAAACAAAACAAAACAAAAAAACTTGTATGCAAATAAATAAAAATTAGAGGAAACAAGAAAATAATACTTGCTGCGATAACTGATGAAATTTTGGATACGATCTTTTTCTTGGATTTTCTAATTGTTTTAGCAGTAAAAAGAGCACAATTTTAAAATTTGCTCTCTAAATAGTCCTGAGTAAGAACAGCTCTCAGCCCAGGGATATCAGCAATGCTCTCTGGCAATGCCAACTCCCTCTGGTGGGCTGATGCATAGTCTTAATTTCCTTTATGTCTCTCAATTTTTAGCACTCCACAAAGAGGCCTTGGCTAGCTGCACGTCTCCCTACATGTGTATGTCAAGATCACCAACTCTGCTTATAGCAGTTCCCAGACGAAATGCTTCATGATTTTAGATGCACCTTTAATACCAGTGAAGGTTTACCTCCAGGCCCACAGTCTGGGCCTTTCCAGAGACACCCACAGCAAGATGTCACCTGCTTTTTGATGTCATCAGAGTCAAACACAAACACCCACCACTCAGTTTCCATGTCTTATTCGCAAATGGCTTTGGCTTTGAGTGGGCCCCCAATGTTGAATTAACCCTACTCAGGTATCATCTTTCTCCGTGGGTGAACCCATAGTGACCTTTCCTTCTGATTCTTCTTTTACTCTAAGGGCATGATTTTGGCAAACTGTCTATATGTACACTGGAAACAACTTCAATTTGCTTTTGTGTTGATTTCACTTCTCCACTTTCAATGCAGAAAGCCAATCAGCAATGTCCTAGGTTACTAAGAGAGGACAATTCTTTCTTAGCCCATTGAGTTATGAGCATTTTTTTTGGAAATGCAGCAAAAATGTATTCTGACAGATGCCTTTGGGTCCCTTGGGTTCTTTGCTAAGACAGTTACAGAGAGAGGGCTCAATAAGGTGGGGCCTGTGATGGGACATTGCTTTTACTACACTGGTGATAGAACAAAAGTCAAACGGGGCACAACACACACTGATACAACCAATCACCCAGTCACACTGCAGCCTTAGGAAGCCCGTGAGCTTGTGGCAGCAGGCAAACTTGCTTCAGAGTTCCAAGAATCCAAATGTTCCTGGAGTGTCCATTGTCTTGTGACGTAGACTGAGATCACAGGATTGAAGATATGACCAGAATCATGCTGTTGAAAGAGACTAGCTGAGTAGTGATGAAAAATAAACTTGGTCAATCCATGCTTAGTTTCTTTCTCTGTCATATCTGTTCAACCTATTTTGTAGGCTATTTGTGAGAGTCAAATGAAATAATAATAGCAATAACAATAGAAAATATATAGCACTTCTTACATCAGGCAGACACCACTTTAAGCACTTTATATGGAACTTAAAGCAGCGGTTAAAAACATTAAAAATGATAAAGCATTCTGCAATTATAAATGCTATTGTTAGAAATATCATTAGAGTTCAAGACCAGCCTCGAACTTTTGTTCTATCACCAGTGCAGTAAAAGCAATGTCTTATCACGGGCAACATAGGAAGACCTCATTTCTACTAATTTATTTTTTAATTAGCTAGCTGTGGTGGCGTGCACCTGTAGTCTCAGCTACTTTGGATGCTGTGGTGGAGGATCACTTGAGCCCAGGAGACTGAGTCTGCAGTGAGTCATGATCGTGCCACTGTGCTCCAATCTGGGCAACAGGGCAAGACCCTGTTTCAAAAAATGAAAAAGAAACATAGGCCAGGTGCAGAGGCTCATGCTTGTAATCCCAGCACTTTGGGAGGCCAAGGCAGGCAGATCACTGGAGGTCAGGAGTTCAAGACCAGCCTGGCCAACATGGTGAAACCCCATCTCTACTAAAAACACAAAAAAATTAGCCGGGTGTGGTGCCACACACCTGTAATCCCAGCTACTTGGGAGGCTGAGGCAGGGGAATCACTTGAACCAGGGAGGCAGAGGTTGTGGTGAGCTGAGATGACACCACTGCACTCCAGCCTGGGCAACAGAGCAAGACTGAGTCTCAGAAAAAAGAAAAAGAAAAGATTTGGGTGGGTGTGGTGGCTCAGCCCTGTAATCCTAGCACTTTGGGAGGCCAAGACAGGAGGATTGCTTGAGGCCAGGAGTTCAAGACAAGCCTGGTCAATGTAGTGAGACCCCATCTGTAATAAAAATAATAATAATAATAAAGAAAGAAAAAAATATGATTACTAATCATTTCATCCAGCCCTTCTATGGCAGCAACTGTGCCCAGGAGCAGGTGTTTGCCACAACAGATATTGCAGTCACCACTGGCATATTAGTGTTGACCAGAAAACAAATGGTCTAGCTAGCCAGGTGGGGTAGTCTATGCCCCACTCTAGGAAGCCTCATGACCTCGTCCACATGATAAAATTTGCCTTTCCCAGCAGGGGCCCCCAGACAGATGATGACACCCAATCTGCTTGCTGCCCAGCTGTCGGAGCTAAGTTGCCCAGGTTGTCTTCTCTGACAGTTCTCATCAGCCTCGTTCTCGGTGCTTCAGGAGCTGGGTCATTTTTCTTTCCTTTACTCTTGGCTGTATCTTCCAACTACTGGCTATATTTTTGGAGCTTTGGGGTTCAAACTGGTCAGACACAGTGGCACAGAGCAAAGGGAGAACTGGCTCCTTGTGACTGCACTACTCCCAACCACATCTGTTCATTGACCTTTGTCACTCAAGACTGAAAAGCCAGTTGCTTTCAAAAAAAAGAGATAAAGATTTATGTCTCCTGCCAAAGGAAAGAGATGGCTCTGAGCCATGACAGGGCTCTCCCTGCTGTAGCAGATGAGCAGGGAGCTGTGCAGGTCCCTTTTGCTTCTGCCCTGTGATGAAGGCAACCATTCATCTAAGAAGTCACCGGACAGCGCTGGTTTCCAGTTATTGTCTCAGCATAATTATTCATGAAGCCTCTTTTAGTCTCCAAAGGGTCCCGTTTTCCATTGATAAGTCACATGGTCACTCTACTTATGACCTATCATGGAGTGCTGCATTCAGGTGCAGTGGAAGACACACTGCCGTGGGGCTGGAGGACCAGAACCCGAGACCCGCCTCCATCACTGGTTCCACCGGCTTGGGCAACCCACTTCCGCCTCTCAGGAGCCTCGGTTTTCCTGCCTGTAGAAGTGACATATTTTCCTTCACAAACTTGTGATGAGAATAAGTAGCATATTATTAGCATGCAAGCAGTTGGTCAGCTTTTCACCACTAAACAGATGAAAGTCCTTTTTATCATGACAATATACATCAGAAGCGCATTATTTTATCCCATTATCCAATCCTATTATCCTCAAGACAGTAGCTAGGTAAATAATATCATTAATGTCTTGCAGCGAAATCTTACTTTTCAATAGGTCTCTCCTTTATGCAGGTGAAGAGAATCCATTTTAGATTAGTCCCTGTCCCAGGTTACAAATGACTTGTACATGTGAATTTGACATTATGCAACTGTCCCATTGTAAACTGCCACACCCTTTGTGCATTTCCCCTTCCTCCTTCCTTTTCCCACCCTAATAAATAGTCACCATGTAATTTATCCCAAAGGAATGTTGTTGAACTTTCTGGACACTAACAAACAAAGAACTTCATGGTCACAACCCTTTGTGAAGATGTGCATTCTTAATCACTTGGCCTGATGTTTCCTAGGATGTGTGCGTGTGTGTGTGTTTGTGTGTGTGTGTGTGTGTAAGAAAAGTCCCAACACTGATGGTCAAAACTCAGTGATCTGAATGCACAGGATTTCCTGCTAGAATTATTTTCTAATGCAGAATCTTGTCTTCACCTTTTCACCCCTATGTACTTCCTACAGAGATGATGGACAAGAAGGAGGTACAGCTTCCTTCAGTGACATGACATGCTATTCTCGGCAGGCCCCCGAAGACCCAGGAACCTGTGAGGTTCTACTACTGAAAAGGGGTCACCAGTCACAGAAAACCTTCCCAGGTTTGCCTGCCAGGAAGAGGCAAGCACCCAGGGGATCAACTCTATTTTATCAGTGCACTTTCTGAGCGATTAGTGGCCCAGTGCCATTATAGATGCCATTTGTCACACCATAAACTTTGTAAAGGAATTCAAAGGGAGCATATGTGTGTGGCATGCAGAGCGATGAGCAATAAGTCAGAGATGCTCCTGTTCTTAGATCTTTCAGGATGAGATTTTTTTCGGCCAGTTTCTAGGATTTCCTCTGAAGTAAAGAAAATCCAGTGAATGGCTTCAAAAGCAAAAGCTTTCAAGATATGCTCTCAAATGAAATGATTTCCTCTTCTCTTTTTTTAAGATGTTGCAGGGAAAGGAAGAGAAAAGAAAACTCATTTGTTCATTCAATAGATTTATTGAACTGCTAGGTACTGTTTTAGATGCTGAGAATACAGCAGAAATTAAATAGACAAAGAACTGGCTCGTGGAGTTAAGATCCTAGTCCAAGAGAATGATAATAAGCAAAGAAATGAACAAATATAAAACAAAATGTCAGATACCCATAGGTGACTGGGGTGTCATTTTCAGACGGGGTGACCAGAAAAGGCAGGAGAGGAACCATAGTTCCCCCTCCCAGTGTCAACCTTTTTTAAATCTGAAGTTCTTCACCTTCAGTCAAGGGATTTCCCCAACCCCGACCCACTCACTTCGTCTTTCTGGAACTCCCTTCGGAAGAACTCTTTGAGCCCCAGACAGGCCCTTGATGTGTTAAAGAACTTTAGACAGTCCTTTCTCAAGGCAATAGCTTGGCAAAGAATGTCATCCATGTCTTGCAGCAAAATCTTATTTTTCTATGTTAAAAGCTAAATGGTATCCCACTCTGTCTCTGCAGTCCTTCAGTAATAAGTCCTGCATGATATACCCACAAGCAGATGTATGGCTCAGGTGAACTGAGATGAAAGGTAAAACGCACAGACACATGCATAATTTTTAAAATATCAAGCCCTTGCAATTACTAAGTTCCCACTGAGTGGCAGACACAATGCTAGCCACTTGCAGTACAGAGATAAATAAAATATGGTGCCTTTCCTCAAAGAGAAGTCTAATGGGGTCATCTATAATGCGAAGAGTTGGGAATAGATTAATGTTTCTCAAAGGTACGCTATTTGCATTTGGGCAGGATTTTTTTTTTTTTTTTTTTTTTTTTTAAAGATGAGTTCTCACCTTGCCACCCAGGCTGGAGTGCAGTGGTGTAATCATGGCTCCCTATAGCCTTGACCTCCTAGGCTCAAGCCATCTCCTACTTCAGTCTCCCGAGTAGCTGGAGCTACAGGAGTGAGCCACTATGCCTCGCTAATTTTTGTATTTTTTGTAGAGACAAGGTCTCACTTTGTTGCCCATGCTGGTCTTGAACTCCTGGCCTCAAGCAATCCTCCTACCTCTCAGCCTCCCAAAGTGTGGGTATTATAGGCATGAGCCACCATGTTCAGCCTGGGCAGGACAACTTTTTAGTGTGCAGAATCTGCCACCCTGTCCTTTGTAGGGTGTTGGCATTCCTGTTTGTTACTGTCTTATTTTGCTAGGGCTGCCATAACAAAATACTACAGACTGGGGGACTTAAATAACAGAAATTTATTTCTAACAATTCCAAAAGCTGGAAATCTAAGGTCAAGGTGTGGGCAGATCTGTTTCTCCTTTGGCCTCTCTCCTTGGCTTGCAGATGGCCATCTTCTGTGTCCTCATGTGGTCTTTCCTCTGTGCACGCATCTTTTCCTCTTCTTATAAGGACACCAGTCATGTTGGATTAGGATCCACTCATATGACCTCATTCAACCTTAATTACCCCTTTAAAGGCCCTATCTCCAAATATAGTCACATTGGGGGTTAGGGCGTCAACATATGAACTTTAGGACACTTGCCTGTTAACTCCTGATAGCACCAACCAGGGATAACAAAAACAGTCCCACACATTCTCAAGTGTTTTCTTGTACTTTAAGTGGAATTCCTATTCTGAAGTACAATGTGCAGAATTTCCACATCTTTAAATAGTTACAAATACCTATGTACTTGCCAATTTGGCTGTCATTTTCTGACAACAGGCGAAACATTTATCTGAGAAAAGTGACTTTTTAATGGACTCTGGGAAATCCAAGGTATTACTTACATCATTAGATAAAGCTGACAATATCTCTCTGTTCAGAGGTTGCTAGCCCTGAAACAATGTACTATTAACACAGGCAGAAAGATTTAAAGTGGATATTTATGATTGCCTCCCTGGATCTAATACATTTTTTGACAAGTGAGTATTATAAAAGTCAATAACATTCTGTTCTGAAACCTAGTATAAAAAGAATTTAATAAGGAATGTAAAGGGAGGAGGAGTCTCAGGAGAATTAAAAGATGGGTTCCAGATAGAGGAAGAAGACAAAAGATTACCCTCCAGCAGAGTTGCAGCTGTGATATTAAACACATTAACCTGGACAGGTGCCGTGGCCTGCACCTGGGAGGATCGCTTGAGCTCAAGTTTGAGGCTGCAGTAAGCTCGAACTGGGTGACAGAGCAAGACCCTGTCTCTAATAAATATACAAATGCATGAATGAACAAACACATTAACCAGTAAGTCATTTGCATGTGATTTCCCTATTAATACTCACCCCATGTACTGAGTAGGGACAGTTTTAAGCACAATGCTGTAAACATTCCATGTATACTATTGTTTGATTTAATATTGTGAAAGGGCAATTCAAATATAAAGATACTTCTGCAGTTCTCCACTCTTCTTCAACACACTCCCCGACCCATCCCACCACACACACTTCTTAATCCAACCTGGAGCAGACAGAGGCATGTGCAAGAAACCATGGTAGGTGACCTAGGAAAGTGATAGTGGGGGTGCTGAGTAGGGGGCTTTTTTGGAAGTTATTTAGGAGGTGATATCTACGGAATTTGGTGTGCGGTTGATTGTGGGATAAGGGAAAAAGCATAGTCAAAGGCGGTGCCCAGGTTAGAGTCTCATGCAGCTCATTGCCTGGGGATGCCATTCACTGCAGTAGAAAATACAGGAGAGGGAATAGGTTCATGAATTCAAAAGAGATCTATTGGGCTCTTCCCCGGGCAGGAGAAGGTTTTGCTGAGGACCTTCATTCCCACTACCTCCTAGTGGTATTGTGATCATCCTCAAGCTCTTTCTGTCCATCTCCTCAAAAGTAAAAAATTGGAATACGAATCCCTTCCACACACAGGATGATTGTTAGGTGAGAACAGATGTGACGGTGTTTGGTTCGTGGGAGGCACTTGCCGTATACTCCTCTCCCTTACCTTCTTTTCTCCTTCCAACTCTAGATTTATATAATTCCACGAATTCCATTCAACTTGACCCTTGAAAATATAAGATTCTACAAGGAAGAGTTAAGAGCAAAGGATAAAATACAGGAGACTAAAGGAGGTGATGTCTGGTGGGTGCGCACTGATGGTAGATCAACCTTAAATCGGAGGGTAGGTGCAGAGTTGAAGGTCGTGTGTAGGGTGTTGGCATCAGAAGAGAGTACAGAAAGATATCCTGGAGAAATGTCGCTGTTTTCACAGTTTGGCAAGCACCCTGCTTTCCAGCATTTGGTATATTTAGAAATGAATCAGGTGCTCTTCTCAGGCCATGTTTCATAATGTGTACTCAAACCTCACATTTCCAATGGGTATCCTCCTCTCTCAGGGTCCTGCCTAACTTGAGACCAGTTTTGTAGGTTTCTATATCTTTGGGGTTCCAAGAACTAGAACTGGCCCCCAAGCACCGAATTCTCCTATAAAGCCAGGAATGAGACCTGCCTAATCTTGATCTTTTGTTTTCTGGAGGAAGACTGGCTTGCAGAGGTAGGAGTGGGGAAGTTAGGGGGTGCCAAGATGAGAAGATTTGACAACTAACTTTAGAGAAAATCTGTGGCCAAGGAGGAAAAGCGACCCATAACATTCTGGAGAGAGGCATTTGGCACCTAGGCACTCTCTCTCGGAATTAATTCCAAATGGTTCACAGCACAGAGTATCTAGGCTCAGAATCCACTGTTACATCCACGTTTATTCATGTTAAATCTAATTGGTACAAATATCGCTTTATGTTTGCATAAAGATTCCTGGAGATTATGCAGGGTTGCTTTGCTCTGCAGCCTTTCATTTTGCTGCCGTCTTACCATACAGCTGCCTCTGGAGCCACCTGCTGACACAGCATGGAATTTTGAGCATTTGACCCAACTAAGGAAAGTGCTATCCCAGGCTAACAAGAGAGAAGCCATAATCATGCCACTGTGCTCCAGCCCACTTGATTGATCCCCTGGGTTTGCTGTAGCACCAGAGCCAAATCATCTTGAACAATTCTTTCCCCTCCCAAAGCCCACACCCACTCCCCCAGCCACCTTCAAAAGAGATGTTGCCATCTCCCTAGCTAACCATTTCAATATAGGCAAGCCTCTGCGTCGGGACTCTATGCTTCTTGGGCTTCCAGTCGCTTTGGTGCTCTGTGCCAGCCTATACTCCCTCCCTAAGCTACGCCTCTACTTTGTTTCGCTCCACCCTAGAGGTGCTGAGTCAGGTGCAAAGTACTTAGAGCAATGATCATTTCAGTAACAATTCTCTGCATACATTTCCAGGCCCAATGATGCAGGAAGCAGAGGGAGGGGAGAGGCTGGAGAGAAGAAAAAGAGCCAGAGATCTCCTGCAAGCACCAGAAAGCCCACCACTAAAAATAATCACAGCAAACCCCATAACTCTGGAAGATGAGTATTATTGTATGCAAGTTACTGAGGCTTAGATTCAATTTCTTGGTCAAGAGTCACAGATCTTGTTTCTGAGGCAAAGAATTTGCCTTGATTATTGTTACAGTAGGTGGGTAGTCAGCCATGAGCAGGGCAGGAGAGTGCCCCCCAACCCCTAGTCAGGAATGCCAGGTGACCATCATGTGATAGTCACGCCTCTCTAAAATAATAGTTGGTTGCAGCTTGTGTCTAGGAAAACCAGTCTCCCAATAAATAGAAACACCTGAAACTGGTGATCAGCAGCTTCCGGTAAGATCTCAGGAGTTGGGCGCGTGGGCTCAAGCATACACACTAAGAGGCAAAATGACAGAGTTTAACTGGTATATGACCTTCCTCTAGGAACACTTGACTGGTAAGGGAAAAACACCTCAAGTCACTACGAGGCAAAATGGTGGAGTTTAAATGGTATATGACATTCCTCCAGGAACTCTCAACTACTGAGGGAAAAACTCCAGTCAGTACGAGGCAAAATGGCGGAGTTTAAATGCCTGAGTAAGGGAAAAAAATGTCTCAATTGAGCATGGGTGCAACTCCAGTAAACACACTGTGCATGCTCCCCTCCCAAATCCTGGCAGGCCACTGTGTATGTGGACAGCCCACCCCAGGGAAGAATCAGGGGAGAAGGGACACAAGACCCCAGAGGCATGCCAACGTATAGAACCCCAAGTCAAATATCAGACCACATACTTGATCTCTCAAGTCACCTGCTTGGCCCTCTTCCAAGGGTACTTCCTTTCACTCCTGCTCTAAACTTTTTTTCTTTTCTTTTTTTTTTTCTTTTGAGATGGAGTCTCACTCTGTCACCCAGGCTGGAGCGCAGTGGCTGAACCTCAGCTCACTGCAACCTCCACCTTGCAGGTTCAAGCAATTCTCCTGCCTCAGCCTCCCTAGTAGTTGGGATTACAGGCACACACCACCACACCCGGCTAATTTTTGTATTTTTAGTAGAGATGGGGTTTCACCATGTTGGCCAGGCTGGTCTCAAACTCCTGACCTCAGATGATCTGCCCACCTCGGCCTCCCAAAGTGTTGGGATTATAGGCGTGAGCCACGGCGCCCAGCCATTCCTGCTCTAAACTTTTTAATGAACTTTCACCCTTGCTCTAAAACTTGCCTCAGCTTCTCCCTCTGTCTTATGCCCGTTGGTGGAATTCTTTCTTCTAAGGAGGCAAGAATTGAGGTTGTTGTAGACCTATACAGATTCGCCACGGCTAACAGTGTGACCTCACGCTGCCCCTCATGACACAGCTTTGCACCACCTGCCAATTAATAGCCTCAACTCATTGTAACCACCTCCTCCCTTAAAATGCAAACCTACTGGCAGTAGTATAAAACCTCCTGACAACTGACAACTTAGTACCAGCTGTTCTGATTGTATAATCAGCTCAGTACCAAACCCGTATCTTCGTGGACAGGGGAATTCCTGCGCTTGCAGCAAGGAGGAGAGATCGTCATTGTTTTCCTTGGGCGGTGGTGGGAAATCAGCAGAGTTAGGAAACTTGCCATCTGAGGCAAACAGGAGGTGCAAGGAAGGGGATCAGATTGGTAGACAGGAGGGCTGCTTTTATTCAATAAAGAATTTGGCTGGTCTTTGTCACTGGTTCCCAGAAAGGGGCTTTTATCGCGAGTAATAGGACCACCTCTCTGACCTCACTTGCATTTAAGCTAATGAGGCTACTCTTGGTGAGCCCCTGGAGAGTTTACACAAATGAGATGATAACTCAGGGTAGGGTCTGGCCACACCAGAAAGGCCACTTGTTTGATTAGACTTTGAGTCCCAGCTACTTAGGAGGCTGAGGCAGGAGAATCACTTGAGCCCAGGAGTTTGAGGCTACAGTGAACCGTGATTGTACCACTGCACTCCAGTCTGGGTGACAGAGCGATACCCCGTCTCTGAAAAAAAAAAAGAAAGGAGAAGGAGGGAAAGATACAGGCAAATCTCTAGCCCCTTTCACCACCTGGTGCAGCCACTACTTTTACCCTCAAATGCTAGATTGTGATGTGTAAGGGAAGGCAGTGTTGGTAGTTTACTAAATCCAAGAAGAGAGATTTTTAACAGGGGATCCTCGAGTCCTCTGCCTTCCCCACATCCTTGGCTGGGCTTCAGAATGTGTCTGAGGAGCCCTTCATATTACATGCAAAGCCTTTGTAAGTCCACCTATTTTGTTTTCTGGAGAGAGTATCCAGTCAGGGTTTTAAAAGGAAACAGATGGCATACTGAAAGACGGACAAGAAGGAGTTACCTGTATCACCCCTTCCCATGCAAAGGGGCAACTGAAGCCAGTTTAGTGAACTGTTTACGGAGTTGTGAACAGGATTGTGCACCAAAGTGCACCAAGGACTCAGCAATGCTGTGAAGGCATTCTACCTGTGGGCCTGAAGCGGAATGGAGAGGGAGCCATTAGCGGAACCCAGGGAACTGCAGCCTTGGGATAGGGGTCACCCAACTACATGCGTGGACTCGGGTAGAGGCACAGTCTCTGCCAATCACAACTGGCTGAGAGAGGGCCCGTGAACAGGTACCCCCCCCCCCCCCACCCCCGCCGCCCCATCTCCAGCCAGTGCCTCTCATTGGCCTAACCAAAACACAGAGGAGGGAGTCGGGGTAACATATTTCATAAAGATCAATCTCAGTTCATAAAGATCAGTCTCAGCCTACAAAGATCAGCTTCCGTGGGCATAGAAAAGGTCAGATAATACATTTGAAGGGAACAAATTAAAACTAACCAGCATAAGGTCCAAAGTTGTTATCAAATTCCTGCAGAGGTACCTGCCAATAAAATGTTCAGAAGTACTGTCTTTATATCCCACCCAGAGAACCTTCTTCCATTTACAGCCCAAGTCCTCATTAAATTCATATTCTCTTTCTCTTTTGATGGAACTTTAAACGAATTTGTTCCGATCATCAGAGGTTCTGGGTGCCAACGCCAACTGGGAGCCTATTTCTCATTATTTTATGTAGGGAACATTACAGTGCATTGCAGTTCAACCCCAAACCTCCAAATAACCTCCTAAAGTGTAACTCAAATATATAAGGAACATGAATACTTATAATGTTAGAATATAAAATGCTTAAACTTTGCTTTGTGACCACCAAACAATATGGTTGTTAAGAAAAAGCTGCTTAGTTGGTAGTAACATGACCTTTGTCATGCTCATCCTAAAACATGGGCAATTTTTTTTTTTTTAGGCAGGCTCTTGCTCTGTCACCTAGGCTGGAGTGTAGTGTGGTGTGATCATAATTCACTGCAGCCTTGACCTCCTGGGTTCCGGTGATCCTCCCACCTCAGCCTCCTGAGTAGCTGGGACTATAGGTGTGTGCCACCATGCCTGGCTAACGTTTTTAATTGTTTTTTTTGTAAGTTGCCAGGCTGGTCCCGGATGCCTAGGCTCAAGTGATCCTCTCACCTTGGCCTCCCAAAGTGCTGGGATTACAGGTGTGAGCCACCTCACCCAGCCTCAACATGGGCATCTTGTTTGCTGGCATACGACATGCTCTTCATAATATCTACAGCAGTGCTTCTCAGCCCTCTTTTCCTTATATTCCCCACCCCATCTTTTCAGACATTTTTTATTAACCACTCCCCCTCCATTAAAATGTAACACCACAAATATATCATATAACTGTTTTTAAGTCTTCTATGATGTATGTCTGTGCTTTATGCAAGAAAAGAGTATTTTTTTCATGCTCCCCCGAACTCTTTTGTCCCCTTGGAGGCGATTATCACCACTGTTGAGAATGCACGATCGATGATATTTCTGATGTTTCACCAATTGTATTCGGAATGTAACTCAAGACCTTACTGTCTGTCATTTTGTTAAAACTGTTGTGCAAACTTTTGGAATATAAATGTGTATTTTCCTTCATAAATGTGTTAAGACACATATAAACTCGTTTTTTGTTTTTTGTTTTTTTTTTTTTTGAGACAGGTTCTTGCTCTGTCACCCAGGCTGGAGTGCAGTGGCACTATCACGGCTCACTGCAACCTCTGCCTCCCGGGCTCAAGCAATCCTCCCACCTCAGCCTCTGGATTAGCTGACTACGGGCATGCGCCACCACACCCAGGTTTTTTTTTTTTTTTTTTTGGGACGGGGTTTCACCATCTTGACCAGGCTGGTCTCAAACTCCTGAGCTCAAGCGACCCTCCCACCTCTGCCTCTCAAAGTGCTGGGATTACAGGTGTGAGTCATGGCGCTCGGCCCATCCTATACATTTTTATTACAGCCTTATTGAGATATAATTCCCACACCATAAAATGTATCCTAGGCTGAGTGTGGTGGCTCACATCTGTGTGCCAGCTACTTGGGAGGCTGAGGTTGGAGGATTGCTTGGGCCTGGGAGGTGGAAACTGCAGTGAGCGGAGGTTGTGCCACTGCACTCCAGCTTGGCCAACAGAGTGAGACTGTGCCTTGGAAAAAAAAAAAAAAAAGTACCCTTGTAAAGCATACAATTCAGTGATTTTCAGTATATTCCCAGACTTGTGCAACTATGACTATCAAGTAACTTTATAACATTTTCACCACCCTCAAATGAAGCCCCATAGGTTGTATAAATTTTGGATGATAAAAAAACAAAAAGTATTCTACTGGGAAATGTAGCCAGAGAGGCATTCTGTAGGAGTGCTTGTGTATATGTTTTCCCGGTTCTACCTTTGAAACCTACATCATTCCCAGAATTCAAAAACTACATTGTGTCCAGCCGCCACTGCCTCTGAATCTCATATCAGGAGTGTCTGGAGGGGAAAACAAAAATAAAAACAAAAACTACATTGTAATTTCCCATGGTTTCTCATTTTTGTCATCTCACAGCTAGTTTCCCAAGGTAGAAATTGCAGTCATCACTGATTATTTTCTTTCCCTTACCTCCCACATTGAATCAGTCCCCAAATCCTATGAGTTCTCCATTAATACATATTTGAAATCTGTGCTCAACTACTCATCTACTCTGACATATTAGTTCTTTTAATGTTTTTAATTTTTTTTTTTTTTTGGAGACAGGGTCCCACCCTGTCACACAGGCTGCGGTGTAGTGGCACCATCTTGGCTCACTGCAGCCTTGACCTCTCTGGCTTAGGCAATCCTCCCACCTCAGCCTCCCAAGAAGCTGGGACTACAGGCACGCGCCATCGTGCTTGGATAATTTTGTGTGAGTGTGTAGAGATGGGGTCTTGGTCATGTTGCCCAGGATGATTTATTTCCTTCCTTCCTTCCTTCCTTCCTTCCTTCCTTCCTCCCTCCCTCCCTCCCTCCCTCCTTTCCTTCCTCCCTCCCTCCCTCCCTCCCTCCCTCTCTCTCTCTCTTTCTTTCTTTCTTTGACACGGTTTCACTCCTGTCTCCCAGGCTGGATTGCAGTGGCACACTCTTGGCTCATTACAACCTCCACCTCCTATGCTCAAGAGATCCTCCTGCCTCAGCCTCCTGAGTAATTGGGACTATCAGCATTGCCAGGCTGATTTCAAACTTCTGGACTCAAGTGATCCTCCTGCCTCGGCCTCTAAAAGTGCTGGGAGTACAGGCCTTAGTTCTGAACCTCATTCTCTCTTATCTAAATTGTTATAAAAGTCTCCTGTTTAGTTTTTCTCTTTACCTGTTCAACAGTCACACTTAAAAACAACAATTGAATTGAACTGAATTCCTATTACCTATAAATTTAAATTCAATTCCTCGCCTTGGTCTATATGACCTCTTACAATGTGGCCTCTTCCAGTCTACTCAGTCACTTCTCCTGCCTGCTTCTCCCTTCTTCTCCCTTCTTCTCTACATACCAATAGGTATCAGGTTTTCTGTAAGCCCTGAATTGTTGACTATTCTCCAAACAACTGGCCTTTACAGAACTCTGTGCCTGTGCAGGTACTATTCCTTCTGCCTAATATGTCTTTCCACCCAGCAAAACCATCAAACTCTGTCCGGGCATGGTGGCTCACACCTGTAATCCCAGCACTTTGGGAGGCCGAAGTGGGCAGATCACTTGAGGTCAGGAGTTTGAGACCAGCCTGGCCAACATGGTGAAACCCCATCTTTACTAAAAACACAAAAATTAGCCAGGCGTGATGGCACACACCTGTAATCCCAGCTACTTGGGAGGCTGAGGCAGGAGAATTGCTTGAACCTGCAAGGTGGAGGTTGCAGCGAGCCGAGACTGTGCCACTGCACTCCAGTCTGAGAGACAGAGTGAGACTCTGTCTCAAAACAAACAAACAAAACCCACCAAACTCCTGTTCATTCTTCAAAGGCCAATTGATCTCTTCTGCAAAGTGTTTCTCTTGCTCCCTTAAGTAAAGTGTTAGTCTGCTTCCTATGAGGCCAAAGCAGTATTTTTCTTAATTTCTGTTGCAACATTTACCATGTTATGCTGTAATTTTGCTGTTCACACACCAGTCTTTCCCAACAGCAGCTGTCCTGGTAGGTGGTGTGTGAGCAATGCAGATCAGAAGAAAAAAGGCATGGATGAGGTGGTTTGTAGAAAAATTAAAGTGTTAAGTTGTAAATTCCTGGAGTGCTTGTATACTCAAAATAAAGGTGAAGAAGCTGCAAGCTGCAGAATGTTCAGACTCTTGCAATCTCAGAAGCAAGATGAGCCAGTCACACAGCTGGAATCTGCCCATATGGAACAGAGGCTCCCATGGAGGCAGAATTCAGCCAGCAGGGCTTCTAGCTGCCCTGTCTGCCAATCTCTTTTTCCATGGTTTTGACATAATAACTTTTCTTTAAAAGCATTGCAAACGAAGCACGTAGTAATCACATCCGGGGTAGTCTATGTAGTGCCCCTTAGGGGAAACTCAGGATGAGTTTGGAAGAAGTTGTGTAACCCTAATAGGTCCTTTGCTTGATGCACACAGCCAGTCAATACCCCCTTGGGTTGCAGCAGAGAAAGAAGGGTTGCAGCAGAGAAAGAGGTTTAATCGTAGGATCACCAACTGAGAAGATGGGAGGAAACCTTAAATCCATCTGCCCCCACGGAACTTAGGGTTGGGGTTTTTAAGAGTTTTGGAGTGGGCTGAAGTGGGGAGATCCCTGGGGGCAGGGAGATGAAGAAGCTATGTTCTCATGCTGATCCAGTTCCTCTGTGGGGATCTTCAACCTGGCTGCTGGAATTCGGGGTCTGAAAAACATCTTAAGCAATCCTTAAAAGACATATGATTCTAATGTCAGAGATCCTGTCTGTAGGAACAAGGGGAATATAAATGGTTAGTATCTAGTGACTTTTAGCAACAAGGAAGTGGGCCAAAGTGCAGTCCGATTAAAGCTTAATTATAACTATATTTCTGTCCAGAACCCAGCATGCAATTTTTGTCAACCCTGTGGTGGTGGTTTCATTTGTGCTCCAAAGGAGTGAGGTCATGGGTGAAAGAATTTGTGTTTTACAAAAAGGAGTCATCCCAGGCCCATACGCTTCAAAGAGCTTGTGGATACTGCAGCCCAGAGGCTTCTCCTGTTATTTTCTGCTCATGTCTGTTGTGGCCGGGGGTTGCTTACTAATTCAACTGTCAGTCTCACCTTTTGACTGATTCGATTTGGGCAGCAATGCGCTAAGCTCCAGAGGGTCAAACACAACTGGCCTCAGCCAATCACAGCACCTCCATTCTGTCTTGGCAGTCATCGCTCTAATCAGTGGGCATGTGATCAAGTTCTGGCCAGTGCGACAGAAGGGGAAATACACTGGGGGGTTTTGAAAACATGTTTCTCCTCGATAGGAGAGAGGCATGTGAAAATAAAGCCCCCTTTGCCCCCTTCCCTTCCTGCTTTGAACACTATGGTGTTAGAATGTGATGGGAGGAGTTGCTGCAGTCATTTTGTAGTCATGAGATGAGAAGCCTAAGGGAAGATGTCATAAAAATGCTGAGAATAATGCAGAGGAAGGAAGAAAATGGCCTGGGCCCTTGAAAGCGTCACTGAGCTGTTCCATCCATCACAGGACTGCCTGCTTTAAACATTTCTTAAGTGAAGAATAAAGTTCTTATGGTTTAAACCAGTGTGAGTCACATAGTCTGTAACTTGAAACTGAGAACACTCCTTAAGACACCCATATCAACACAGTATCAACTGTTATTCTTATTGACACTGATGCGTGAAAACAGCCATGGCTGGGGAAAGGCAAAAACTCACTCTTCCAGTGCCCTGTGTCAGCCGGCCAGAAGTCAAGGCAATCTCTACAAAC
The DNA here is from genome assembly GCF_003255815.1 of Theropithecus gelada. Lineage (NCBI taxonomy): Eukaryota > Metazoa > Chordata > Mammalia > Primates > Cercopithecidae > Theropithecus > Theropithecus gelada. The sequence continues at coordinate 127,270,806 of NC_037676.1, forward strand.
ACCTGTCAGAATGACCCTTTCCAGGAGTAAACATGAAGAGAGAGTAAATACTTGTTTAGTAAGTGAATCAAAGAACAAACGAAATGAAAGTAAACATTTATAAAGGAACCTGATAAATTTTCCATACTTCCCTTGCCCTTAATGTCCTCCAGGCATCATACCCTAAGAGTTTATTTACTCATTGTAAGAATGAAACAAGATTGCTGTGTTCACATTGCTCACTGCTAGCCTGGATGACAGATGTCCACATAGCATACTACAATGTAAGACAATCTGGTGAGCAAATTCATTTATTCATTCTTTTTTTATTTTTAATTTTTTGAGACAGAGTCTCACTCTGTTGCCCAGGCTGGAGTGCAGTGGTGCGATCTTGGCTCACTGCAACCTCCACCTCCCAGGGTCAAGCGATTCTCCTGGCTTAGCCTCCCGAGTAGCTAGGACTACACGCACCTGCCACCATGCCCAGCTAATTTTTGTATTTTTAGTAGAGATGGGGTTTCACCATGTTGGCCAGACTGGCCTTGAACTCCTGACCTCAAGAGATCCACCCACCCTGACCTTCCAAGGTGCTAGGATTACAGGTGTGAGCCACCACGCCTAGCCTCATTTATTGATTCTTGAATTCAGCCAAAGATGTTTATTAAATGGCTTCTCAAGAAGCTTATAGATGTAAAAGAAAGGCATTTTTTCCTGTTCCCCACATTCCTACAGCCCCATAAAAGAAAAACCGTTTTATTGGAAATAGTAGAAGGTATCCTCTGCCCTTCATTTCATTGTCCCCATCGTTACCCCTTACTCATTTATAGGGTCAGGAAAACTGTCTTCTATGATAGGTGAGATGGAGCAGAAAAGACTGAACATGTGTGATGTAGACTCTTGAGTTCTCTAAGATCTTCCTACCCACAGAGCATTTGCTACCTGCTCTCTGCTTCTTGTACATGTGGTTAGTACAATTTCTTGGGCAGGATTTTCTTCCAAGGCAATGAGGGCATAAGTTAGTCTAATGCATGGGGATGAAGTAGGAGGCCTGGGCCCCCAGGTTATCTCTCCAATCCAGTCTTACATGCGACAAAGCTGATCATTTTGATCCCTATCTAATACCTGTGTCGGTACTCTCAATTGGTTTCTCAACAGGTTTCTCAATTGGTTCAGAACCTCTGGGCAAGTTGGGGAGGAGAAAAGGTTTAAGTATTCCCGGGAGAGTCAAGAGAGGCTAATTGGTGAGATGATATTTCAGATGAGAAGGAGGGGACATTTGCTATACAGATGGATGGGAGGTAGGGGAGGAGGCAAGAGTAGGAGTGACAGGGGGCAGTACCATTGCGTCAGAGGGTAAGACATAGAGGTACAGAAGAGCAAGCTATGTTCTGAGAACCACAAGCGGTTTTGCATCTAGTGGGAGGAGCATGGTGGTTAGAGACGAGCCAGAACAGGAACGTCCTGAAATTGAGATACTATCTTGATGATAGTAACCCATATTTGTGCCTGAGTAGTTTTCTCAGCCTGCTTCCTGCCAGTAGAAGTTTGGGGTTCTGCAGACCTCTTGCTGTTTTGTACTGTCTCTGTGCCTATCGATCCCAGTTGACAGGATACTTTCAGAAATCTTGAGGCTTTTGGTGTGTTGATACATCATTCACTCTATTAGACAAAAGGTATGCCCACAAATTTCATGAGATAAGCCCTTTCCTCCCTTGGCTTCCTTATGTGGTTGCTGGGATCAAGGCCCTTAAGACTCTGTGGTATCCCACTGTTTAACACAGAAGTGCTTCAAGGCACGTTCTGAAGGAAGACCTGCACAGGTCTTTCGTAGTTTGCTGATACTTACTTAGAACACTCTTTCCTAGCGGTGCCCAATATTTGCTCTTTACTCAGAAGCCGTTTCTTAATTTTAACACTATTTGCCATCTGGAGAGGCTGGGATGTGGAAAAACAAATTGTTTCCAACGCAGCAGTTTCTAGCTCCTATATATTCAAGGCTTGGTTCTTCAGCTTATCTCTTTCCTCTTGCATTTTACCATAGGCAATGAGAGGAAGCCAAGTGGCATGCTTAATATTCTATCTTGAAATCTCTTTAGCTAGAACAGAGGTCAGCTGGCAGGCAGGCTGCCCCCTTATTTATTATTTATTTATTTATTTATTTAGAGACAGAGCCTCACTCTGTCGACCAGGCTGGAGTTCAGTGGTGCAATCTTGGCTCACTGCAATCTCTGCCTCCGGGTTCAAGTGATTCTCCCGCCTCAGCCTCCCGAGTGGCTGGGATTACAGGCATGTGCCACCACACCTGGCTAATTTTTGTATTTTTAATAGAGACAGGGTTTCACCATTTTGGCCAGGGTGGTCTCAAACTCCTGACCTCAAGTGATCTGCCCACCTCCTCCTCCCAAAGTGCTGGGATTACAGGCATGGGCCACCATGCCTGGCTGCCTATTTTCACACATAAAGTTTTACTGGAACACACCCATGCCTGTATACTAGTCTTGCACATGGGCTGCTTTCGAGTTACTATGGCGGAGTTGAGTAGTTGCAACAGAGATCATATGGCCCACAAGCATGGAATAGTTACTCTCTAGACTTTTACAGAATGAATTTGCCAACCCCTGACCAAGATGTTGGAGGTGATTAGGTGAATTTCTTATTTTCTATGTGTTAGCACAGGTGACAGTGTTGCCAAATTTCTGCCACGACATAACAAGGATCCCCTTCCTCCATCTTCCGATAACAGTTTGCTCATGGCTAGAGTAGATAATTAGAAGGCAAGCATCACTCTTCATTAAACTCTGAGCTGGACCTGTGGTGCCAGCCTCAGCCTGCTTACACACACCATATAGCCATTCTCCAGCTGGAAGTTCTGTCTGCAAGCTTGCGACTCCAGGGAACACACAAACTTTGTCCATGTGCCCTCAACCCCAAATCAAGAGCCTCCCTAGCAATTTAGCTGTGTACTAACTAGAGTCAGTTACAGAGAATAGAATTCACTTGAACTGACATCAGGAATAAAAGATATATTACAAGGATTAAAGGATTTTTGGAATCACTGAGAGGACTGAGGAAATAGACTGCGGACTGAGCTTCCAGGAGTGTCAATCAAAGCTGCTGCTACAACTACGGCAATTACACCTTCAAAGAAGTCTCAGAAATGTAATGTTTAGCTTTTTCAACTGTATTAGTCTGTTTAGGCTATCAAAGCAAAATACCAGACTGAGTAGCTTAAACAGCGGAATTCATTTTCTCACAGTTCCGGGGTTTGGTTTTTTGGTTTTTGCTTTTGTTTTTTGACAGGGTCTCACTGTGTCATCCAGGCTGGAGTGCAGTAGTGCAATCATGGTTCACTGGAGCCTTGAACTCCTGGGCTCAAGCAATCCTCCCGCCTCAGCCTCCTGAGTAGCTGGGAATATAGGCATGTGCCACCATGCAAAGCTTTTTTTTTTTTTTTTTTTTTTTTTTTTTTTAATTGTTTGTACATATGGAGTCTCACTCTTGTTTAGACTGGTCTCAAACTCCCAGGCTCAAGTGGTCCTCCTGTTTCAGCCTCTTGAAGTATTGGGATTACAGGTGTAAGTCACCATGCATGGCCTCATTTTCTCACACCTCTGGAAGGTAGAAGTCCATGATCAAGGTACTGTCAGTGTTAGTTTCCATGAGGACTCTCTTACTGGCTTGCAGATGGCCACCTTCTTGCTATATTCTCCCCTGACCTTTCCTTTGTGTGTACACAGACAGAGATGTCTCTGGTGTCTCTTCCTCTTCTGACAAATACCCCAGTCCTAGCAGATTACAGCCCCACCCTTATTACGTCACTTAACCTCAAACACCTCCCTTGAGGCCCTATCTCCAAATATAGCCACACTGGGGATTACAGTTTCAACATAAGAATTTTGAATGAAGGCTGGGTGTGGTGGCTCACACCTGTAATCCCTACACTTTGGGAGGTTGACATAGGCAGAGCATTTGAGGCCAAGAGTTCGAGACCAGTCTGACCAACATGGTAAAACTCCACCTCTAATAAAAATACAAAAATCAGCCAGTTGTAGTGGTGCACACCTGTAATCCTAGCTATTTGGGAGGCTGAGGCAGGAGAATTGCTTGAACCAGGGAGGCAGAGGCTTCAGTGAGCCAAGATTGTGCCATTCTACTCCAGCCTGGGGGGGCAGAGAGCGAGACTCCATATCAAAAAAAAAAAAAAGAATTTTCAGTGGACACAATTCAGTTCATAACACCAACTCCTCAGGAGGAATGCATAATGAAAAAAAGTGGTAATGGATATTGAGCAAGTCAATACACAATATCCACCACAGCTTTAAAAAATAAAGGTTAAATTATTCATTTCAATATAAGTAATAGTATAAGTTCAGAAGCAATATAAAAAATAGATGAATAAATACTGGTATATTTACACAACAGAATAGCATGCAACTGTTAAAAAAAAAAAAAAGAACACTGGGAGCTCTATGATAAATGTCTGTACTATTATAGAAAACTTTCAGTTGGGCGCAGTGGCTCATGACTGTAATCCCAGCACTTTGGGAGGCTGAAGCAGGTGGATTGCTTGAGCCCAGGAGTTGGAGATCAGCCCGGGCAACATAGTAAGACCCTGTCTCTACAAAACAAAACAAAACAAAACAAAACAAAACAAAATTAGCTGGCAGTAGTAGCACACACCTATGGTCCCAGATACTTAGGAGGCTGAGGTGGGAGGATTGCTTGAGCCCTGGAAGTTGAGGTTGCAGTGAGCTGAGATCACGCCACTGGACTCCAGCTTGGGGGACAGAGTGAGATTCTGCCTCAAAAATAAAAAAAAAAAAAAAAGAGAAGAAAATAAAATTCTCCATGATATGTTGTTAAGTGAAAAAACTAAAATTTAGAACAAAGTGAATAGTTTACTATCATATGTGTAGCAAATGAAATGAATGAATATCTGTCACCTATCTTTATTCATTACCTATGTATGTGTATATGTATGTATATAAGTAGGTAGGCAGGTATTTGCTCACATATAGCGTATCTGTGAATAATACACAAGAAACATACAACGTTGGTTGCCCCAGTGGAGAGAAGAACTGGATGGCTGGGGGCAGGGATGAGAGAGGACATTTCACTTTCTGTATGTATTTTGGAGGTTTTTGTTCATTTGTTTGTTTGTTGAGGAAGCAGATTCTGAGACTGAGTTTAGAGTCCAGGGTGTTGATTAGGAAATGGCCTTGGTATCCAAACCTGTGGAAGGGTGGGAAAGGAATCAGGATTGAGCAGAGGGGGAAGACCTGCAATTTGGGCTTGACAACAGATTCCTCCTTCAAGGCCATCAAGAATTCAGGAGTTGGCTGGGCACTGTGGCTCCACCTGTAATCCCAACATTTTGGGAGGCCAAGGCAGGAGGATTGCTTGAGCCCACGGGTTCACATCCAGCCTGGGAAACAAAGTGAGACCCCCCCTCTCTACAAAAAAATTTAAAAAATTAGGAGGGCATCGTGGCACGTGCCTTTAGCCCCAGTTACTTAAGAGGCTGAGATGGGAGGATTGCTAGAACCTGGGCAGTTGAGGCTGCAGTAAGCCGTGATTGTGCCACTGCACTCCAGCCTGGGTGACAGAGTAAGGCTGTCTTAAAAAACAAACAACACACAGGAAGCTGAAATAGTGCATTTAAGAGTTATCCTGCTTTGGACAACACGGACAGGCTTTTATATGTCTGCCTTGATCAGTCACTAGACGTGGGCTGCCTTGGAAAGTGCGTGAGCTCCAGAAAGGCTATTCTCTGAAACTGAAGCACTCCTGAGGGAGCCAACAGCTGAAAGCTTTCCGCTCACAGCGCTCTCAGAGGTGGGCAACATGAACTTCCTTGGAGTCTGAGTGATGCATCTCTGTGTCTGTCACTTATGGTCTATATGATTATGACCTAGCCTCTTGAAACTTCTCTGACCTTATCTCCAAGTACTGTTCATTTCACTTGCTCTGCTCCTTATGATTTCTTGAGTTTCCATCTCAGAGTCTTTTTTCTTACTGTTCCTGTCTTAACTGTTCCTCCCTTAAATAATGATGAGGCCCATGCCTTTCTTCCTTCATACTTCTGCTGAAATATCTCCCTACCGAGAGGACTTCCCTGATCACCTGAAATAGTACACTTTCTTTAACTTCCTTTACTTCTTTTTCTAATACTCATCACTGCTTAACATACATTTGTTTACCTTTTGTTGATGTTCATTTATGATCTCCCCCACAATGTTTGGTGCCCTGATGTATCCTCAGTGTACAGGATAACACAGTAACAGGCACCCAGTAGGCTTTCAACAAATATTTGTTAAATAAATGAATGAAGGAGTCAGGCACTGTGCTAAGTTGTAAGATAGAATCATAAGCAAAAGTGGAGGCAGGCCCTGTTCTCATGGAGCTTGCTATCTGGATGGAGAGGCAAAATAATGCATCAATCACACAAACATAAAGTTGCAGTCATTACATGGGCTACAACGGAAGAAGAAGATACGGTAGGAGAAGAGCATGTAGAAGAGCCTGGAAAGCTTCTGTGAGAAAGTGATGTGTAAGCTGAAATCTGAAGGATGAGTAAGCCTCAGTTAGGTAAAGGAACATGGAAGAATCAGATTCATTTTTGGAAAAGATACCTCTGGATTCAACAGGGAAGAGTGAATGAGAGGGAGCAAGGATGGGTATCTATAGGACTGTTAGGAGGGCATGGAAATCCTTCCAAGTGAGGGGTGATGGTTGCCAGAATAGAGGTGGCCTAGGTGGTTAGGGGAAACAACTACAGGTGAGAATTATTTATTACACAATGGATGAGGCTATTTATGAATTGTATATGGAAGGTAAGGAAAGGGAAGTGAAAAGAAGGACTTTTGGGTTTCCATATAACTGGATGGATGGTTGAAAGAATATTGGAAGAGAAACAGGTTTATTTTGTTTTATTTTGTGTTTATATGTGTATACGGAGAAGAACAGTGAGAGAGAAGACAGATTATGATTTTGATTTTTGACATTTTGGTTTTGAGGTGTTATTGAGACTTCCTGTATGAGATGCCAAGTAGACCACTAGTTATGAGTGAAGAGCTCACCCATGTAGCTTGGGCTGGAGAAGCAAATTTTTGAGTTGTCTGCCTAGGTGGTATTTGAAAATGTGGGAGTGGATGAGATTGCCTAGGCAGAGAACATTCAGTGATAAGAGGAGAGGATGATCTCGAGGGACTGACTTGGAAAAGAGACTAACAGGACTGACTAGAGATGTTGGAAGAAAAGGAGGAGAATGTGGTATCACCTCAAAAGACTGTTTCTAGAAGACGAGTCCTTAGCCATAACAAACCTCCTGAAAAAGGACCTGAGAACTAAAAAATACCAATTGCACTAACTGACATCATGGAGGTCATTGGTGATGCTAGTGATTTTTCATTGTTGTTGCAGGAGAAATGTTAAGGTCAGTGGAAAATTGGTGAAATGGAAACATTGTGAGTAAAAAGAGGAAAGAAAAGCTGAGGGACCATTTGGGGATGGGGTGGAGGGATTGTGAGTTTAGTTGGTAGTGTGAAGTTTCCAAGAAGATGGGTAGGAAAGTGAGTACCAGTAAAGGGCTTATTAAAATGCCAAAGAGCCAGCACTTTGGGAGGCCGAGGTGGGCAGATCATGAGGTCAAGAGATCAAGACCATTCCGGCGAACATGGTGAAACCTGTCTCTACTAAAAATGCAAAAATTAGCTGGGCGTGGTGGCGCACGCCAGTAGTCCTAGCTACTCGGGAGCTGAGGCAGAAGAATTGCTTGAACCAGGGAGGCAGAGGTTGCAGTGAGCCGAAATCCTGCCATTGCACTCCAGGCTGGGGGACACAGTGAGACTCTATCTCCAAAAAAACAAAAACAAAAACAAAAACAAAACCCAAAAAGAAAAAAAACAACAACAAACCGCCAAAGAGGAACTCTGTATTGTAACAGGAAGAAACAGAATGGCAGTGTGCAGACTTGAGTGGATTTCTATGTTTGGTAGAGATGAGATGAAGGGACTGGCTTCTATTTTCTCTGTAATGAAAAAGGAGGGATTAAATACTTTTCCAGGAGTTAATAAGGGTGACTTGTAAACGAATTGTTTTATATGTGAATGGATGCCTTGGCTTTCTAACTTTCACAGATAAGTAAATATATATTCACGCTCACAGCGGTGGGAACAGAAACAGTAAGTGTTTAAAAATACTAGAATGAGACCAGGCACGGTGGCTCACGCCTGTAATCCCAGCACTTTGGGAGGCTGAGGCGAGCGGATCACGAGGTGAGGAGATCGAGACCATCCTGGCTAACACGGTGAAACCCTATCTCTACTAAAAATACAAAAATTAGCCGGGTGTGGTGGCAGGTGCCTGTAGTCCCAGCTACTCGGGAGGTTGAGGCAGGAGGATTGCGTGAACCCGGGAGTCGGAGCTTGCAGTGAGGCGAGATCGCGCTACTGCACTCTAGCCTGGGTGACAGAGCGAGACTCCGTTTCAAAAAAAAAAAAAATACTAGATTGATTTTTATTCTAATAGTGATGATAATTAATCTGATGATATTCTGATGGCAAGGAAAGGTATAAGCTCCAATCAGGCCTCTGTCGTAAGCCGCCTAACAAGTGACAGGAATGAGGTTCACAGCTGTCACAGCACAAGGAAAGGAAATCCACCCCCACGCTCCTTCTGGTCCAGGACCCTAAGGGTTAAGATCAACGAGAATTGGCCATCACTGCTTCCTAGAGCGGCTCTAGCAAAGCCGCCAGGGGAGATGGGGGTAACTTCCTGTTTCTGCCTTCCGGGTTTGAGAGTTTAGGACCCTGGGTTGGTGGGGTTAGAGGGAGAGGGGGCGCCTTCCTCCTGGACTGCTGGGGGTGCAGGGCGCCTTGGGTGTAGCACCCAGAACAGTGAGTTCCTTCTTGGGGGGAAGGGAGCCGAGGGTTGCGGGCTAGAGGAGTGGAAACAGCTCCGTCCAGGCTGCAGTGGACATCCGGAGAGAGATCCCGCTGCTGCCAGGGGCGAAGGCCCAGCATCTCCCACCGGCGGGCCACCGTCATCCTTGTCCGCGGGGTCCCTTAAGGGATCCTGTCGGCCGGAGACCGTTTGGTATCCTGGAACTTCACCCCCCAGCGTCTCCAACTTGTCCCTGCCATTGGTGGTTAAAACTAGGCGTCAGGCAGTGCATTTTTGAAGGATTTCTGATCAAAGCACGGCCCCACTCCGATCAGCTAGTTGCTCTGTAACAGTGAAAACACTCCTTCCCCATGGAGAGACATCTTAATGGCAGCCCTTTATGGCCTTGCCTTTGCCACCGTTTTGCTGAGCCACTGTTCCGGGGGCTCCTTTGCTGCCAAATTTAATAGTATTTTAGTAGGGAAAATGGAGGGGGGGAGGGTGGTAATGTGTTACCCAGACTCATGCTTCTTTTGTAAATACTTTGATAACAATATGTAACTTAGGACAGCAAAATATGTAACTCTATTCGAACAACTCCACCCCCTTCCTTTTTTGCATTCAGGTGTATGGCTTTTTCCCTCCCCTCACTCAAACACTGGGGATATTAGTAATGTAGACTAGTTTCACATTTCTCTAGAACAAATCCCTGCTTGCTGAGTGTGCTTATGGAATGTCGACTCACTTTGTTACAAGGTTTAGGAATGTAGATCTGTTTTCTAAAACGCCAGTCAATATATTCTAAAATAAAGGGACTCTTTGAGGATTATTTGTAGTTTGGCATTATGCCCAGCTCTGCTTCCCATTCTAGTTTATGATAATAGGTAAGAGGGTGAAAAAGGTCAGCATCCAAACAGACTTGGAGCTCAATCCTGCTCTAACACTTTCTAGGTGACCTTAGGAAAGTTTCTTAATACCTTTTAAACTCATCCTGTAAAATGCTGGTAGTTGTTCATACACCTCAGAGGGCTATTGTAAGAATTAAATGACAAATGTGTGGAAATTATTTCATTCACTACCTGGCACATAATAGGCAGCAATGGTGAAAATACAATATAAGTACAGATACTGTTTTTTGTTTTTAAAATGTGTGCTTTGTATATCCTTTTATGTCCTTATTTTTCTCCCAAATAATGATATTCTTTATATTCTGAAATGGATGCCAGAAGTCCATACGTCACTGCCTTCCTGTGGTAGATCACATCATTTTCTTCTTTTTATTTCTTATTTTTTGTTGTTGAGACGGAATCTTGCTCTGTCGCCCAGGCTGGAGTGGTGCAGTGACACGATCTCGGCTCCCTGCAACCTCCGCCTCCTGGGTTCGAGCGGTTCTCTTGCCTCAGCCCCGTGAGTAGCTGGGACTACAGGCGCGTGCCACCACGCCCGGCTAATTTTTGTAGTTTTAGTAGAGAACGGGGTTTCACTGCATAGCCAGGGTGGAACATTTTCTAGTCCCTTAAAATAGGTTAGTGATTGTTGGCTCCAGAAGACAAAGTTTAGGCTGAAATGGGTATTGTGAATATGGTAGACTTAGGAACTAAGTGCAAGGAGGAAGAGGTCCTCTTGAGGCTCCTTTTTATATTGCAGGGTTATTGGCTATAATTATTCCACCTCTGCTTTGTCCTAATTTCTCTTTACTGGTTATGTAAATCCTAACTTTCCTTTGAAATTGACTTCAAAGGTTTCCTTCTGTCAAGACCAAGTTATTCTTTTGAAACTAAACAGCGTGCTTTTTTTTCTTTAGCTGCTGCTTATGCCTGCATATTGATTCCTTGAAGTCTTTATAAAAGTTTTATAATTGGTGTCTTTTAAAAAAATATACTTTGTTTTTTAAATTAAAAGTGTTTCTAAGCTATGCGTGGACAATGAGGATTAGTATTCTGTCTTTGAAGCTTGATCCTCAAACCTTTAACGTGAAGATTTACTTTTTTTTTTTTTTTATTATATAAGTTCTAGGGTACATGTGCACAACGTGCAGGTTTGTTACATATGTATACATGTGCCATGTTGGTGTGCTGCACCCATTAACTCGTCATTTACATTAGGTATATCTCTTAATGCTATCCCTCCCCCCCTCCACAATAGGACCGGGTATGTGATGATCCCCTTCCTGTGTCTAAGTGATCTCATTGTTCAATTCCCACCTATGAGTGAGAACATGCGGTGTTTGGTTTTCTGTTCTTGCGATAGTTTGCTGAGAATGATAGTTTCCAGCTGCATCCGTGTCCCTACAAAGGACACGAACTCATCCTTTTTTATGGCTGCATAGTATTCCATGGTGTATATGTGCCACATTTTCTTAATCCAGTCTGTCACTGATGGACATTTGGGTTGATTCCAAGTCTTTGCTATTGTGAATAGTACTGCAATAAACATACATGTGCATGTGCCTTTATAGCAGCATGACTTATAATCCTTTGGGTATATCCCCAGTAATGGGATGGCTGGGTCAAATGGTATGTCTAGTTCTAGATCCTTGAGGAATTGCCACACTGTTTTCCACAATGGTTGAACTAGTTTACAGTCCCACCAACAGTGTAAAAGTGTTCCTATTTCTCCACATCCTCTCCAGCACCTGTTGTTTCCTGATTTTTTAATGATTGCCATTCTAACTGGTGTGAGATGGTATCTCATTGTGGTTTTGATTTGCATTTCTCTGATGGCGAGTGATGATGAGCATTTTTTCATGTGTCTGTTGGCTGTATGAATGTCTTCTTTTGAGAAGTGTCTGTTTATATCCTTTGTCCACTTTTTGATGGGGTTGCTTGTTTTTTTCTTGTAAATTTGATTGAGTTCTTTGTAGGTTCTGGATATTAGCCCTTTGTCAGATGAGTAGATTGCAAAAATTTTCTCCCATCCTGTAGGTTGCCTCTTCACTCTGATGGTAGTTTCTTTTGCCGTGCAGAAGCTCTTTAGTTTAATTAGATCCCATTTGTGTATTTTGACTTTTGTTGCCGTTGCTTTTGGTGTTTTAGTCATGGAGTCCTTGCCCATGCCTATGTCCTGAATGGTATTGCCTAGGTTTTGTTCTAGGGTTTTTATGGTTTTAGGTCTAACATTTAAGTTTTAATCCATCTTGAATTAATTTTTGTCTATAAGGTGTAAGGAAGGGATCCAGTTTCAGCTTTCTACATACAGCTAGCCAGTTTTCCCAGCACCATTTATTAAATAGAGAATCTTTTCCCCATTTCTTGTTTTTGTAGGTTTGTCAAAGATCCATTGGTTGTAAATGTGTGGTGTTATTTCTGAGGCCTCTGTTCTGTTCCATTGGTCTATATCTCTGTTTTGGTACCAGTACCATGCTGTTTTGGTTACTGTAGCCTTGTAATATAGTTTGAAGTCAGGTAGCATGATGCCTCCAGCTTTGCTCTTTTGGCTTACGATCGTCTTGGCAATGCGGAGTCTTTTTTGGTTCCATATGAACTTTAAAGCAGTTTTTTCCAATTCTATGAAGAAAGTCATTGGTAGCTTAATGGGGATGGCATTGAATCTATAAATTACCTTGTGCAGTATGGCCATTTTCACAATCTTGATTCTTCGTATCCATGAGCATGGTATGTTCTTCCATTTGTTTGTGTCCTCTTTTATTTCACTGAGCAGTGGTTTGTAGTTCTCCTTGAAGAGGTCCTTTACATCCCTTGTAAGTTGGATTCCTAGGTATTTTATTCTTTTTGTAGCGATTGTGAATGGGAGTTCATTCATGATTTGGCTCTCTGTTTGTCTGTTACTGGTGTATAAGAATGCTTGTGATTTTTGCACATTGATTTTGTATCCTGAGACTTTGCTGAAGTTGCTTATCAGCTTAAGGAGATTTTGGGCTGAGATGATGGGGTTTTCTAAATATACAATCATGTCATCCGGAAACAGGGATAATTTGACTTTCTTCTTTTCCTAACTGAATACCCTTGATTTCTTTCTCTTGCCTGATTGCCCTAGCCAGAACTTCCAACACTGTGTTGAATAGGAGTGGTAAGAGAGGGCATCCCTGTCTTGTGCTTTCAAAGGGAATGCTTCCAGTTTTTGCCCATTCAGTATGATATTGGCTGTGGGTTTTTCATAAATAGCTCTTATTATTTTGAGATATGTTCCATCAATACCGAATTTATTGAGAGTTTTTAGCATGAAGCGCTGTTGAATTTTGTCAAAGGCCTTTTCTGCATCTGTTGAGATAATCATGTGGTTTTTGTCTTTGGTTCTGTTTATATGCTGGATTACGTTTATTGATTTGCGTATGTTGAACCAGCCTTGCATTCCAGGGATGAAGCCCACTTGATCATGGTGGATAAGCTTTTTGATGTCCTGCTAGATTCGGTTTGCCAGTATTTTATTGAGGATTTTTGCATCGATGTTCATCAGGGATATTGGTCTAAAATTCTCTTTTTTTGTTGTATCTCTGCCAGGCTTTGGTATCAGGATGATGTTGGCCTTATAAAATGAGTTAGGGAGGATTCCCTCTTTTTCTATTGATCGGAATAGTTTCAGAAGGAATGGTACCAACTCTTCTTTGTACCTCTGGTAGAGTTCGGCTGTGAATCCGTCTGGTCCTGGACTTTTTTTGTTTGGTAGGCTATTAATTGTTGCCTCAATTTCAGAGCCTGCTATTGGTCTATTCAGGGATTCAACTTCTTCCTGGTTTAGTCTTGGGAGAGTGTAAGTGTCCAGGAAATTATCCATTTCTTCTAGGTTTTCTATTTATTTGTGTAGAGGTGTTTATAGTATTCTTTGATGGTAGTTTGTATTTCTGTGGGGTCGGTGGTGATAGCCCCTTCATCATTTTTTATTGCGTCTACTTGATTCTTCTCTATTTTCTTCTTTATTAGCCTTGCTAGTGGTCTATCAATTTTGTTGATCTTTTCAAAAATCCAGCTCCTGGATTCATTGATTTTTTGGAGGGTTTTTTGTGTCTCTATCTCCTTCAGTTCTGCTCTGATCTTAGTGATTTCTTGCCTTCTGCTAGCTTTTGAATGTGTTTGCTCTTGCTTCTCTAGTTCTTTTAATTGTGATGTTAGGGTGTCAACTTTAGATCTTTCCTGCCTTCTCTTGTGGGCATTTAGTGCTATAAATTTCCCTCTACACACTGCTTTAAATGTATCCCAGAGATTCTAGTATGTTGTATCTTTGTTCTTATTGGTTTCAAAGAACATCTTTATTTCTGCCTTCATTTCGTTATGTACCCAGTAGTCATTCAGGAGCAGGTTGTTCAGTTCCCATGTAGTTGAGCGGTTTTGATTGAGTTTCTTAGTCCTGAGTTCTAGTTTGATTGCACTGTGGTCTGAGAGACAGTTTGTTATAATTTCTGTTCTTTTACATTTGCTGAGGAGTGCTTTACTTACAAGTATGTGGTTAATTTTGGAATAAATGTGATGTGGTGCTGAGAAGAATGTATATTCTCTTGATTTGGGGTGGAGAGTTCTGTAGATGTCTATTAGATCTGCTTGGTGCAGAGTTGAGTTCAATTCCTGGATATCCTTATTAACTTTCTGTCTCGTTGATCTGTCTGATGTTGACAGTGGGGTGTTAAAGTCTCCCATTATTATTGTATGGGAGTCTAAGTCTCTTTGTAAGTCTCTAAGGACTTGCTTTATGAATCTGGGTGCTCCTGTATTGGGTGCATATATATTTAGGATAGTTAGTTCTTCCTAATGAATTGATCCCTTTACCATTATGTAATGGCCTTCCTTGTCTCTTTTGATGTTTGCTGGTTTAAAGTCTGTTTTATCAGAGACTAGGATTGCAAGCCCTGCTTTTTTTTTTGTTTTCCATTTGCTTGGTAGATCTTCCTCCATCCCTTTATTTTGAGCCTATGTGTGTCTCTGCATGTGAGATGGGTCTCCTGAATACAGCAAACTGATGGGTCTTGACTCTATCCAATTTGCCAGTCCGTGTCTTTTAATTGGACCATTTAGTCCATTTACATTTAAGGTTAATATTGTTATGTGTGAACTTGATCCTGTCATTATGATATTAGCTGGTTATTTTGCTCGCTAGTTGATGCAGTTTCTTTCTAGCATCGATGGTCTTTACATTTTGACATGTTTTTGCAATGGCTGGTACTGGTTGTTCCTTTCCATGTTTAGTGCTTCCTTCAGGATCTCTTGTAGGGCAGGCCTGGTGGTGACTAAATCTCTTAGCATTTGCTTGTCTGTAAAGGATTTTATTTCTCCTTCACTTATGAAACTTAGTTTGGCTGGATATGAAATTCTGGGTTGAAAATTATTTTCTTTAAGAATGTTGAATATTGGCCCCCAGTCTCTTCTGGCTTGGAGAGTTTCTGCCGAGAGATCTGCTGTTAGTCTGATGGGCTTCCCTTTGTGGGTAACCCGACCTTTCTCTCTGGCTGCCCTTAACATTTCTTCCTTCATTTCAACTTCGGTGAATCTGACAATTATGTGTCTTGGAGTTGCTCTTCTCGAGGAGTATCTTTGTGGCGTTCTCTGTCTTTCCTGAATTTGAATGTTAGCTTGCCTTACTAGGTTGGGGAAGTTCTCCTGGATGATATCCTACAGAGTGTTTTCCAACTTGGTTCCATTTTCCCCATCACTTTCAGGCACACCAGTCAGACGTAGATTTGGTCTTTTCACATAATCCCATATTTCTTGGAGACTTGGTTCATTTCTTTTTACTCTCTTTTCTCTACACTTCTCTTCTCGCTTCACTTCATTCATTTGATCTTCAATCGCTGATACTCTTTCTTCCAGTTGATCGAGTCGGTTACTGAAGCTTGTGCATTTGTCACGTAGTTCTCGTGTTATGGTTTTCATCTCTATCAGTTCTTTTAAGGTCTTCTCTGCATTGATTATTCTAGTTATCCATTCATCCATTCTTTTTTCAAGGTTTTAGTTTCTTTGCACTGGTTACCTAGTTCCTCCTTTAGCTCTGAGAAGTTTGATCAAATGAAGCCTTCTTATCTCAGCTCGTCAAAGTCATTCTCTGTCCAGCTTTGTTCCGTTGCTGGTGATTCGCTGCGTTCCTTTGGAGGGGGAGATGTGCTCTGATTTTTTGAATTTCCAGCTTTCCTGCACTGCTTTTTCCCCATCTTTGTGGTTTTTCTCTGCCTTTGGTCTTTGATGATGGTGACGTACTGATGGGGTTTTGGTGTGGGTGTCCTTTCTGTTTGTTAGTTTTCCTTCTAACAGTCAGGACCCTCATCTGTAGGTCTGTTGGAGTTTGCTTGAGGTCCACTCCAGACCCTGTTTGCCTGGGTATCAGCAGCGGAGGCTGAAGATAGAATATTGCTGAACAGCAAGTGCTGCTGTCTGATTCTTGCTCTGGAAGCTTCGTCTCAGGGGTGTACCCCACCATGTGAGGTGTGAGGTGTTGGTCTGCACCTAGTGGGGGATGTCTCCCAGTTAGGCTACTCAGGGGTCAGGGACCCACTTGAGCAGGCAGTCTGTCCATTCTCAGATCTCAACCTCCATGCTGGCAGATCCACTGCTCTCTTCAAAGCTGTCAGACAGGGGCATTTACCTCTGCCGAGGTTTCTGCTGCTTTTTGTTTAGCTATGCCCTGTCCCCAGAGGAGGAGGCTACAGAGGCAGGCCGGCCTCCTTGAGCTGCTGTGGGTTCCACCCAATTAGAGCTTCCTGGTGGCTTTGTTTACCTACTTAAGCCTCAGCAATGGCGGACGCCCCTTCCCCAGCCTCGCTGCTGCCTTGCAGTTAGATCTCAGACTGCTGTGCTAGCAATGAGGGAGGCTCTCTGGGTGTGGGACCCTCTGGGCCAGGTGTGGGATATAATCTCCTGGTGTGCCGTTTGCTAAGACCCTTGGTAAAGCACAATATTAGGGTGGGAGTTACCTGATTTTCCAGGTGTTGTGTGTCTCAATTTCCTTTGGCTAGGAAAAGGAATTCCCCTCCCCCTTGCACTTCCCAGGTGAGGCGATGCCTCACCCTGCTTTAGCTCTCGCTGGTCGGGCTGCACCCGCGGACCAGCGCCAACTGTCCGGCACTCCCCAGTGAGATGAACCCGGTACCTCAGTTGAAAATGCAGAAATCACCCGTCTTCTGTGTCGCTCATGCTGGGAGCTGGAGGCTGGAGCTGTTCCTATTCAGCCATCTTGGGCGTGCCCCCCCGAAGATTTACTTTTTTGCATTGTTATTTCAGGGTTAACCCTTAATTCTAAACACTTGGATCTGAGATAAGATTTTCTAAAAGGGCTGCTAAGAGTTGTTTTTCTTATTTTCAGTATGGTTCATGGAACATTCTGTGCCCCCTATTGTTGTGTTGGAATGGTTGGGAAGGAATGAGGAAGCATAAACTTTAACATATACCTCCAAACATAATTTATTTTCTTCCACAGGGTTTCTGATCTCTAACTTGGCTGTGATCATTGTGATGGAGCAAGAAAAAAAACTGTTGGTTTCAGATTCTAACAGCTTTATGGAGAGGGAGAGTTTGAAAAGCCCCTTCACAGGTGAGCGATCAAGACGATGGTCTGAATCCTTGGGAAATTTGATGTAGAAAGAACAGGACACTAGAATGAGACAAACCTTAATTTAATTCCTTGTTCTGTCACTTATAAGCTGTGTTAATTATTTCGGCCTCATTGTTCTCATCTTTAAGAAAATGAATAATACCGATTTCACATATATTTTAGAATTAGTGAAATACCCCATCCAAAGCTACTGTTTGTAATAAATAATGGCTATTGTTATTTCTATAGCATTTGCTCAGATTTTAGCAAAGCTATTGTCTAGTTTTTACTTGAGATGGTATCCTGTTCAATTTCACTCCTATTCACATCAATCCTGTTTTTTCTCTTAAGTCTTCTAGAACAAAATTTAATGCATTTCTTTTTAGATTGATGTTCCCTTTGCCAATAATGGTTCAAATAATGCATTAGTGTAGTTGCTAAGTACAAAAAAAATCCACCTGCTTCTGGTAAACAGAGGAAAAGAAGTGAAACTGTCTTTAAAAACTTTTTTATATGAAATATTTATGAGGTTTTACAGTGTTATTTCCTCTCTTCCACTGCAGTTTAGAATTTGCGTCTCTGGCAGAGGTGCAGAATATGGTTAGAATATTTGTTTATTCTTGCAGGAGATGAAAGTATGAATAATTTGGAAACTGTTCACCACAATAATCCTAAGGCAGATAAACTTAAAGAGAAACCTTCAGAATGGTCTAAAAGACATAGACCACAACATTATAAGCATGAGGATGCAAAAGAAATGCCACTGACATGGGTTCAAGATGAGATTTGGTGTCATGATTCCTATGAGAGTGATGGCAAGTCAGAGAATTGGGGAAATTTTATAGCTGAAGAGGAGGAAAAACCCAGTCACCAGGAATGGGACCCAGGAGAACATACCAATGCCTGTATGCAGCAGAATTCATCCTTTGTAGACAGACCCTACAAATGTTCCGAATGTTGGAAAAGCTTCAGTAATAGTTCTCATTTGCGTACTCACCAGAGGACCCACTCAGGAGAAAAGCCTTATAAATGCTCTGAGTGTGCAAAATGCTTTTGTAACAGTTCTCACCTGATTCAGCATCTAAGAATGCACACAGGAGAGAAGCCCTACCAGTGTGGTGAATGTGGGAAAAGCTTCAGCAATACCTCCCATCTTATTATCCATGAGAGAACTCACACGGGAGAGAAACCCTATAAATGTCCCGAGTGTGGGAAGAGATTCAGCAGCAGCTCTCACCTTATTCAGCATCACAGATCACATACAGGTGAAAAACCATATGAATGTTCTGTCTGTGGAAAAGGCTTCAGTCATAGCTATGTCCTAATAGAACATCAGAGGACTCACACTGGAGAAAAACCTTATAAGTGCCCTGATTGTGGGAAGAGTTTTAGTCAGAGTTCCAGCCTCATTCGCCACCAGCGGACACACACAGGTGAGAAGCCCTACAAATGTCTTGAGTGTGGAAAAAGCTTTGGTTGTAATTCTACTCTAATAAAACATCAGCGAATACATACAGGAGAAAAGCCTTATCAATGTCCAGAATGTGGGAAGAATTTTAGTCGTAGTTCAAACCTTATTACACACCAGAAAATGCACACAGGAGAGAAATCCTATGAAAGTTCTGAATATGAAGAAAGTTTGAGTCAGAACTGCAATGTTATAGAAGAATGCAGAATGCAGTTAGGAGAAAAACCATATAGATGTTGTGAATGTGGAAAGAGTTTTGGCCTTAGCTCCCATCTCATTAGACATCAGAGAACACATACAGGAGAAAAGCCTTACAGATGTTCTGAGTGCTGGAAAACTTTCAGTCAGAGTTCCACCCTGGTGATTCACCAAAGGACACATACAGGAGAGAAACCTTATAAATGTCCTGATTGTGGTGAATGCTTCAGTCAGAGCTTTAACCTTATCAGGCACAGGAGGACCCACATAGGGGAAAAACCTTACAAATGTACCAGCTGTGAGAAATGCTTCAGCAGAAGTGCCTACCTCAGTCAGCATCGGAAAATTCATGTAGAAAAGCCTTTTGAGTCTCCTGACGTTGGGGATTTTCCTCGTCAATGGACTTGGAAAAGCTGTTCAGGGGAAGTGCCCCTCATCCCTTCATTTTCAGTACCAAATTCATCTTCCTGAGTCCCAAAGCCTGGTGATGGTTTTTTCTTCCTTGTTGGACCACGACAATGTAGGTATTCTGTGATTGATGTGCCATAAAGTTTCTTTGATGTGTTTGTTAAAACATTTGGAAAAAGTCAACCTCCCAGTTTAAAGGATGGGAAGACCCCAATCACCAGGTTATTGGATCTGTCCAGTGAGAGATTCATCCACCAAGGATGAAGAAAGGAGGACTTTAAAAAATTTAAGGTAAGATAGTAATAGCTTCAAAAGAAATGTACAGAGTAATCCTGAGAGTAAGCAAAGGAACCGTGAGAACCTGAAGCTAGAATTGCTATTGAATTACTTTATTTTATCTTCGTTTACTAGGTAGAGATACATCATTACCAGCCTCAGGGGTTTACCCAGAGAAAGGGTATTTTTGAGCAAATAATGTGATTTCCTGGCTATTTTGTTGGGGCTTAAGAAGGAAAAGATTTTTTTTTTCAAATGCATTTTTAGTCACTAAAAATAAAACTATTGTAGCATCTAGAACTATACTGTCCAATACCATAGCCTCTAGCCATATGTAGCTATTTGTATTAAGATTAATTGAAATTTTAAATCCAGTTCCTCAGTCACACTAGCCACTTTCTAAGTGTTCAGTAGCTCTATGTGACCAGCAGCTGCTGTATTGGATATTATAGAAGGTTCTTTCATTCAAGATCATTATTCTTGACAGACCCATAAATATTTCCTATAAAGACTGTAGAAATGTGTTCTGGAGGGTTTGCTCTCCAAAAGGTATTGTAACATAGAGTAGAACTGGAATACAGTATTGAAGACACTGGGTTTAGAGATTGGATATTTTAATGATTGCGTGTTCTAATTCATGTGCTGCCGACTGAGTTATCTAGTGATATGACCTCACTGTCTTGACCAAAGCCAGAATAGAAGGCAGCATTCCTGAATTCTGTCTTACAATTTTTAATGAAGAGCCTTTTCCCCAAGTTATCCCATTATGTAATCCTTGGTCAGCTCAATAACTTGGTTCTTTTTCTAATAATTAACTCACTAATTCAGAGCCAGTGTCCAAGGACAGTTTGCCATTAAGGAGTAGTGAGACTTCTTAGCTTCAGTACTGACAGTTTTCTTTTGCCTCTTGACATAATTGGTATATGGATCTGATAACTGAGGCCCCATCTTCCCTACTCATTCTTATGGGAATGATGCTTTGGAAATTATTAGATATATCCTATTCCCTTCCTCCCATTTTATTTCCTACTAGTGCAAAAGGTAGACAAGTAGGAAGGTTAGGACTCCTGAGTTGCCCATGATTTCATTTAATTTTTTGGATTCAGAATATATTTTATGAATAATATGCAGAGATGCATATTATGAATGTGAAGCCAGAATGGGTCAGTTGTAGCTGCTGCAAAGGTCTGTAGCTGATGGTCATTTAATTGCATGGGGATTATTTTATCTTTCATGATTGTGGTGCACCTGATACTGGCAGGGTATTTGTGTGTTTTTGTATTGTTATTTGATTACAAAAATAAAGCAAAAACTAACAAATAAAGGTATTGAAGAAGAATTTGGGGGAAATTTTCTACTTTCAGAAAAGGGGGAACACATTAGGCATTATTGGCCTTTTATTTTTATTTTTTTCTTATTCATTAATTTTTTTTTTTTGAGACGGAGTCTCACTCTGTCGCCCAGGCTGCAGTGCAGTGGCGCGATCTTGGCTCACTGCAAGCGCCACCTCCCGGGTTCATGCCATTCTCCTGCCTCAGCCTCCCGAGTAGCTGGGACTACAGGCGCCCACCACCACGCCTGGCTAATTTTTTGTATTTTTAGTAGAGACGGGGTTTCACTGTGTTAGCCAGGATGGTCTTGATCTCCTGACCTCGTGATCCACCCGCCTTGGCCTCCCAAAGTGCTGGGATTACAGGTGTGAGCCACCGCACCCAGCCCTTATTCATTAATTTTTTTTGAGATAAGGTCTCACACTGTCAACCAGACTGTAGTGCAATGGCACCATCATAGCTGACTGCAGCCTCAAACTCCTGGGCTCAAGGGATCTTCCCATCTCAGCCTCCTGAGTAGCTAGGACTACAGTGCACGCCACTGCAGTCAGCTAATTTTAAAATTTTTTAGAGACAGAGTCTTGCTATGTTGCCCAGGCTGGTGTTGAACTCCTGGCTTCATGCAGTTCTCCTCCCTCAGCCTCCCAAGCTGCTGAGATTACAGGTGTGAGCCACCAAACCCGGCCCATTATTGGCTTTTATATGACCTCACCTGAGTATTTTTCTGTCTTTGTATGTTATCTGGTATTGCCCAAATTTTATTAAATTGTAATATTTCAGGACAAGTTTTTATAGTAACTAATAGTTTGATTAATGCTTGATAACTAAGGAGTTATCAACTTAGGAGTTTGCTGATAAACTTAGGAGTTTGCTGTTGAGGCTGAAATTCAGTTACAAGGCAGCAGTGGTTGGGGTGATACAAAATCAATCACATGCTCTGTGGCAGGTAGCCACTCTGAGCCTCAGTTCCCTCATCTGTAAAACAGAAATAACGCCTGCCTTACAGGGTTACCATAAACATTAAATGAATGTTTGCAAATCATATAGCACAGTGCTTAAACATAGCAGGGTATCAATAAATGGTAATTACTTGCTGCTGCTATTATTAATTGAAACAAACTGAAAAAAAAAGTTATCCACATGTTTTGAAAGTAGAAGTAGTAGTACAGCCCCAAACTTATCTTACTTGTAGATTCTTTATGATCAACTTCAGGAATTTTAACGGATAAAATATTGGAAAAGCACAGGACTATATTGTTTGCAGACTGTCTAAAACACTTTTATTTTATTCACCTTGTAAGCAGCTATAACAAAAAAAACAGGAAATTTTACTAAATTTTCTTTTTATTCATGAAACAAAGAATTTGGTTTAAACTGGAAAAGAACAAAATCACAAGTTCAATATAAGTTAATTTGCATCTGAAGAGATTAATAACAGGTACAATTTATGTCCTGTCACCATCACCTATACAATGTACTATGATGGCTGGTAATATATAAAATCTATTTCACAAACCTTGATGTCTACCAGAATAAAGATGTTCACATCTTAGATGGGTTAAGATGGGCTCCATTAGTAGAACAATTTGGCAAAAATCCTTGTCTCTTTGGATTGAAAATGAGGAAAACAAAAAAGAGATTTGTACCTTATGATGGAGAAGATAACATAGTCAAACATAATATGTGATGCGTTTATCTCAGTTTCATTAATCAGCAAGTAGACTGTTTAGCTCCATGAGAAAGAAATTCTATATTCTCTATTTTTCTTGCTAGCATAAAGGACTTAGCATGTGAATAAAGAAAGCATTCTTTATTTACAAGTGATTTATTTCATGGTTTCTTTTTACTTAAATAGAAGACACCTATAATGTATATTTTTCCTACTCAAAGAAGGAGCTCATATATATTTTCCATGCCATAGCATAGGGACAGCCATGTCAATGCATGTACTCACAACTATAGGAGGGAACTCACTCCCTAACTGCTGCACAGACTACCAGAGGGCATGTAAGCATAAGTCTCTGTAGTAATTAAGGTAAAGTCTTAACTCCCATCATCCCAAGTTATCCAAGTTGGGTCTACCAAATGGGCCTTCTCCTTAGTGCTGTAGAAGTTTCTATAGCACTAGAAACTTGAGAGGTGAGAGGTAGTGGAGTACAGCGGTACTGTGACTGTTACCCTTTATGCATTAATCATTGATCTCAGCCAGTCTCATTTTCTGAACTCATGGTGCTTTAGTCTCCTTAGTGTTGCCATAACAGAATACCTGAGCTGGGTAATTTATAAAGAAAAGAGGTTTTATTTGGCTCGTGATTCTGATGGCTGGAAAGTCCAAGAGCATGGGGCCAACATCTGCTTGCTTCTGTTGAGGGTTTCTGTGCTGTGTCATAACATGGCAGAAGGTCAAGGGTGAAGACAGGACTTGCAAAGGGGCAGGACATGAGAGTTGCAATCACTCCATAACAGCTCACTCTCAGAAACTAATCCTGTATCATGTGAGAGGTCTCCCGTGAGAGAGAGAGGTCACTCGCGGACAAGAATTGTACAAGAATTGGCAGCACGCTGCCTATAAGAGCAGAGGGAGCCCCCGTGACTCAGATGCCTCCCATTAGGCCCCACTTCTTAAAGGTTCCACCTCCCAACATTGCTACACTGAGAATTAAGGTCCCAATATGAGTTTTGGTGGGGACACTCAAATCATAGCATTTGGTAACAAGACTGTCATTACAGTAGTCCCCCCTTATCCAAGGTTTTGCTTTCTGGGGTTTTCGTTACCCTTGATCAACCATGGTGTGAAAATATTACATCACTACTCTTGCTCTTTGGGGCCTTTATTAAGTATGGTAAGGATTATTTGAAGATAAGCATTATGATACCACAACAGTAGATGTGATAACTGAGATGGCTACTAAGTGATTTATAGCAATCCAGGCTGGAAATAGTGGGATAGTGAGACATTTTGTCATCCTACTCAGAACAGCAGGCAGTTTAAAACTTAGAAATTATTTCTGGAGTTTTCCATTTACATCACAATGCCTACATCATTTATTTCATTTCATGTCATCATGAAGCCATTGTACTCTTTCATCATCACCTCAAGAAGAAAGGTAAGTACAGTACAATAAGATATTTTGAGAGAGAGACCAAATTCACATAACTTTATTACAGTATATTATTATAATTGTTCTATTAGTTATTGTTAATCTCTTACTGTACCTCATTTATAAATTAAAATGTATCATATTTAATTTGTGATAAAATTAAACTCTATCATACATAAACTTTGTGTATGGAAAAAACTTAGTACGTATAGGGTTCAGTACTGTCCTTGGTTTCAGGCATCTATCGGAAGTCTTGCAATGTGTCCCCAGCAGATAAGGGGGACTACTATGCTTTTTAAAATTCTGTATTTGATTTTATGTATTTATTTCTTCTTTCAAGCAGTATAACCATTCATTCAACAAAAATTTACTTGATGCCTAACATGTGTTTAGCAGAGGTCATGTGACAGTGGGAGGGGCAAATGTGAGGACAATCCAGTTGTAGGAAAACATGCAGTTTTTTGGTTGGCTACTTTCTCCTTGGCAGCTCTGGAACTACACTTACTCTACTGAATCCTTAATCTTCAAACTTAACAGATGATCTGAAAAGCTAGAGATAACAGTAGATTAAAGTGGGTTATGTTTTCTCTGTGAAAATGCAAGCTCTGTGAAGTTTGACACAGTGCTTTGCACATAGTCGTGCTTAATAGTTATTGGGTGGGTGTCATATGCTTATGTGTTTTATGCTAATGTGTAAGAGTACACCCTTCCAGGATATGGATCCATTTTTGTGACTGAATGGATCCAGTTTTGTAACCCTTAAGCCCAACACAGAGCCTGGCATATGAAGTGTTTATGGGTTTTGGTTGAGGGGTTTTCACCAATGAATAAAGTCTGCGGGATTAGATTGTATAATCCCAGTGTCTCCTTGGGCTGGTTTGTAAATGAAAGTTGCTATGATAGGAGGCTGGGTGTATCCTCACACTAACCTTAGAGGACATTTAAAAAGTGTCCTGGCTGGGCACAATGGCGCATGTCTGTAATCCCAACACTTTGGGAGGCTGAGGCAGGCGGATCACTTGAGGTCAGGAGTTTAAGACCAACCTGGCCAACATGGTGAAACTCCATCTGTTCTAAAAATAATAATAAAAAAAATTAGCCAGGTGTGGTGGTGTGTGCCTGTAGTACCAGCTACTCGGGAGGCTGAGGCAGGAGAATTGCTTGAACCCAGGAGGCAGAGGTTGCAGTGAGCCAAGATCGCATTACTGTATTCCAGCCTGGGTGACAGAGCAAGACCTTTCTCAAAAAAAAAAAAATATGGCCGGGCGCGGTGGCTCAAGCCTGTAATCCCAGCACTTTGGGAGGCCGAGACGGGCGGATCACGAGGTCAGGAGATCGAGACCATCCTGGCTAACACGGTGAAACCCCGTCTCTACTAAAAAAAAAATACAAAAAACTAGCCGGGCGAGGTGGCGGGCACCTGTAGTCCCAGCTACTCGGGAGGCTGAGGCAGGAGAATGGCGTAAACCCAGGAGGCGGAGCTTGCAGTGAGCTGAGATCCGGCCACTGCACTCCAGCCTGGGCCACAGAGCGAGACTCCGTCTCAAAAAAAAAAAAAACAAAACAAAACAAAAAAGAAAAAACAAAAAATAAAATAAATAAATAAATAAATAAATAAATAAAATGAAACGTGTCCTGATAATTCACTACCCTGAGCTTCAGATTGGACTCCATAGGACAAGTTTAAAACTTGTTTCAAATTTAAATTTCAGTCACTTTCTAGCTTTGTATTTTGTACTTACCTACCTTGTAGATTTGGTGAGCAGTGAATGAGGTGAACTTGGCATATCGTAGGTGTTAAGGAAATACTATTTTCCTTTTCTGTCCGCCCTCATTTGCTCATAATTTTGCCAGAGATAGACTTTAGGGACAGGAATGTTGAATCATTTGTTGGATTGATTATTTCTAGGTTTCTAAAATGGAGACATTAATAATGCTTAGCTCATGGGTTTATTGTGAGGATCAGTGAGATGATGTATGTAATGTGCTCAGTATTCCTGATACTTAGTCATCACTCAGTATTAACTGTTACTACTATTGTTACCATCAAAGGTGGCTCTAGACCAGCACGGGTCTTTGGGTCGTCTTTGAAGTTAGCCTCAGAGATATGACTGTCCCCCGAGGCCACTAAAATAGTGCAATCTTTTTATTATTATTTACGCCATGAGTAGGAAGGTACATGAATAAGAGTATGGGGACATGAATAATAGCAAGCTATTCAGGAGGCTGATAATGTAACACATCATTTTTATAATATGGCAGCCAGTTGAGCAACTGCTGCATTTTCTGTTTAAAAATTATCCCCAGCTCGGTGTGGTGGCACATGCTTATAATCCCAGCACTTTGTGGGATGCAGAGGTGGGAAGATCACTTGAGCCCAGGAGTTGGAGACCATCTTGGGCAACATAGTGGGACCCTGTCTCTACAGAAATTAAAGTTAAAAAAAATACCCTACCTGTCACTCCTCTCTCTCTTTTATTTCTATTTTGTTCTCTTTTACCTCTTTCTGGCCCTAACCTCTGCCTCATCTGTCCATATGCCAACCCAAATTTAAGATTTTTACTTTTTAAGAGACGGGGTTTTGCTCTGTCATCCAGGCTGGAGTGCAGTGGTGCGATCATGGCCCACTGTAACCTTGAACTCCTGGGCTCAAATGAGCTTTTTCCACCCCTTTAATTTGTTCCCCATCCTTGCCTCTCATCAGCCTTCCCAAACCCCTGCTATGAGGTTGGAATCAAGTCAAAGCTGAGGATGGCACAAGTGCTGGGGTTAGTTATAAGGATACAGATGGAAACAGAATGCCAGGCAATCATGACACAGTGCGCCTGTAGCCACTTCCAAGCTTGTGGGTGCTTCCAAGCTTCCAGGTGGCTTGTGGGCACTAAGACAGCCAGGTTTCTGATGTAACATTGCTTGACTCTGGTAAACTCAGCACATATTCTAGAATTTGACAGGTTGAGGGATGGAATGAAAGCTTGATTGAAAAATGAACATTATTAATTTTAAGCCTTACTAAGTCATGGATAAATGTTCCCATTAAGAACATATTAGTTGGTTAGCCTGATAGATACAGGTGAAAGATTTTCCCCCTTAACATTGCTTTTTTCTAATAATTAAAGTAATACTTGCTAATTGTAAAATATACAAAGAAGTATAAATTAGGAAATACATTTAAGTAGGAAGACCAGAATTAAAATGACCCATAATCATTTTTTCCAAGGATTACTTACCTTGAAAATGCTGCGGTCTTTCCCAGTAACCTCTTTTCTAAGCATATATATGAATAAATACTTAAAATTGGATTATATGGGGTGTGTGTGTGTGTGTGTGTGTGTAGGTACATGTAGCATTGTGTCTTTTTTTTCTTAATATTACATCATTTGTCATTTTTTACTTGTTTTAAAATTGTTAGGCTTTTAGTGGCTTCATAATATACTGAATGGCTGTGTCAAAACAATTTAATTGTTTTAATGTAGGACATTTATATTGTTTCTACTTGTTTGTTATTAAAAATAAAATAACACTGGCCAGGCACAGTGGCTCATGCTTGCAATCCCAGCACTTTGGGAGGCTGAGGCGAGTGGATCACCTGAGGTCAGGAGTTCGAGACCAGCCTGGCCAACATGGTGAAACCCCATCTCTACTAAAAATACAAAAATTAGCTGGGTGTGGTGGAGTAGCACCATTAAGCTGATTGTACCTAGTGAGTAAGAAGTAGTAACCACTCTGGACTTACTGGTAAGACATTTGTGTGTCAGAGGGTAGGATATGAACCCAACTAAAATTCAGGGGCCTTCTACCTCAGTGAAATTTCTAGGGGTCCAGTAGTGTGGGGCCTGTCAAGATATCCCTTCTAAGGTGAAGGACAAGTTCTTGCATCTGGCCCCTTCTATAAACAGGAAACAATGCTTAGTGGGCCTATTTGGATTTTGGAAGGAACATGTTCCTCACTTGGGTGTGTTGCTTTGACCCATTTACTGAGTGGTTAGAAAAGTGCAGGGGCTGCAACAGATCCTGGCTGTTAGGCAAGCTGCATTGCCACTTGGGCCATATGATCCAGCTGATTCAATGGTACTTAAGATGTCAGTGGCTGATAGGGATGCTGTTTGGAGCCTTTGGCAGGACCCCATCAGTGAATCACAGTGGAGGCCTTTAGGATTTTGGAGCAGGGCCCTGCTATCATCCACAGATAACTACCCTCCTTTTGAAAGACAGCTCTTGGCCTGCTACTGGACCTTAGTGGAAACTAAATGCTTGATCATGGGCCACCAAGTTACCATGTGAACTGAACTGCCTATCATGAATGGGGTGTTATCTAACCCACCAAGCCATAAAGTTGGGTGTGTACAGCAGCACTCCATCATCAAATGGAAATGGGGTATTGATCAGCCTGAGCAGGTCCTAAAGGCAAAGGAGATTCCATGAGGAAGGGACCCAAATGCCTATGTTTCCTGCTGCTACACTCTCTCTCTTCTCTCTCCCAGCCTGCACCTTTGGCCTCATGGGGATGACCCTATGATCAGTTGACAGAGGAAGAGAAGACTAGGGCCTAGTTTTTAGATGGTTCTTCATATATGCAAGTACCACCTGAAAGAGGACAGCTACAGCACTGCAGCCCCTTTCTAGAACATCCCTGAAGGAAGGTAGTGAAGGGAAATCCTTCTGTGAACAGAATTTCAGGCAGTGTACCTCACTGTGCACTTTGCTTGGAAGGAGAAATGGCCAGATGTGTGATGACATGCTGATTCATGGGCTATAGCCAATAGTTTGAATGGTCAAGAACTTGGAAGGAACATGACTACAAAACTGGTGACAAAGGAATTTGGGGAAGAGGTTTGTGGATAGACCTCTCTGAGTGAGCAAAAGATGTGATGATATTTGTGTGCCATATGAATGCTCACCAAAGGATGACCACCTCAGCAGAGGAGAATTTTAATAATCAAGTGAATAGAATGACGTGTTCTGTGGATACCAGTAGGCCTCTTTCCTTAGCCACCCCTATCATTGCCCAATGGGCTCATAAGCAAAATGGCCATGGTGGCAGGGATAGTGTTTATGCATGGACTCAGCAACATGGACCCCCACTTACCAAGGCCAACCTGGCTACAGCCACTCCTGAGTGTCCATTCTGCCAGCAAGAGACCAACATTGAGCTCCTAATATGGCACCATTCCCCAGGGTGATCAGTTATCTGGTGGCAGGTTGATTACAATGGACTGCTTCCGTCACGGAAGGGGCAGTCATATGTCTTTACTGGAGTAGACACTTACTCTAGATATGGATTTGTCTTCATTCATGCAAGGCTTCTGCCAAAACTCCAACCATGGACTTACCAAATGCCTTATTCACCATCATGTTATTACACACAGCATTTGCTTCTGACCAAGGAACTCACTTCACAGCCAAACAAGTGTGGCAGTGGGCGCATGCTCATAGAATTCATCGGTTTTACCTTGTTTCCCATCATCCTGAAGCAGCTGGCTTGATAGAATGGCAGAATCACCTTCTGAAGTCACAGTTACAGTGCTAGCTAGGTGACAGTACTTTGCAAGACTGGAACAAGGTTCTTTAGAAGGCCGTATATGCTGTGAATCCGCATCCAATATATTATACTATTTCTCCCATGGCCAGGACTCATGAGTCGAGCAACCAATGGGTGAAAATGGGAGTGGCACCACTCACCATTGCCCCTAGTGACCCACTAGCAAAATGTTTTCTGTTCCAGTGACATGTTCTGCTGGCCTAGAGGCATTAGTTCCAGAGGGAGGAATACTTTTACCAGCCGACACAACAATGATTTCACTGAATTGAAAGTTTAAAACTGCCACCTGGCCAACGTGGACTCCACATAGGCTAAGAAAGGAGTTAAGGTGTTGGCTGAGGTGATTGATCTGCACTACCAAGGGTGAAATTGTAATATTACTCCACAGTGGAGGTAAGGAAGAGTTTGTCTGAAATACAGGAAGTCCCTTAGTTTTACCATGCCTTATAATTAAGGTCAGTGGGAAACTATTATACAATAACTGAATCCAGGCAGGATTATGAATGGCCCAGACCCTTTAGGAATGAAGGCTTGTGTCACCCCACCAGGTAGAGAACCACAACAAGCTGAGGTTGCCTTGCTGAAGTTGAAGGCAAACGGAATACAGCATATACAATAGAATAAAGTAGTTATAAAAACTGGCTATACCCACATGACCAGTTAACAGAACTGAGGACTGTAATTGTCATGACTCTTTCCTCCCTATTTTGTTAAGAATATGTTCATGCATAGATACGTACATCTTACACAGATATTTGTTTTCTTTCCTCTCTTTCATTTAGCATTAACAAAATTTATTGACTGTTAGTATTTAATTAAGTATTGTTAATTTTACATCACAGTATTCAAGTTATGGGATATCAGGAGAAGAGTAAACATCACTAAAGAAGTTCACCTTCTCTTCTGGGGATGGAATTTGTGTGTTTTTGGTTGTACACAGGATAGTTGTATCATGTTAGGTGGAATTATGACATTTTTATTATCTTTATTTGGAGATGAATTATGGTTTAAGGAGATGTGTATGGGTGATAGCTTAACAAGGGGTGGACTTGTGATGGTTAATTTTAGGTGTCAACTTGACTGGATCGATGGATGCTTAGATGGCTAGGGAAACATTATGTCTGGATGTGTCTGTGAGGGTGTTTTCAGAGGAGACTGATGCAAGAATCAATGGACTGAGAGAGGAAGACCTGTCCTCAGTGTGGGCAGGTACCATCCAGGTAGCTAGGGGCCGGCTGGGACAAAGGGGGAAGATGGGGGACCCTTGTTCTCTGCTCTCTGTCTGCTTTCCAGATCTGGATGCCTGTTCTTCTCCTCCCCTTGGACACCAGACTCCAGGTTCTTTGGCTTTTGGACCCTGGGACTTGCACCAGGGTCCTCCCAGGATTGTCAGGCTTTTGTTCTCAAACTGGGGGCTGCATCATCTGAAGCTTCCAGACTAAGCCATGCTACTGGCTTTGCTGATGGCTCCGGCCTGCATGTGGGACTTCATCTCTGTGGCAGTGTGAGCCAATTTTCCCTAATAAATTCCCTTCCATATATCCTGTTGCTTCTGTCTCTCTGGAGAACCCTTACTGATTCAGGTGAATTCCCAGAAGTGGGATTATTGAATCAAAGGGCATACATTGTTTTTTCCATAAGGCATATTGCTTACTTTCCAGAATTTTTATCAATTTAAATTATCCCAGTGAAGTAATTTTGTTAACTCCTTTTTGGGGAGAGGGGAAGAACAACAAATAATAGGTAAATAAATTACATATTATTGTAATTCATGGCCAATATATTAATATGATGAAAACCTTCTTTTAAGGCAGATTTTTTAGTTAATCTTTTTCCTCCTCCTCACTCCCCTTCTCCTTGGCTTAGGATCAGCTGAGATTCACCTTGCGTTGAATCATTTTAATAATTGCTCTGGCTTTTTCTTTTGCTGCCCTTGGCACAATTCCAATGGATATCACTAGGGTGTGCTCCAAGAACTAGGGAAATGAGCCAAGGCTCAAAGCCTGAAGTGCCAAAAGGAAGAATGGTTGAGGAAGAGACTGGCCAGTTCAATATATGTTGCCACCCAGTTCAGAAAATGAAGTGCACCCCAAATCTAGGAGACTAGGTTCAACTCTGATTTAGCAAATGAATATTTTCTAGTTTTTAAAATTGATATTGTGAAAGTTGATTGTACAAAATGGAGTCAAGTCTTGTCATTACCAACTAAAATGCAGTCAAGAGGTCATAGGAAAGGGCACCCAGTTCCCATACACCTGTTTCACAAACTATTTTTGCAATTCAACAAAAAACCCGCAGAGACCTACCTGTGGCTTTAAGATTATGTCTTACCTGGTAACTGCTGCCACTTCATCAATCAGAACTTGCCAGCTCCTGCCATTCACTGCCAGCACCAGTGAACTTTCTTTCAAAACAATGTACTTGCCTCATTTTCCCAATAAAACCTCAGCCTTTCCCTTTGTTCTTTGGACGCACCCAGGTGCTGCCCAGGTCTGGGTGTCCTGAATTGCAATTCCTGCATATTCCCAAATAAACTCTTTCTTAGAGATTGACCTTTATATATTATTTCAAATGAACAATATTGAGGAAAAAAACAGAATGGAGACTTATAGAAAGATAGCAAATAAGACTGCTCAGAAGAATAGAACCTTCATCTTTCCAATCATACTGCCATCAATCACTGACACTGACAGAGGTTATACCTGCCTACTCCTGCTAATTCTTCAAACCTAGCCTAAAAGTAACATCTTCTGGTAGCCCTTTCTTGACCCTTAGTTTTGTTTATAGCTTCTTACCCTCCCAGAGCAACATCTACTTACTGGTGGTGCTCTTCTCCGTCTTTGTTCCTCTTCTTCTCTCTCTTCCTCCTCCTCCTCCTTCTTCATACACATGACATCCGTAATTACTTGTTCACTGCTGTTTTCTCATTACACTCTAAACTCCAAAATGACAGGTACCATGTCTGCCTTGTTCACTGCCTGATTCCCGGCAGCAAACACAGTGCCTGACACAAAGTAGACACTTCTTACATAATTACATTAAATTGGATTGATGGTCACCTAACTATGGCTTTATGAGCCATAAAGGAGAAAAAGAAAATGAAAACAATGTTCCAAATTAATACCGTTGGCTCCATCTCTTGCAACTAGAATTTGCAAAAGATTACATAAGTGCTGAGAGGATATCCAACAATTATGATTGGGGTTAAAAGTCTTTGGATGAGGTAAATGGTGAGTGATAAAGTTTTGAAGGGCTGGGCATGGTGGCTCACCCCTGTAATCCCAGCATTTTGGGAGGCCAAGGAGGGAGGACTGATTGAGGCCAGGATTTGGAGACCAGCCTGGGCAACATAGCAAGACCCTGTCTCTATGAAAAATAAATAAATTAGCCAGGTGTGGTGGTACACACTTATGGTCCCAGCTACTTCGGAGGCTGGTGCTGGAGGATGGCTTGAGCCTGGGATGTCAAGTCTTCAGTGAACTGTGATTGTGTCACTGAACTCCAACCTGGATGACCGAGCAAGACTTTGTCTCAAATTAAAAAAAAAAAAGAAAATTTTGAGAAGACAATTATTTCGTTTGCTGCCAAAACAACGGGCTAAAATTTTTAAAAAGGAAGGTTGTATTCAATACATTGAGGAAACAGTTACCATATGCCAAATACTGAGTATGCAACTGTGAATAAGACATGGTCCTTGTCTTAAGGAATTGAATCCCTTGTGTTAGGGAAGCAGGAGCCTAGGAGAGCCAGAGTGGCACCACTTCAAAAATCAGTTCCATCTTGAGACTAACAAGGCACATTCCTTTTTGGTCACAACCCATAATCAACACGTTTATAGTTGAGGAAACAGCCTAAAGATACCTACAAGGACACACTCCTACAAAAGCGGAAAGCCCAGATGTCCCAATACCCATAACAATATATATTTTCAAGATAATTACAGTTAAGCTTGATGTATTCACACACTAGACTGTCAAGGACAGTTATCTTTAAATCAATAGAATAATAAATTTTGTCATGCTGTCTGCTCACCTGCACGTAGACACAGCTTAGCTTTTGACATAGACAAGACCTCTATATAAGGAAAGCTTAAAGCAAAGACAAGGCATGCCTCCTCTTGCTCTCTGGGGATGCCCTACTTTGTAATGGAGTAGCTTTTAATAAACTCTCCTCTCACTGCACTCTGCTACTAGCCTTGAATTCCTTCTCGCATGAGATCTCAGAACCCTCTCTTGAGCTCTTTTTTGGCAACTTGGAAAAGGCATTGTGAATAGATACTTATAGTACAAATTAGTGAGTGACTGCTACAGCAAAGAGGTGGAATTATGAAAACTTGAAAAAAAAAAGATGATTAATCTGAGGTCTCAAAGCATGGGTAGTTGAGGAAAGCTGGACGGGACTTTTTCTTGCATTGAGAATGGCATTTAAGACACAAATCTAGCCTGGTGTGCCCAACTAGGCTAACGTTGAAAACTCAAAAGCTTAAGCAAGAAAGAGATCAGATGTGCTTGTTTGTTTCAAGATAACTAGATCTTTGTGTGGGGAGAAAAATCAAAGTCACACGTTCCTAAATTCCTCACATATATTTTCTGGGCTTGGATTCAGACTCTGCTTGTCACTAGCTGTGACCACTTCGCTGTGCATGAGTTTTCTTGTCTGTAAAATAGGGCTTAAAAAAAAATAGTATCTTAGCTGGGTGTGGTGGCTCACGCCTGTAATCCTGGCACCTCGGGAGGCCGAGGCCGAGGCGGGCGGATTGCCTCAGCTCAGGAGTTGGAGACCAGCCTGGCCAACACAGTGAAACCCTGTCTCTACTGAAATACAAAAATTAACCAGGCGTAGCAGCCTGCGCCTGTAGTCCCAGCTACTCAGGAAGCTGAGGCAGGAGAATTGCTTGATCCCAGGAGGCGGAGGTTGCAGTGAGCCGAGATCAGGCCACTGCACTCCAGCCTGGGTAACAGAGCAAGACTCCGTCTGCGAAAAAAAAAAAAAAAAAAAAAGAGTATCTCCCTAAAAGTGTTGTCAGGAAGCCAAAACAAGCTAATATATGAAAAGTATTTAGAACGCCACCTGTACTATATGTGTTAGCTCTCGTACGAAAGTATTTCTCATGTACCTACTTGATAGCATTATGACTTTCTGCCAGTAAGCAGCTGATTTTTGTCTCACATTTCATTGCCTTTGCTTCAGGTCTCAATGACAGATTTCTGTTTTTGAATAAATGAACCATGGCAAGATTAAAAAATATTTAAGCAATGCTTATATAATATTTAATTCAGTTCAGAAGATACAGACATTCAGAGTGTGCTCTGCGGTAGGTATTACAAGTGCTCTTTTTGCCCCAAATTCAGAAGTGGATCTTGAACTGCCTAAAGGATTGAGATCTGACATTGTAAGAATGACTTTGTGAAGATACAAACATATGAAGAAAGTTGTTTTCCAGAGATTAAAAAATTATCTACTTACTAAGAAAAATTCCTTTTATGATAATCTTGAGTACAGAGTAAGCAGGTACAACCATCCTGGTGATAACTGTATTCCCATCTGTAAGAGTCAGTTGGCCAGGCTTGGTGGCTCATGCCTGTAATCCTACCACTTTGGGAGGCTCAGGCAGGAGGATCACTTGAGGTCAGGAGTTTGAGACCAGCCTGGCCAACATGGCGAAACACCGTCTCTACTAAAAATACAAAAATTAGCCGGCGTTGTGGCACGTGCCTCTAGTCCCAGCTACCCGGGAGGCTGAGGCTTGAGAATCACTTGAAGCTAGGAGGCAGAGGTTGCAGTGAGCTGAGATTGTGCCACTGCACTCCAGCCTGGGCCACAGAGCAAGACCGTGTCACAAAAATAAAATAAAATTTAAAAATAATAAAAGAGTCAGCTGCTCCTCTATTATTTTAACAAAACGGGAACTCACAGATACCAATAAGCAGTTCATTGAAGAATTCTCTTCAGGAAATGATTTCCCATACATTGAACTGATTCTCTTGAGTCCTTTTAAATTTGATGTACGGTTCAGACAGCCAAACTTACTGGTAACAGTGAGGAATATTGTAGGGGAAAGAATAAAAGTCTTGGAAAGCAAGGCAGTTACTGATAATTGTGCATACTGGGGAACCACAAGATTTGGATACCAGGACTTTGACTTTTGGTTTCATCATTACGATTTAATCACAGCTGTGATTTAGTCAAGACTTGACCTCTTTAATTTTCATTTTCCTCATTTTAAAAACCAAAGTTGTTTTGAGGGTCAAATGAATGCCTGTGCGGATGTTTTACCAAATAATTATTTTATTAGCAGATAAAACCTAATATTGAGGGTGAAAAGTTATGAGAGGTGCCATATTTTTTTAAACCCTGCCAAGTATCTGATACAGAATTGCAAGGGATGTTAGATTTCATGAAGAAATTGGCTTCTCCCCACAGAGGCAGAGTGACTTGTAACATCTGTAAAAGGTCACAAGCTGGTTAGCGGTAGCCAGAATCTAGGTCTCCTAACTCTAGTTGCCTAGTCTTGCTTTTATATGCCAGTGTTATTCATCATTTATTAAATACATGTTATGGAGGATAAATTAAGTGCAGAGCATTGTGGGTGCTGTGGGTGATCTTATCAGACACAGATCCTTCCCTTAGGGAATCTAGAGATTAGTAGGGATAAGACTCAGTTATAAGTGTACAGTGTGAATGTACACTTACGGATAAAGTATGAATAAGGCCGGGAATGGTGGCGCACGCCTGTAGTCCCAGCACTTTGGGAGGCCGGGGCGGGCGGATCACTTGAGGCCAGGAGTTTGAGAACAGCCTGGCCAACATGGTGAAATCCTGTCTCTACTAAAAGTACAAAAATTAGCTGGGCGTGCTGGCCCACACCTTTAATCCCAGCTACTCTGGAGGCTGAGGCAGGAGAATCGTTTGAACCAGGGAGACGGAGGTTACAGTGAGCTGAGATCACACCACTGCACTCCAGCCTGGGCGACAAGAGCTAAATTCCGTCTCAAAATAAATAAACAGTTATGTGACTTGGTGAAGGTCAATGGCGATTTGGTGGAAGAGGTGACAATGCAGCCACGCTTCAAAAGGCAGAAGGGATTTGCACCTATTATCATAGGGGTTAAAGAAGGCAGTCCAGAGTTAAGAAACAGGATGAGCAAAGACACTGAGGTCTTAAGTCTCAATAAATTTTAGGTAAGTTTCATCGTAGTATAATAAGGGCTGTCTCACTCCGAGACTCTTGCACACTTTTATTGCTCCCTCCGACTGCTTGTCCTGACTGTATAACTCCCCCTGGGCGCCTCACCAGACTCCTCCAGGCCGAGGGAAGGACCGCCTCTTGTTTCCATGGCTCCCTCTCTAACCACCCCCTTCTCAGGATACCTATGACACGACTATTTGACTTTTTTGCCTCCGAGCCCCCACCCCCACGTTTCTGGTCTTGAGAGAACAGGGGCTGGGCGCATGCGTCTATCTCTAACCTGAGCACCTGGAGTGTCCTTTCCTTTTAAGGCAAACGCCTACCCATTCTTCCAGCTTCAGCTGGAATGTCAGGCTCCCCACGCACTCACGGCCTTCCCTTCCGCCCTCTCCACATATACAGGGCAGGGAAGCTGTGTCTGATTCCTCTTTCGGACTCCAGGGAGTGACACATCATAAGCGCGCAATAAGTGCTAGCGGAATGAATGGAAACGTTCCGACCAGAGGCAGCGGATCACCCCAGGCTTCTCCAAGCGAGCACACCTCTGTCCAGGGAGGGCGCAGGAGACGGAGCTGCTGCGGTGAACCGACCCCGACCCCGACCCCGGCCCCGGCCCCAGCCCCGGCCCCGGAGCGCATCCCAGGCGACCCCTGGCCCCACCCCGGCAGGAGCCCGCCCGCGCCCATCCCCACGCCCCCACCCACACCACGCAACATCGCCCTAGCGCCTTTCGGGGCGTCGCCGCGCAGGCTGCGGCGCCTGCGATTGGCCAAACGCGGCATAGCGCCATCTCGGCCTACCGCGCGGTGCGCGCCCTCATTGGCAGGCGGCTGCGAGAGCAGGGTGGGGGGCGGGGCCAGCACGCGGAGTGCGCGGGACGGGCGGACTCGCGCCTGAGCCCCGCCCCTTGGTCCCTCGCCTGGGCCGAGCCATCCCGGGCGGCTGAGGCGCGTGGAGCCTGGCGGCGAGCGGGGGCGCGCGACGATCACTCTGGTTACTGCGGCCGCGCAGCGCTGGGGAAAGCCGCCGCCCGTGAGGGATGCTGGTGAGGAGGCTGTCGGGAGCCGCCGCCGCCGTCTGAGGGAGGTCCCCTGGAAACCGCCTTTCATCGGTGGGGAAGCGAAGTCGCAGTTGGCGAGTTTGGGGGTCAGCGAAGCGGGAGGCCTCTAAGTCGCGAGGTTGGAGCTGCACTGCCCTGGAGCCGCACTCTTGAGTCCGAGGCCATCTTTTGTTGGAGAAGGCGGCGGCGCAGGCGTTTTTCCGAGGTTGGCCTGTGCAGCGTCGCCGTCCGCGGAAAAAGAAGCCTCTGAGCCCGCGCCGGCCCGCAGCCCCTGTGCCTTCCGGTCGCTGTCGCCTGAGGCGAGACCGCGTTTCCCCCAGTGCAGAGGTGTTTCTGTGACCCTCCCTTCACTCCCATTCCCTTCTGAAAGGGCACCTGCTGTTGGTGGGAAAAGAAATTAGCACGAAGAGCCAGTATCAGAAGAGTATCTATCCATCACTCACAGCAACCGCCCAGGGAACACCATCAAAAAAGAAAAAAGGGAATATCTGGATTGCCTGGGCGAGGAGGAGCGAGTCTGCTCGGGAGCTGTTCCGGCAGGCGATTTTTAAATACTGCTTTCTACGTCCTGTACAACTTGGCTTCACATACTTTTACACTAACTTTATATGATTTTTAAAAACTGGTCTGATCGGACTTCTCGTCCTGGGACGCTGTTGACTGGAGTCTGGCCGGCTCTCCGTGCTCCTCTGGGTACCGCATTTTGGGGAGAACCTTAAACCCACCCAAGCAGAGAATCTCCGCCTTGACCGGTGCCACCAAAGAAGCCTTGGAACCATGTGGACTTTTCTGGGCATTGCCACTTTCACCTATTTTTATAAGAAGTGCGGGGACTTCGTCACTTTGGCCAACAGGGAGGCCCTGTTGTGCGTGCTGGTGTTCCTCTCGCTGGG
The DNA here is from genome assembly GCF_003255815.1 of Theropithecus gelada. Classification (NCBI taxonomy): domain Eukaryota; kingdom Metazoa; phylum Chordata; class Mammalia; order Primates; family Cercopithecidae; genus Theropithecus; species Theropithecus gelada. Next base: position 127,309,606 of record NC_037676.1, read on the forward strand.
CCTGGTGCTCTCCTACCGCTGTCGCCACCGAAACGGGGGTCTCCTCGGGCGCCAGCGGAGCGGCTCCCAGTTCGCCCTCTTCTCGGATATTCTCTCAGCCCTGCCTTTCATTGGCTTCTTCTGGGCCAAGTCCCCCCCTGAATCAGAAAATAAGGAGCAGCTGGAGGCCAGGAGGGTAGGTTGATTTCAAAGCGGGCAGATGAATGTCTTACGTAGAAGTAGGATTGGGTTCGCCCAAATGGAAGTTTTATTTAAAGGGCAAAAGGCTAGGTAGGTTAGTGCTTGTATAAATTCTCATGTATTTTTTATTTTAAACTCTTTGCTGTGCCTTGGTTACATCTTTGACCTTAAGAATGAATGAAAACATTCGTTTCATTTAGCATTGGTTGAGCCTCAGATGGAGGTTGGTTATTGATTTGATTATGAAAGATGGAATGAAACATTAGAATTTCACTTTGAAGGAGGAGAACAACCACTTTCCATGATGGAAAAGTTTTTAAAAATTCTTGGGTAAGGATTGGATTTGTGCCTGAGGGAGAAAGAAACGTGCTGCTGCGGGTAAGGCCAGTACTTGTAAGAAGTGACAGCTGACGGGGGAAAGTGACAGAACAGTTTGAAAAGCAGGCAGAAGGAAAATGCTCAACAATTTGAGGCATTGGGTTCAAAGTCCTCCTCCCCCGAATATTGGAGCATTGAGCAAATGCTTGCAGTAATGTCCTAACGCAAAGACCAGCTGTTCAAATACAGGTATAGTTGGGATTCCTGCAAAGGAAGCAGAGGCGGCCACTGGGAGGAGATGAGGGGAGAGTAGTTTGGGCCAGATCATTTAGGGCATGTTGGCAATGAGTGTTTGGACTTTTTCCCAAGAGTTCTCTCAAGAGCACTGGAGGATTTTAAGCATCGGAGTAACATTATTTGATGTTTACTCTTTTTTTTTAATTTTTATTTTTTGAGACAAAGTCTCGCTCTCTCGCCGAAGCTGGAATGCAGTGGCGTGATCTCGGCTCCGCCTCCCTGGTTCAAGCGATTCTCGTGCCTCAGCCTCCCAAGGAGCTGGGATTACAAGTGCATGCCACCACTCCCGGCTAGTTTTTTTGTTTGTTTGTTTGTTTGTTTGTTTGTTTTTTGTATTTTTGTGGAGACAGGGTTTCACCATGTTGGCCAGGCTGGTTTCGAACTCCTGACCTTAAGTGATCCGCCCACCTCAGCCTCCCAAAGTGCTGAGATTACAGACGTGAGCCACCGAGCCCGGCCTTTTACTTTTTAAAAAGAACATTGCCGTTACTGTATGGTGAATGGGTTATAGGGGTACAAGAATGGAAGCAGGACTATCAGGCAAGAGACTATAGCAGTAAACCCACACTTGCTTTTTAAATTTTTGCGCCACCATTTCTGAATGTGAGATCTTTGGCAAATTGCTTAATTTCTGTGAGAATCTGTTACCTCTTCCATTAGCTGGGAATGGCACCACCCTTGCTGGTAGTTAATACCTAGTCAATAACCGCCTGATGATAGTCGCTGTTAATACTAGTATAGAGGTAATATACATCTCTTAGGATGAGCCTTCTGAGTAGCGCTTAGTTCAGTGACATGGTGAATGGGTTTGAGGAATGGGAAAGGAGGGAGAGGGAATCCTTAATGTTCAATTTGAACTCTTTCGTATTGTGGTCTGAGATCATTTCCCAACTTAAGGTCACTGAGCTGTAGTTCAGGTGGCTGGAATGCTATTCCTGTTTTCATGCTGTGTAGAGAAATTTTGGAGTAGGAAAATTGGGTTATCAGCAATCAATACTGGTTCCATTTTGTGAATGCCCCAGGCTTTGTCTTTATTTTTTTTTGAACCAGGGAGTTGTTAGATTGTGATCTATTGAGTACTAAGTTCCCATTAGTGCTTACTCTACTGATGAGGCTCTGCAATGCCTGTTTTCCTCCAGAGCTCTCCTTTCAGGGTGTCTGTGTGTGTGTGTGTATAAAACAGGAAAAACTTATGAAGAAACACATTTTTGGTTAAGATGACAAGAGGGGCTTGTCTTGCCCTCTACTGTAATTTAAATATAGTCAGTTCTGGCCATTAAGACATACTAATGGGAAGAGTAGAATATTGACATCTTTCCGTAGTAAAGGACAGAAAAGTATTTTTCTAAGAGAAATTATATAAAAAAAGGAATAGACCTAATTCCCAGTCCATTATAGAGGTAAAAGAATGTTGGATGGATGTTAGAATCACAGAGTAAAGCTCTAAAGGATTTTAGGCTTCGTCTTCTTCTTTTTTGCTTGATAATTTTTTACAAACCCCTTCAAATGGTATTTAGTCTTACCTTAATCATTAAGGTCAGGGAACTCAAGGAAGGTGATTCCTTGCAATTCTGTATCTGAAAGGTATTCAAATGTGTGAATCTACCTACCAAGGAGAAATACTACAAAACTGAATTGTTCATTTTAAAAAGCCAGTGTGCACTATTATTCTCAGTGGTCATAAATCTCTCAAAACAAGACTTTGCATGTTTTTATGATCAAAGTTAAAGTTTTGCTGTCAGTTCAGCCAGTGATAGGTTTAATGTTTTTCCTTGTTGCTTTTTTGGGGACCAACTGTTTGACTAGGATCTCTTAGAGTATCAGGATGGGGAAAAAGGAGGGATAAATTAAATATGTGCTTATATGTTAAGGGCCAAAATTGTAAACAAGTCAAATCCTAAAGGTCAGTATGAGTTATTTGTTCTCTTGTAATTTTATTTAGATAATCTTCAATTAATAGATTGGTAGGCAAGATTTGACAATCCTTTTGTCATATAAAAGTGGTATTAAATTGAGATAGATTTTTCAAATGAAAATCCAGAAAGAGAAAATAAAGATGAATAATGAAAATATCTAATTTTCATTAAATTTTTGGTGGCTCATGCCTGTAATCAGAGCACTTTGGGAGGCTGAGGCAGGCGGATCACCTGAGGTTGGGAGTTCAAGACCAGCCGACCAACATGGAGAAACCCCGTCTCTACTAAAAATACAAAATTAGCTGGGCGTGGTTGCACATGCCTATAATCCCAGCTCCTCAGGAGGCTGAGGCAGGAGAATTGCTTGAATCTGGGAGGCGGAGGTTGCGCTATTGCACTCTACCTGGGCAACTAGAGTGAAACTCAATCTTAAACAAACAAACAAAAAACAAACAAACAAAAAGAAGATATCTAAAAGGTGCTGAATAGTTTGTAAGATGAAGTCAAATCAGAAGTTGTAAGTGATTTGCATCTCGTTGATTCCCAGGATATATTTGAAGAATTTAGTTATTAATGATACAGTTTGCCCTATAAGAAGTCTTTGAAGTCCCTTATGAGCATTTATTATATTCGGCCCAGTGTGGATTTCTAAATATGTATGTATAACATTTTCCAAATATCATGTTTAGAAAACAATAAATATTTAATTTTATTGGCATAATATGACACACTTTTATTTAACGAATATTTTGATATCATTGATTATTATATATTATCTAGATTTTAAGATGTAACAATTTGTTTGGTTTGATAATGTTTAGTATCTAGCTTTAGCCCAGGATGCGAAAGTCCAGTGTGTCTACATGGTAGTAGCATGATTTGAATCTAACAGATTTGGATACATAGTTTACCTTTTTTTTAAAACAGCGCAGAAAAGGAACCAATATTTCAGAAACAACCTTAATAGGAGCAGCTGCCTCTACATCAACATCCTCTCAAAATGACCCAGAAGTTATCATCGTGGGAGCTGGCGTGCTTGGCTCTGCTTTGGCAGCAGTGCTTTCCAGAGATGGAAGAAAGGTGACAGTAATCGAGAGAGACTTAAAAGAGCCTGACAGAATAGTTGGAGAATTCCTGCAGCCGGGTGGTTATCATGTTCTCAAAGACCTTGGTCTTGGAGGTAGGTTCATATTGATTTTCAGGAGAGTTACGTGGTGTAAACAAGCACTCTTCATTTAGACCATCCTATGACCAGTAAGAAGGTACTCCATTTTATTTTCATTTATAACATTTTCTATACTCATTTACCAACAAATTTGCATGAAAATGAGAGCAAAGGATAAAATAAGCGTTTAATAGTATGATCACATGTGAATTAGACTTAATGAGATATAACAACATGGCCAAAAGACTGTAATGGTCAAAACTAAGGACTGATAAATCCTAGAATGAGGGCATTAAATTTTGTGAAAGGTGAAGGGAACTGTCATTTGTGGAGAGTGTATTGTATACTTGTTACAGTGTTATTACGTAGAATCTTATTTAAGCACCATTCATCCATTCAACCAGTGCTTTTTAAGCACTGGCTATTCATTTAGGAAATATTTATTCATTGCCTACTTTGTGTGGGGATGGGGTGGTGGGGTAGGGTGGGGTGGGGAAGGTGGGAGAGAGACAAAGAAGCAAGCCCTCCCCTGTCTCTTTTTCCAAGGGCACTTATCTTATCATGAGAGTCTACCCTCATGACCTGATCACCTCCTAGAGGCTCCATCTCCAAATATCATCACATTGGGGATTAGAGTTTTAGCTTAGGAATTTTGGGAGGACACAAACATCTAGTCAATACCATATTTAAACATTTTATGTCACTAATATATATACTAGAGGCCACTTTTTCACTTGACATAAATGTATTTCCAATACTGTTAACCATTCTTTGTCATTATCATTTTAAGCCCAAGCATAGTAATTTTTCAGTTGACTTCATAATATACTTCACTTTTCAAACTTAGATGAATGTTTAGGTTATTTTCAGTTACCCTTTATTAGGTAACACTATAGTGAACCTATTCTTGCATGTAACTTTAAAGATTATTAAATATATCTTTAGGATGAATTTCTTACATGGAATTCCAAGATTAAGATTATTACATCGAAGGATGCTAATGTCTTCATGGTTCTTGATCATTATTGTTATATTTTCTAAAATATAATATTAGTTTATAGTATCACCAGTAATATATGAATTTATCAGTTTTATCATAATCTCATCAGTGATTTTGATGGTATTGTTTTAATTTTTACTTAATTGATTTTTTTATCACTTGAACATTTTTTCTGATTTGTTCACTGTTTCTGTATTGCTTTATATGAATCATCCATACATGTTTTTGTCCATTACTATTGGCATCTTAATATCTTTCCAGTGGTTTTTAATGAGTAAATTTTATTATGTATACACATATTAATCTTTTTTTCTATTTCATATGTCTTTCCCAAAGTATTGTTTTAGCTTTTATTTTTAAAATTAATTTTAAACTTTCTAATTTTCAGTTGGCACTTAGTTATATTTTCTGTTGAAAGTTTTTTCTTTTTCAACTTCTTTTGCTGCTTTAGATTTAAGAAAGCAATTTTTACATGATTCTGATGAATTCAGTGTTTTGTTTGCTGCCATTTAAATTATTTGATGTACTAAAAAGTTCTTTGCAGTTTGTCCTGAGTCAATTTTGATGGATAGTATGTAATCATCAACAGTTGGGGATAATTCTACCCTTTCCATTTGGTTTGGAAAATCTACTTTTTCATATATTCAGTCTTTATATATAAATTGGGGTTTTTTTTGAGTTTCCATACTGGTTTTATTTTTTTATTTCTTTTTGGTGACAAATCTACATATTCATACATTGAAAAAAAGTGTTAAGAAGGACTGAATGTGTCCCTATGTCTTTATGGCAGAATAGGTTTACTCAGGAGAGGATTGGTTTATTTCATGTTGCATTTTCTTGCTGAAGTGAAGTGGAATTACAGACCTGAAATAGTTATGTTGTTATCTTTAAATGATACTACAGATTTGCTAAGACTCTCATTGACCTCCAGAAGCATCATGGTTTCTGAAATAGTTATATTAGTTCAGTTCTCCAGATTTGAAGGCAGAGAGTCATTTTTGATGTGTGTATGTCCTCCTTGGTTCTTAGTTTAACTCTGGGTGTGTTAACAGAATTGATTGTTTTGAACTCAATTGTTTTGCAGATACAGTGGAAGGTCTTGATGCCCAGGCTGTAAATGGTTACATGATTCATGATCAGGAAAGCAAATCAGAGGTTCAGATTCCTTTCCCCCTGTCAGAAAACAATCAAGTGCAGAGTGGAAGAGCTTTCCATCACGGAAGATTCATCATGAGTCTCCGGAAAGCAGCTATGGCAGAGCCCAAGTAAGACCACAGTTTCAAATATATAATTACTAAAGAATTAATACATTTAAATTTGACCTTTGTACAAATAAGATTTTATAAATTTTAATGAATTTTTGGGGCATAGTCTAGAACATATGTATATTAAACTATCAGAAGAGTGTTAGATATTCAGTGCTTTTGTTAAGAATATCATATAGAGAATTTTCCTTTGACATAGAACTATGAAGAGTTCTCCTTTGACTAAATGAAAATTATATATTTTTATGTGATTGGAATTTAGAGGATATATTTGTAACTAAGGCATAAGTCCATTTGTGCACATTTTGGAGTTTAGGTTTGTGGTTATGATACTTTCTATTAGAAGTCAGGATATAAAACTGCAAGGAGAAATCCCTGTTTCATTCTCACTAAAGACCCAGTCTGTTAGGACTGGCTTCTTCTCTTGATTATTAACTTATATTTACCAGTAACCTTTAAAACACTAATTGAAGAAGTTTTAAGCATGAGAACCCTCATGTGATTGACACAGACTAAAGTATTGACAAAGCAAGTGAAGAAGTAAGTGGACTTATCTTCTGGACTGAAAAGACTTGATATCCATGGAAGAAGAGTATGTTCACTGTATGAAAATGCAAAAATATGGCCAGGTGCTGTGACTCATGCCTGTGATCCCAGCACTTTGGGAGGCTGAGGTGGGCAGATCACGAGGTCAGGAGTCCGAGACCAGCCTGGCCAATATGGTGAAACCCCGTCTCTACTAAAAATACGAAAAAATTAGCTGGGCGTGGTAGCACGCGCCTGCAGTCCCAGCTACGTGGGAGGCTGAGGCAGGAGAATTGCTTGAACCCAGGAGGCGGAGGTTGCAGTGAGCCAAGATTGTGCCACTGCACTCCAGCCTGGGTGACAGAGCGAGACTCTGTCTCAAAAAAAAAAAAAAAAAAAAAGAAAAGAAAATGGAAAAATACTCCCAAATATAAAGATTATAAAAATTACCTGTTCTGACTAGAAATAATTACTTTTTTTTTTTTTGAGATGGAGTCTCGCTCTGTCACCCAGGCTGGAGTGCAGTGTCGTGATCTCTGCTCACTGCAACCTCTGCCTCCCGGGTTCAAGCGATTCTCCTGCCTCAGCCTCCTGAGTGGCTGGGATTACAGGTGCCCGCCACCACGCCTGGCTAATTTTTGTATTTTTAGTAGAGACAAGGTTTCACCATGTTGGCCAGGATGGCCTTGATCTGACCTTGTGATCCGCCCACCTTGACCTCCCAAAGTGCTGGGATTACAGGCGTGAGCAACCACGCCTGGCCAGAAATAATTACTCTTAACAGTTTGCAGGATGCATTCCAATTCTTGTTTTCCCCTCTGTGTATCGATGTATGAGGGTATGTAAAGTTTCTCTGCCTATATTTTATTTTTTAACAAATTAAGATAAAAATCCAATGTTACTTTTTAAGATACTTTTAAAATCATTACATTAGTAATATGTATTAAATGTTGATAAATTAGAAAATAAAAACCACACATTGGACACGTGTTTGTACACACATGCATGTCCAGTTTATATGGATAAACTGGAGATAAGGAATTTAATTTAAATTGCTGAAATGTGCTGCTTTAGAAATATATATTTTTTTTATTCTTTAGTGCAAAGTTTATTGAAGGTGTTGTGTTACAGTTACTAGAGGAAGATGATGCTGTGATGGGAGTTCAGTACAAAGATAAAGAGACTGGAGATATCAAGGTGAGAGATACCAAATGTTACCTCTTCTAAGAGATGTTGTTTTTCCTTCTTTTTCACTGACCGCTTTAAAAAAGTAGGCGTACCAATTTACAGGTTGAGTATCTCTTTCTGAAATGCTAGGGATCAGAAATGTTTTGAGATTTTTTTATTTTCTTCAGATATTTGCATTATATGTACCAGTTGAGCATCTCTAATCCGAAAATCTGAAATTTCAAATGATCCGATGAGTATTTTCTTTGTCATACTGCTGCTCAAAAAGTTTTGGATTTCAGATTTTTGGATTAGAGATACTCAGCCTGTGTTATTTTTCAAATGGACTGAGTTATTTCTAAGTCCTGTGCAATAGGATAGGTTTCAGATTGCAACACATTGTTGTTTAGAGGACCTCAGAAGGCTATGCAAAAAGCTTTTTAAACAGAACTAATATGAATACTTTTGAAACTGAGTAATATACATCAGCAGAGAAGCAGAGGGGAACTAGTAGGGGAAAGAAGGCAAGATTCAACATAAAAGAAATGATTCAGATAAAATGAGCAATTTAACTCAGGCAACAGTGAATCTTTTTCAGAACAATTTGTCCTTTTATTTTACTTATTTATTTATTTATTTGAGACGGAGTTTCACTCTTGTTGCCCAGGCTGGAATGCAATGGCACGATCTCGGCTCACTGCAACCTCCGCCTCCCGGGTTCAAGCGATTCTCCTGCCTCAGCCTCCTGAGTAGCTGGGATTACAAGCATGTTTCACCGCACCCGGCTAATTTTGTACTTTTAGTAGAGATGGGGTTTTTCCATGTTGGTCAGGCTGGTCTTGAACTCCGAATCTCAGGTGATCTTCCCACCTCAGCCTCCCAGAGTGCTGGGATCACAGGCGTGAGCCACCATGCCAGGCCAATTTATCCTTTTTTTAAAAAAAATTTATTGTAGTAAAAAACACGTAATTCTGGACTGCTCCCCATAGGGTTACCACCTCTTAGAAACTGTACTCTAATGAAGGTGACTGGAATGTTTTCCGGTTACCACCTCTTAGAAATTGTACTCTAATGAAGGTGACTGGAATGTTTTCTCTGCTTATGTCGTAGTATTACAAATACATGTAGTCATTTGTACAAAAATTCTTCTAAGCCCTTGCTGCTGACTAAAAGCACTATATGAAGTTAGAGAATTTTAGAATGAAAGAATCTGGCTATTCCCTGGAATTTGTAATGAGATTCACTGCTCTGTGTTACATGCCTGCCTTGTAGTTGTTTCCCCCATTGTCTTTCAAAGTGGAGAGTAATCCCAGAGGGTTTACATGAGAGGGCTGCAAAGGGAGATGATCCTCAGCGACTCAGAGGAAGTGTCTAAACACTGCTCATGCTTTATCTGAAGCCCACCTAACAGTTTCTTCAATAGTATTACCTTCAGCTACCCTCTATAATGCTATCTGATAATATATTTAAATCTCTTCATGCACATTTTTTAAGAATGGCTTTTTTTTACTGTGTGTTTCTGACTACTAAACTGAGTAGTCTTCATTTCTGTTACAGGAACTCCACGCTCCATTGACTGTTGTTGCAGATGGGCTTTTCTCCAAGTTCAGGAAAAGCCTGATCTCCAATAAAGTTTCTGTATCATCTCATTTTGTTGGCTTTCTTATGAAGGTACTGTAGGAGTGTCTTACTGTAATTTCAGTAAAATAAACTTGAAATTTGAAAATTATTAAAACATTTTCTTTTTTTTTTAGAATGCACCACAGTTTAAAGCAAATCATGCTGAACTTATTTTAGCTAACCCGAGTCCAGTTCTCATCTACCAGATTTCATCCAGTGAAACTCGAGTACTTGTTGACGTTAGAGGAGAAATGCCGAGGAATTTAAGAGAATACATGGTTGAAAAAATTTACCCACAAATACCTGGTAAGAAATAGCATCTTCAGTTCTTACAAAAGGTGTGTCTAAAATAGGCCAGAGATAAGGATGGCAGGTGAAACATTCATCCAGTCAACCAGATATGCTGGAACTCAACTACTTAAACTAGCACATAAAAAAAGCAAAACAAACTCCAAATTAAACAAAAGTTTCCGGCCGGGCACGATGGCTCATGCCCATAATCCCAGCACTTTGGGAGGCCCAGGTGGGTGGATCCCCTGAGGTCGGGAGTTCAAGACCTGTCTGACCAACATGAAGAAACCCCGTCTCTACTAAAATACAAAATTAGCTGGGCGTGGTGGCTCATGCCTGGAATTCTAGCTACTGGGGAGGCTGAGGCAGAAGAATCACCTGAACCCGAGAGGCGGAGGTTGTGGTGAGCCGAGATCATGCCATTGCACTCCAGCCTGGGCAACAAGAGCGAAACTCCATCTCAAAAAAAAAAAAAAACAAGTTTCAATATGTTTTTGTCAGGTAATAGCATAGTTTTTAAAAATAATTGTTTTTATTGGCGTATATGGTATTTTTTAAGGTTGTCTCTGGACAGGAATCTGTCTCTGAATTCTTTAATATCTCTTATACCTGAATATTTTGTGCTTGGTTTTTGTAGTAATGATAGCTGCCATTTCTTGAATACTTACTATAAAGTGTTTAGCAAACAATTTCATTTAATCTATGTAACCACTCTGTGAGGTAGGCATTATCATTATTCTCATTTTACAGACGGGAGAACTAAGGTTCAGAGAGATTAGTTAGCTCCTCCAAGTATAAACTATTAGTAGCGGCAGAACCAGGGTTGATATCAGGTCTGTCTGTCTGCCTCTTTGAACAGACATGTCCTGTCCGCAGAACATGAGAATTGTAAGGGATCTTCAGGGTCATACTAGTTTTGAGTTGAATAGAAAGGCTTCATGAAATTTAGATAGCTTTGTAAAAACATTAATAAAAATTACTTTTTCACAAATCTGAAGTTTTCATGGTACAGTATTTAGGATCTTTTTTTGAGAATGGGATGATGTAGGAAAGAAATGTAAAAAAAAATTTGAAAATTTTGATAAAATTGAAGGGAAACCCTGATTGTCAATTATGATATGATTAGAGTAATAGGAAACTGTTTTTGGTATAAGTACATTTTGTTTAAATATTCTGGTTTTTTTTTCAAGTTATTTTTTAAACTAAGTGAAACTACTTTAGTAACAAATTATTAACAGAAATGAAGTGAAATGAAGTGGGTAAACTTAGATTTTAAATAATGACATTTTCAACATGTACATGGAAACATTTCAATAAATTTTCATTTAGTTAAGCCACTTTTGAAGCTTTCAGATGGGGAAATTATGAATTTTTATGAAAAGGGTTGTCCATTGCCTGATATTTTTAGCATTTATTTTTCTTTTATTGTAAATGTGGTGGTTTTTCTTTTTCTTATTTTTTTTTTTCCAATCCAGAGGTTAATTGGAGCAGACTGCCCTGAAATTATGGGGAGAAACCATTGGTAGGTTTATATTAATATTAGTTAGATTACCAAGATTACCTTCTATGAATGGAATAATTTTCAACAGAGGCTTCTGCTACTCTATTCCCAGATTACACTGGGAATTGTATGACAGTTCATTTTCTATATAAGTAGCACAGAAATTTAAAGCTTGCTTGCAAGTACCTCAGAGATGAGCTAATCCAACCATTTCATTTTTATAGATGAAGAAACTGAAGCTCAGCGAGGTAGGGCTGGCCTACGCTTCCAAATCAAATTCTTTCTCTAGTGTACATACCCTCCAGCTGTTTGTGAATTAGTAGTGTATTTCATCTGATTATTACCAGAATATATTGATTATAATACATTAAATATTAAATATGACAGTAGTCTGTTAACATTTGGAAGAAAGGTGGGTGGTTTTCTCCCTGTTTCATGGCATCTGAATTTGCCTCATTGTTTTTTCATTCAGTTGTATGTATGTTTATATTAATGTTTTCTTAGATTCCTTCGTCATTCCTTAGCATTAATAGCTAAGTGCTTAATGAATAATTTTATTAATGAAATAATTAGTTCTTGATTTATCACAAGGGATATATGTAACAACCATAACAGATGTATAGTGGGCATTTGTTTATACTTGATAAGAAAATATGTGATACTTTGAAATTGAAGTGTTATAACCCAGTTCTTTGGGTGGGTGGGATTGATTGCAGATCACCTGAAAGAACCATTCTTAGAAGCCACTGAGAATTCTCGTCTGAGGTCCATGCCAGCAAGCTTCCTTCCTCCTTCATCAGTGAACAAACGAGGTATTATTTTTTGGGCTTATTTTATAAAGGAATCAATATTCCAAATGACAAATACATGATTACATTTATACTGTTACGAGTAACATCTGGGACAGATAGTTTGTTACTTGTGGATTAGTGCATTATTAATACCAAAATTAGTTTTATGATCTATTTAGTTATTAACATTGAGTGTATAGAAGTACTGTGCTAGTCAGGGAAACAACAGGTAAAAAACTGACCTTGACCTAGAGAAGGCAATTTTCTGCTTAGGAATGTAGACAGATAATTTTACAACACTGTTGATAAATTTTGTAATAAAACCCACAGATTCAGTGTCAAGGAGTGTGCAGAGCAGGGAGGCAAGCTTGTGAAGTGGGAGGGGTAGTTAGGGAGGACATTGTTCAGGAAACAGTGGAAACAAAGGACCTTGGACCTGGAGGATGAGTGGGAGTTCATGAGGTGGACAGTAAGATGAGGAACTTCTAAGTAGATGGAATAACACTGCCAAGGGATGAGAAATGGTGGCACTTTCAAGGAACTCAAGTAGTTTCCTATGGCAGGAGCATAGGGTGAGTGTCAGAGTGGTAGACAGATAGGATATATGTTTAACATTTAATCTTTCAGACAATGGAAAGTCATTTGAAGTGTTTTTTTGTTACTAACTTTATTGATGTGTAATTCACAAATCATTCAGTTTGCCCATTGAAAGTATACAGTACAGTGATTTTTTTAGTATATTCACATGTGTGCATCACCACCACAATCAAATTTAGAATATTTTTGTCTTGCCCAAAGAAACCCATTGGTATTCATTCCCCATTTCCTCCCAACACTCAGCCGTAGGCTACCCCTAATTTACTTTCTGTGTCTAGATTTGCCTATTTGGGATGTTTCCTAAACGCATTGTATAGTAAAGCCCTTTGGAACTGGCTTTTCATTTAGCACAATACTTTTGAGGTTCATTCATGTTGTAGCATGTTTCAGTTCTTCATTTGTTTTTATGGCCAAATAATCTTCCATTGTATGGCTGTATTACATTTTGTTTAGCCATTTATCAACTGATAGATATTTGGGTTGTTTCTACTTTTTGGTTATTACAAGCAATGCTGCTATGAACATCTGTGTGCGAGTTTTTGTGTGGACATATATTTTCATTTTTCCTGGGTATATACCCAAGAGTGGTATTGCTGGATTATATAGTAATTCATGTTTAACTTTTTGAGGAGCTGCTAGACTTGTTTTCCAAAATAGCTGTCCCATTTACATTCCCTTTAGCAACGTGTGAGTTCTCATTTCTCCACATCCTTGTCAGTGAGTGAACACTTGTATTATCTTTGTGTGCATAGCCATCGCAGTAGGTGTGAACTAGGCCTTTCATCATTGTGCTTTTGATTTGCATTTCTCTCTTAGATAATGATGTTGAACATCTTTTCATATGCATATAGGCCATTTGTTGTTTGGAGAAATGTATATTTAGACTTTGCATTTTTTTTTAATTGGGCAGATTTAAAAATTCTTTGTTGTTGAGTTTCAAGAGTCCTTTTCATATTTTAGATACAAGTCCCTTACTAGGTATGTGATTTGCAAAATTTTTCTCATTCTGTGGGTTTTCTTTCCATTCTTCTTGATGGTTTCCATTGAAGTACAAATGGTTTAAATTTTCATGTTTGTATTTTCTTTTGTTGCTTGTGCTTCCAATGCCATATTTAGGAAGGCTTTGTCCAATCTAAGGTCAAAAAGATTTACTCCTATATTTTCTTTCTTTCTTTTCTTTTTCTTTTTTTTTTTTATTTGAGATGGAGTTTCGCTCTTGTCGCCCAGGCTGGAGTGCAATGGTATGGTCTTGGCTCACTGCAACCTCCGTCTCCTAGGTTCAAGCGATTCTCCTGCCTCAGCCTCCCGAGTAGCTGGGATTATAGGTGCTCGCCACCATGCCCAGCTAATTTTTGTATTTTTAGTAGAGATGGGGTTTCACCATGTTGGCCAGGCTGGTCTCAAACTCCTGACCTCAGGTGATCCACCCACCTCAGCCTCCCAAAGTCCTGGGATTACAGGTGTGAGCCAACCTGCCTGGCCCGTTACTCCTATATTTTCTTCTAAGAGTTTTATAGTTTTACCTCTTTAGTTTAGGTCTTTGATCCATTTTGAGTTAAATTTTGTCTGTTGAGGGGAGGGGGTCCAGCTTGATTTGTGTGTGGATATTCAGTTGTCCCAGTATCATTTGTTGAAAAGAGTATTTGTTCCCCAGTGAATTTTCTTGTCATTGTGGTCAGAATTCCCTTGACTGAAAGGTAAGGGTTTATTTCTTTCAACAATATTTTGTAGTTTTCAGAGTATAAGTTTTGCATTTCTTTTGTTAAATTTATTCCTAAGTGTTTTACCTTTTTTGATACTTTTGTAAACGGAATTTTCTTAATGAGGCAGTGGTGTGATTAGACTTTTATTTCAGGAATATACTCTGACATTTTTGTGGAGGATGGTTTGGAGGAAAGTCCAGTAAAACATATACTAAGATTATTTAATTATTCTGTCAGTGATGATAAAAGGCCAGAACTAGGGTTGTAAAATGAAAAGTAATGAATAAATTTGGGTAATATCTAGGATGTAGAATGTACAGAACATGGTGATGATTTGGATATTGTAATAAGAGAATGAAATCTCTTGATGTAAATTCCAGGTTTCTGGCGTAGATAGTTTTGCCAGCCATTTGCTGACATAGGAATAGGAAAAGGAGTTAATTGGGTTTTCTTTCTTTTTTCTTAGTTTGTCTTAAAGGTTTGCTGATTTTATGTTTTCAAAGAACCAACTTTTCATTTTGTTATCTTTAGTATTTTTTTCATTTCATTTATTTTGGCTCTGATCTTTATTATTTTCTACTAATTTGGGGTTTGGTTTGCTCTTGCTTTTCTGGTTAAGAGCACTGTTAGGTTGTTTATTTGACGTTTTCCGGCTTTTTTGATGTAGGCACTTACTGCTATAAACTTTCCCTTTAAGTATTGCTTTTGCTGTGTCTCACAGGTTGTATATGTTGTCTTTCCATTTTATTTCTATCAAGAAATTTTTGTATTTACTTCTTAATTTCTTCATTGACCCACTGGTCATTCAAGAACATATGGTTTAATTTCCATGTGTTTGCATAGTCTCCAAAGTTCCTCATATTACTGATTTCTAGTTTGATTCCATTGTGGTCAGAGAAGATACTTGATATGATTTCAATTGATTTTTGAATTTTTTAAGTCTTGTTTTGTGGCCTACCCATGACCTATCCTTGAGAATGATCCATTTGCTGAGGAGAAGAATGTGTATTCTGCAGTTTTTGGATGAAATGTTCTGTGAATATTTGTTAGGTCTCTTTGGCCTGTAGTCCAGATTAAGTCTGGTGTTTCTTTGTTTTTTATCTGTCTGGATGATCTATTCAGTGCTGAAGGTGGTGTGTTGAAGTCTCCAGCCATGATTGTATTGGAGTCTATCTCTTTAGTTCTAATAATATTTCCTTTATATGTCTGAGTGCTCCGGTATTGGATGCATATATAATTGTTACATCCTCTTGCTGAATTGACCCCTTCATCATTATATAATGACCTTCTTTGCCTCTTTTTATAGTTTTTGTCTTGAAATCTATTTTACTGATGTAAGTATCATTACTGCTGTTTTTTGGTTTCCATTTGCATGGAATATTTTTTCCATCCCTTCATTTTCAGTCTGTGTGTCTTTATAGGTGAAGTGTGTTTATTTTAGGCAACAGATCGTTGGTTCTTTTTTAAAATCCATTAAGCCACTTTATGCCTTTTGAGTGAAGAGTTCAGTCCATTTACATTGAATGTTACTATTGGTAAGTACATACTTACTATCGCCATTTTGTTATTTGTTTTCTGGTTGTTTTGCTGTCTTTTCTTCCTTCCTGTTTCCTTTTTGTGAAGGTAATTTTCTCTGGTAGTATGTTTTAATTTCTTGCTTTTGATTTTTTTGCCTATCTCTTGTAGGCTTTTGATTTGAAATTACCCATGAAACTTGCAGATCATATCTTATAACCCATTATTTTAAACTGATGACAACTGATTCCACAAACAAGCAGAGAAAACTAATAAAAACTCTACACTTTAACTTTATCCCCCTTGCTTTTTAACTTTTGTGAGTTTTGTACCTTCATGTAATTGCTTACTGCTCGTTAATGTCCTTTTCTTTCATATTGAATAACTCACTTCAGCATTTCTTGTGGGAAAGGTCTGGTGTTGATTAAGTCCCTCGACTTTTGTTTGTCTGGGAAAGTCTTTATTTCTTCTTCATGTTTGAAGGATATTTTCTCTGGATATACTATTCTAGGATAAAAGTTCTTTTCCTTCAGCACTTTTCAGTGTGTCTTGCACCTCACTCCTGGCCTGTCAGATTTCCACTAAGTCTGCTGCCAGACATACTGTATGTTTCCATAGGAAACATACAAAAGCACAATGATACTATGTACTGCCAGACATACTAAGCCAGGAGTTTCACACCAACCTGGACAATAAAGCAAGAGCCCATCTCTACAAAAAATTAAAAGATGAGCAAGGCATGGTGGCGTGTGCCTGTAGTCCCAGCTATTTGGGAGGCAGGGTGGGAGGATCTTTTGCTCTAGAGCTCCATTGTTTGTTGTTTCCTTTCTCTTGCTGCTTTAGGATCTTTTTTTTTTTATCCTTGACCTTTGGGAGTTTGGTTATTAAATGGCTTGAGCTAGTCTTGTTTGAATTAAATCAATCACCAATCCTTGCTTGGTGTTCTGTAGCCTTGTGCTTAAATATTGGTATCTTTCTCCAGATTTGGGAAGTTCTCTGTTATTTTTTCTTCGAATAAACTTTCTACCCTGATCTTTCTACCTCCTTTTAAAGGCCAAGAACTTAGATTTGCTCTTTTGAAGCTATTTTCTAGATCTTGTAGGTGTGCCTCATTCTTGATTATTCTTTTTTCTTTTGTCTCCTCTGTGTATTTTCAAATAGCCTGTTTTCAAGCTTACTAATTCTTTCGTCTGCTTGATCAGTTCTGCTGTTGAGATTCTGCCGTGTTCTTCAGTATGTTAATTGAATTTTTTATCTCCAGAATTTCTGCTTCTTTTTAATTTCAGTTGTTTCGTTAAATTTATCTGATAGCATTCTGAGTTCCTTCTCTGTGTTATCTTGAATTTTGTTGAGCTTCTTCAAAACAACTATTTTGAATTCTCTAAAAGCTCACATCTCTTGTTACTCTAGGATTGGTCACTGGTGCCTTATTTATCAGAGTTAATTTAGTGAGTTTATGTTTTCCTGGATGGTCTTGATGCCTGTGGATGTTCGTCAATGTCTGGGCATTGAGAAGTTAGGTATTTATTGTGGTCTTCGGAGTCTGGGCTTGTTTGTACCCATCCTTCTTGGGAAGGCTTTCTAAGTTTTCAAAGGGAAGTGAGTGTTGTGATCTAAGTTTTTGGACATAGCAGTCGTATCTGCATTAGGGGGCACCCCAAGTCCGTTAACATTGTGACCCTTGCGGACTCGTAGAGGTACTGCCTTCGTGGTCTTGGGTAATATCTGGGAGAATTCCCTGGATTACCAGGAAAAGAACTCTTGGTTCTCTTCCCTTATTTTCCCTCAAACACAGAGTCTGTCCTTTTGTGCTGAGCTGCTTGGAACTGGTAGGGGGAGGGGTGACACAAGTGTGCCTGTGGCCACCACCACTGGCCTGTGCCGAGTCAGACCTGAAGCCAGTACAACACTGGGTATTGCGCCAGGCATGTGGCGATGACTGCCTGGTCACCGCTGATGTTCCCTCAAGACTCAAGAGCTCTACAGTCAGTACAAATCCAGCCAGGCTTGTGCCTTTCCCTTGAGGGCAGTGAGCTCCTGGGGGCCCAGGACTGGTCCAGAAATGCCATCTAGGAGCCAGGGCCTGGAGTTGGGAACCTTAGGAATCTACTTGGTGCTCTATTCTACTGTAGCTGAGCTGGCACCCAAGCCTCGAGACATATTCCTTCCCACTCTTCCCTCTCCTTTCCTCAAGCAGGAGCCTCTCCCTTTGGCCACCACTGCCCCAGGCCTGCAGTGGGTACTGCCTGGCTGCGTCTGGTGTTCACTCAAGGCTCCAGGGATCTTCAGTCAGCTGGTGGTGAATACCGCTAGTCCTGGGTCTCTCCCTTCAGGACAGTGGGCTCCCCTGTCACCCAGGATGGATCCAAAAATGCTGTCCACGTGCCCAGACCTGGAATCAGGGATCCCAGGAACCCCCTTGGTGCTCTGTCCCACTGGCCAAGCTGGTACCCAAGCTGATTTTTGGTTCTTATGAAGGTGCTTTCCTTTGTGGACAGTTGTTCATTTTAGTGTTCCTGTGTGGGAGGAGGATGATCGCCAGAGGACTTGCTTTTTATGCCTGGATACCTGTAGATGCCTGGATACCTGTAGATTCCTTTTATTTTCTTCATATTTTAATTTTAAGGCAGCCTTATAAATGTATTGACATTGTTGGACTTGTCATTAGGTGTGTATATGAGTTTCATGAGGGCAGAGACCACACTCTTGTTATTACTGTATCCCTAGTGCCTGGCCACCTATTAGGTACCCAATATTGATTCAAACAACTCTTGAATTTTTGCCTCAGCAAATTTTAATCATGATTTGTTTCCATGTATTTTCACATTTTTCTTATTAGTAGCTTACATCAGTAATCTTTATACATTGAGTTGTCTTTCTTTTTGTCTCAAGTGATGCTCTAAGATAAAATCTTCATTACCTCTCTTCATAGGTGTTCTTCTTTTGGGAGACGCATACAATATGAGGCATCCACTTACTGGTGGAGGAATGACTGTTGCTTTTAAAGATATAAAACTATGGAGAAAACTGCTAAAGGGCATCCCTGACCTTTATGATGATGCAGCTATTTTTGAGGTAAGATCAATTATTTTGACCAAAATGTCTCAAAATAGATTTATTTCTGAGGGTTAAGAGCAGTGGGGCTCTGATGGGGAGATCTGTACTAAGGAACCTGAGCTTTATAATAGCTCTTAGGCATCTTGCTTAGGCTTGAAGAACCTGACATGCAACCTGCGAATCATAGAGAATTTCTAAATTTGAATATTATGTAACACTGGATTGCTATGGGCCACTTAGCTCATGGTGGCTGTAAATTTAGCTTCAGTGTCATATAACCCATTGCTCTGAAGGTGATTTTTTTTTTTGTAAATGATAAACATAAGGCAACATTACTTGCAGATAGTCCTTAGAAGGATAAATGTCAGTTTGAGGGGATTATAAACATCAGTTTGTGCTTTTTTATCCTTGCCATATAATAAATGAGCTATTTCTTTTTTAGGCCAAAAAATCATTTTACTGGGAAAGAAAAGCATCTCATTCCTTTGTCGTGAATATTCTTGCTCAGGCTCTTTATGAATTATTTTCTGCCACAGATGGTAAGTGTAGCACTTTTTAGTGAGTATTTCTCAATTGCAGATTTTTAGCATAGGAAAGGAATAAAAAAGTTAGTGATTTGTCCAGAAATAAAGATGTTACCTGAGTTTGCTAACTCCCAAGTTGGTAGTTTTTTAAAAAATTCCATTTTGAGCAACAGTTTTAGTTTTAGTTTGGAAGGGAAACTTTAGTTTTAGTTTGGAAGGCAGTGGAATTTCCTTAGACAACATTAATAGTGTTGCCTCAGTAACATATTCATTATTTTGAATTCCTCTGGTGCAGACTAGATCATTCATGTCCCCACACACACAAGATTGTGATGGAAGGTGTTTTTGGCCATGTATTAAAAGGCAATAGTCTTTTTCTTCCTAACACTAGTTTCAATTTCTTTTTAACGTAGTATTTTATAAAATGAATACGAGCTGTTAATCTTGTCCCTGTTAAAAAGCACAAGTAACAATGCGTTCACCCTTTACTTATTTGGACTATTTTGGTGCTTTTGTTTCTGTTTCCATATTATAGAGAGGTCATGGTCAATATATATATTATAGAAAACACAACTTAGCAGAAGCAGTGTTAGAAATGGAGGAAAAGAGGCCAGGCGAGATGATTCATGCCTGTAATCCCAGCACTTTAGGAGGCCAAGGCAGGAGGATCGCTTAAAGCCAGGAGTTTCACACCAACCTGGACAATAAAGCAAGACCCCATCTCTACAAAAAATTAAAAGATTAGCAAGGCATGGTGGCGTGTGCCTGTAGTCCCAGCTATTTGGGAGGCAGGGTGGGAGGATCACTTAGGGCCAGGAGTTTAAGGCTACAGTGAGCTACATACAGGGAGCTATATGAAGTGCCACTGCACTCAGCCTGGGTAACAGAGTGAGACTCCATCTTCTAAAACAAACAAACAAAAAATTAAAAGAAATGGAGGAGAAAAGGCAACTGTGCCACCTCCTCACCACAGCAGTGTACACATCAGTTTAATAGTAGGTTAATGAAACTAGGTTTTTCAGTTTTCAAGAATAAATATTGACTCAAATGCCATTACTCTAGTATATCTGCAGCATAGCTATTTGTATAGATCATACAAGGCCCTAGTGGTAAGTGCTGTGGTTATAATTACAAAAGATGATACAGTATAAAAATGCTTTCTGTAGCTTCTATAACCATTAACTCTTCCTAAGGAAAAAAGAACAACAACCAAAAAAACCCCCACAAAACCACCAGTCTCACTGGTTGTGATTTTTCCAAACAAATTTCTCTTGCTAAATTGGCATAGAAGTTAAAATGGCTGGTTGGGCAAATGAAAGTAACTAAGTTTAGAGTTTGGGGCAAATAAAAAGAAAAGAACTAAGTTTAGAGTTTTGGGCAAATAAAAAGAACTAAATTTAGAGTTTTTCTGAGCTCTTCTTTCTAAGCTTTTCTGACTTCTTGAGTTCTTACATTATGAATTTGAATCTACCAACAAAACATTTTTTAAAAGTTACAAGATTGGAGGAGGAAAGACCTTTATTGGAGCAAAAGTTTACCTGTTGCATCCTTTACTTTTTAAAAATCTGTTGTAAAGAAAAATCTAGGCATACCTGAACAGAACATTGATTCTAAATGGTTAAAAAGGTTATCAATTGATTATACGATATTGTGAGGGTTTTATGAGTTACTTTGAAAGGTATAAAAACTTTATAGATATAAGGAATTACTATTTATCGCTACTCACAGCTCTTCTTTTCACTTGATAATTTACTGCTTAGAGATACTGGTTGGGCATCTTAGAGACTGGGAATCTGGTTTCTAGAATTGTGTTAAAAAGAGCTTCCAAAGTATTTTGCATCACTTAATGAATTAACAGCGAAATCAAGGAAGTACCTTTTAAACGACTCTTCCAAGACCTAAATATTAGTAATTATTTACTAACAGAAAGAAGTTTATTCATATTTGTATTACTCTCCATAATGCTGATTATGGAATTTAAAAGAAATCCTGGTAGTTGAAATTCTAGGACTAGATATTTAAAAATTATCTGCAAGATGTAGCGTTTGTTCTCATTTTTTCTGATATATCATTAGGATCCTACATAAGTGTGTACACATATTTGATTATTTTTACAATTTTATTTTAGATTCCCTGCATCAACTAAGAAAAGCCTGTTTCCTTTATTTCAAACTTGGTGGTGAATGTGTTGCGGGTCCTGTTGGGCTGCTTTCTGTGTAAGTTGTGATGGCACAGAGGATACAAATCTGCCAGATTTTCTTAGGACTGTTCAGTTGATGAATTACTGCAAATCTTTCTTCCTTACACATTTTGATATTTTATTATCTATTAGTATCCGAATGAGAAGGTGGCCCAAAGAAATGAAGAAAGGCAATATTTAGTGCTGTTTTCTTTCTGGGAACAGCAGTTTAAGGTGGTGGTAGAGGAAGCTGTAACCCTTGATTAAAATAGAAGCTTGTTTTTTGCCTATGGATTTATCCATATGTTCTGGCCTCTGGGAGCCAGGAATAATTGAGAAAATTTAATTGAGAAATCAGTTTCATTGAAGTACAGGGACTTATACAACCCCATATTAGTTTTGAACATACAGACATATGTGGAGCTATTCCTGGAAAGTCTACAAAGTGAAATCTTTCGAGTTATTTCTCATCTGCAAAGTGATCCTTTGAGTCATTTCTCATTAGTCTATAATCTGAATGTTAATACTGATATTTTTAAAAGCCCTACATCCCAACAGACCAGGCCATCTAGGTATTTTAGCATGGTATCTCAGGATGAGTAAACAAAACAGCCAAAAATATATGACTTACGTAAACTAGAGTTACAGGAGTTACTAGCTTCTCTGAAAGGGATATAGTCTAAGTATTTTTTCTTACATATTTTTTTAAAAAAGGGCAGGGGAGTTTGCTCCTGCCATCAAACTTAACATGCAGACATGTTTGTGAAGTCCTCTAAAATACAGAATGTTTGATACAGAATTATGGTGCTTGGGTGAAAAAACGTAGGCTGTTTGTTGAGCTTTACAGATTATATGTAATTGGAATCTTTGGAGTAAATTTTAGTTTCTGAGTCTTACCAATATGTATTTTTTTTCTATTACAGATTGTCTCCTAACCCTCTGGTTTTAATTGGACATTTCTTTGCTGTTGCAGTCTATGCTATATATTTTTGCTTTAAGTCGGAACCTTGGATTACAAAACCTCGAGCTCTTCTCAGTAGTGGTGCTGTTTTGTACAAAGCGTGTTCTGTAATATTTCCTCTCATTTACTCAGAAATGAAGTATATGGTTCATTAAGCTTAAAGGGGAACGATTTGTGAATGAATATTTGGAACTTACCAAGTCCTAAGAGACTTCTGGAAGAGGAGGTGTATAGCATAGTACCATACCACTTCGAAAGTGGAAACTCTTGGACCCAGATTTGGATTAATTTGTTTTTGAAGTTTTTTGTATATAAATATGTAAATACATGCTTTAATTTGCAAAATGAAGGGTAAAACAAGTTAGATATTTAAAAGAAATGATTGTTTACCATAAATTAGTGCTAATACTGAGGAGAACTACAGTTTTTCTTTTGAATTTAGTATTTGAGATGAGTTGTTGGGACATGAAAATAAAATGAAGAATGAACTTTCATGTCTTTTTGTTTCTTGTTGTGGGCTCATTTACATAGCTTCATGATAAAAAAAAAAAAAAACCAAAGTGGGATGAAAAGTGCAGAGGGAAACCTGTTCTATTAAATAACTGGGGAAGTTGCCTTAATGTCTTCACCTTGATTTCCTCATCTCTCTAGTGAAACAATTTGATAAGGTTATTTTCTTTAAAAAAAATTACTTATTTATATTATTTTGGGGCTGTGACTCAGATTTGAACTGAAAGGTTCTTTGCTGAGTTCTCTAAAAATATCAGATTCTGACAGGAAGGACAATCAAGGGCTTTATAAGTTCCACTGTATAACATTTATAAACCAGGCCAGAATGACATCAAGAAACAGTGAACAAATAAGCACTTGTAATACCCAGTATAATACCTTAAAATCCATTAGAATTGACTGGGTTTATCTACAGTAAATTTGAAGAGACTATGGACGTTCAAAGGGTATCATAAAAGTTCAGTAAATCTCCAAATATCATGAAAGTAAATTGTTACTTCTGAAAGAGCAGTAAAATATAACCTGGCAAATTAAGTTACTACTTGAGATTCTAACAGGGCTAAAATAACTTACAAAGCTTTTACAATAAAAATTTCAATTTTTAAGTTCTTTCAGTTGAGAAAAATACTGGCCAAATCACTAGCAAGCCTTGTTTTAGCAGAGTATATGGTGGACCCATTTGCGTGGTTTCATAAGATTCCCATCTAACTGACCCTAAACTTCTATTTTCTGGTTAAAAACTCACTTTCCCAGATCTGGCCTTTTTAGCAGTTAGCTTTCTTTTCAGAGAACTAAAGATCTCACTTCATGTGTTTATTGTTAACAAGATTACAAATGAAAAAGAACAAGGTATCTTTGAGATATAGATGTTCCCACACACAATCTTTGCAGGTGGTGAGACTTCCAAGCTCCCTACATACCAAGCAACAGTTCACTTAAAATTCTGCCCTGGCCTCGATGCCATCATGCCCAGGATTAGAGGCTACCCTTGTTCTCCATTGAGACTCCTTGAAAATCCTTTCTACTATGATAGTGAAATAATCAAAGCCTATCAAGTCTTCCCTTCAATATCAGAATTTGAGGCCTTCAGACAAAAGAAATAACATCATAAAATGAGAAAACTGAAGGAACCTGAGAAATCCTTTAGTCCTAATTTTACAGATGATGCCAATGGGCTGGCTTGGGACAAGGTGTAGCTTGTGGCAGAACCAGGACTCAAACTTTGCCTCCTGACTACAAATCAATGCATCTTCCCCCACCACTAGCAAAATGACTGTCAAACAGATTTTGGCTTCTGGGTTTGGTTTGGTTTGGTTTGTTCCTTCCTTTCCAGAGGAGGACATAACCATAGAGATTCAGGGTGGAAACATCGTTCTTGCTCTCATCTAAGTTGTTGATGTTCAAGTTGCCACAGTAGGATGGCAGTGATACGGTGTGGCTCTGTGTCCCCACCCATATTCCTTCATATCAGTGTGAGAACGGACTAGCAGGCAGCTTCCTTTTCAGGGTAATTTTCATGCAGAAATGATTTAGGATTTCGAGGGAGTTAAGCTTATGGCAAGGCTATTACCAAAAAGGACTGCGGATAATGACATAGTTATGGGGACTTGGGACAGGACTTAGGTTGCTGAGGAAGATACTGGAAGGAGCAGCTTTGTTAAGAGTCCTACAGAAGGAATGCTGTGGACCCCCAGGGCATCTGGGATTGGAAGAGGATGGTGAGACACCAAGAAACTTCCATGGTACATGACACACATTGTGTGGCCACTCCATTTGCTACTCATCTGGCTACCACCATGTGCCTGCCAGCTTGTTGGGGGTGAGCTAATATATCGAGCAGAGTCATCTCTTACCTTCCAAACAGGGTTTTTTACAGGGTGAATATATAATTTTTGAATCATAAGGAGAGACGACTTTGGGTACTGGCAATACTATTTTACTGAAAATCTGGAGTTGCACAAATAGTTCTTTAGAACATAAAACTAAATGGATTTATACATAACAGTTACAGTCGGCATTTATGAGAGGCAGTACAAAAATGTGTTCTGCTTTTACATGATATAAATTGCATGTAATACCATGATTTAAACACTATCAGTTATATTAACTAATGCCATGAGATATATCTTACTCAGAACGTCTGAAGTTTCCCATAATGGAGAGCAAAAAATGCAGTTATATGAACAACTGAGTTTCTTTTCATTTTCAAATTCATTTTAGTGATGATGGGAAGATCTAAGGACAATCCTTCCATTGAAGTAGGAGGAAAAAACAGTTACAGCACTGTTCTGAACTCATCAAAAATGAAATTAGGCACATGTGCTTCAGCAACCTGAAAAATTAAAGAATTAAGTTATTCATGGTATTATAGTTGAATAAATTGAAAATTTTCATGCAAAAAAGAGAAGGTATCCTTGGAGCAAGGTCAATAACGGAAGAGGAGACTCCCATGGGCGGACAACGCCTTGAAACAGCCCCTTTCTGTTTCTGGTGCCCTCTGGACGACAGTCTCATTTCTTGGCACTGCTAACATTTGAGGGGACGCAGTACAGCTCTCCCGCCTCCAAACGTGAGCTCCTTGGCTCTTAAAGGCACCTTGATCTGCGAGGAATGTTCATGCCTCTGGGAAGTACTGACAAGTACTCAGGTCACCTAACACACTTTATTAACTGATGACCAACAAAGGAAAACCAGGATGGCTGGCAAGTGACGGGAATGGAGAGGTCGGGGAGGGCAGGAATGAGAATGAGAAACCAAGGCCAGAAGGGGAAGAGCAGGAAGGCCTCAGAGGCATACATTCCTGAACTGTTCTTAGGCAAAGCCCTGAGAAGAATAAATTGGGCTGAGTTGGGTAGAATGTAGAGGTAGGTGATCTCCAAGTGCTGGAGATGAGTATTTTTTAGAAGCAGTGTTTAATTTTTTTTCTGATCAAAAAGGTATCGCCTGCTAATGAGAGGAAATTTTGCAAATGCAGAAGACTATAAAAATTAATTTTACAGGGGGTGGGGGGCAAGGGGAGGGAGAGCATTAGTATAAATACCTAATACATGCGGGGCTTAAAACCTAGGCTGGGTGTGGTGGCTCATGCCTGTAATCCCGGCACTTTGGGAGGCTGAGGTAGGCAGATCACGAGGTCAGGAGTTCAAGACCAACCTGACCAGCATGGAGAAACCCCATCTCTAGTGAAAATAAAAAAATTAGCCGGGCATGGTGGCACATGCCTATAGTCTCAGCTACTCAGGAGGCTGAGGCAGAATAATTGCTTGAACCAGGGAGGTGGAGGTTGCAGTGAGACGAGATCTCGCCACTGCACTCCAGCCTGGGTGACAGATGGCACATGTATAATACCTATGTAACAAACCTGCACATTCCACACGTGTAGCCCAGAGCTTAAAATTTAAAAACATTTTAAAATCTTAATCTCTTAGAGAAAATAAAAACTGGTAACTTTTGTATTGAATTCTTCCAGTTTACTTACACACACACATATACACACTCAAAATTAGGATCATATAGTATTGTGTCCTTCTTTACCTCTGCTAAATCTTATATTATGAACAGCCTTGTGCACATATCTTGGTGAACTTTTGCACATATATCCAGCAGGTAAAATTCCTAGC
Organism: Theropithecus gelada; assembly: GCF_003255815.1. Lineage (NCBI taxonomy): Eukaryota > Metazoa > Chordata > Mammalia > Primates > Cercopithecidae > Theropithecus > Theropithecus gelada. Next base: position 127,336,308 of record NC_037676.1, read on the forward strand.
AGTGGAATTGCTGGGATCACGGTAAGTAGATTACAAATGTTTTTTAAAATAGATAAAGCTAAACTACCCTCCTCAAAGGCTGTTATTTTACATTCCAGTTAACAGCACTGAGGAGTCCCATTTCTCCAAATGCTTCCGAATAATGGGGGCCCAACATTTCACTTTTCACCAACCTGATAAGTGGAAATAGTAATTTTCCTTTTCTTTGGATCTTTGTCCCTTGAATCCAAAGGTCTGTCATTTCTATTTCTTTTCTTGAAAACTGCCTATTAATATCCTTTGCCCTTCCCCTGCTTTTTTTCTATCGGCGTGGACATCGTTTTCTTACTGAACTTGAAGATATGAAGAGCACACTATAAATCAAGGAAACTCGTCCTTTGTTAGTATTTCCTCTTTTGTTTTTTAATTAAGAGACACTGACACAGAATTGTTTAACTACATTCAGCATTTATAAAAAATCAAATCTCTAAATCTGTTTTTTAAGTTTCTTCTTTTGGTTTTATATTTAGGAAGTTCTGAGAGCTGATACATATTTGCCTAATTTTTCAGCTAATTTATTTGTTTCATATTTCACACTAACTCTTTATCTGTAATTAATTTTGATAACACAGAAGATGTAAAGGGGATGAAGCTGCTATTTTTTAACTGTGTGAACTTACATCTAGGGACTAATATTCCCTTTCTCCCTTAATTTGAGATGCTACTTTTCCTCAAGTACCATTATATGCACAGGGTTTGTTTCTACGCTACATATTCTTGTTCATTGTTCCTTCTATTGAGTTGCATACCAGTACCATCCTATTTTGGTTTCTATAGTTTTATAATGTCTTAATACTTGATATGTTTTAATATCTTTTTTTAAAAAAGTACTTAAGTTCTATGACATTTTAAAAAGTATATTTTTTGAAGTTAAAAACGTACCTGAAATCTCAATTGTAACTGCAGTAAACTTATAAACTAGAAAGAACTGTTATCTCTGTAATATTCGAGGACCCTCATTCAGAAATACGGACTTTCAAATTTTATATTTGAAAGTTTTATAGTTTTTTAATAAAGTGCTCTTTCATATTTCTTGTAGAGGTTATTCTTAGCTATATTATTTCCCTGTTATTTCTGTGAATAGGTCCTTTTTCACACTGTATTTTTTGATTGATTAGTGTATTTATTTCATACATTTATTCTGTAGCCAGCTTGTTTTCTGATCTCTGTATTATTTTAACAGTTTTTCACATGATTCTATTGGGTATTCAAGGAAGACAGTTATCCATCAATCCCAGTACTGGGTAACTACCCAGAGGAAAAGAAGTCATTATTCAAAAAAGATACCTGCACATGCATGTTTACAGCAGTACAATTTACAATTGCAAAATCGTAGAACCAACCCAAATGCCCATCAATCAACGAGTGGATAAAGAAATTGTGGTATATACATACGATGGAATACTACGCAGCCATAAAATGAATTAACAGCATTTGCAGTGACCTGGATGAGACTGGAGATTATTCTTAGAAGTGAAGTAACTCAGGAATGGAAAACCAAACATCGTATGTTCTCACTGATATGTGAGAGCTAAGCTATGAGGATGCAAAGGCATAAGAATGATACAATGGACTTTGGGGATTTGGGGGCAAGAATGGGTGGGGGGTGAGGGATAAAAGACTACAAATATGGAGCAGTGGATACTGCTCAGGTGATGGGTGCATCAAAATCTCACAAGTCACCACTAAAGAACCTACTCATGTAACCAAATACCACCTGTATCCCAAGAACTTATGGAAAAATAAAAAGGGAAGACAATTAATCTCAAATAATACAGAGTTTGTCTTCTTTCCAATATGCATTTTATTTTCATTTCATTTCTTATTGTCTTGCACCTGTATAACAAAAGTAGTTGCAAGAGTCTGTATAGCTGTCATGACACTGTGGCGGCCCTGGCTTTAATGGAAATGCCACTAACATTTCACTATTACGTACCGACACTGCTAGTTAATTTTAAAAGTTCATCTTTGGCTTGTGTTGTAAGAAAGTATATTTGAATACTAACCTACTAATTTCTAAAAATCAAAGGATTTTTAGTATCTATTGAAAGTCTTTTATTTTTCAATATCGAGCTGTCCACTTTGAGCTAAAACTTAACAAAGTGGAATTACTAGTGAGAAAGGGAGAGGAAAGAATGTCTTAGTAGGTGAAAAGTAGTCTGTCATTTTTGGAAACAGTGCTCATATCTACATTTAGTTGTGGCATGCACTTAACTGTACTTGCTGTGGGAACCAGGTCAGTGGAGAGAGAAAGAACAAACCACCATGATTATTTCTTTCCTCTGGCCACTTAAGGAATTGTCTCCTGGCTTGCCCATTTCACTTAACTCCTGAACCAGGTGAGTTGCTGACAGGAGTACATGGTGGAGAGGAAGAAGAGGTGGGAGGGGTATTGTGTTAAACTCTGCAAGGCACTTCCCACGGTGGAAAAGGCAGGGACATTTCAGAGCTGGTGGCAGAGCAGTGGAGAGGCGCAGAGGCATCTGCTGTGAATGACCTACTGGACTTCACTCCTGATGAGTCCAGGGCCACTATTATTAGCATCTTTTTACAACTCGGTCATTAATGTTGTTCTTTACTATCTATCACTTACCCTCCTGGGTAGCTTTGTGTACCGAACATAATCCTCCAGGAACAGAAGGGCTCCTACAACATCTGCAGGAATTTCAGGTATCTTCTGGCTATAATAGAGAACAGTTTAGATCAATTAACTGCTTTGCACATCGTAAGTCCTTGGTCAGAATCCTGAAAGACTAAATTACCAACAGATTACCTAATGAAGTCAAAGATGAACAAAAACATTGAGTATGCTCTTGATTCCTGTCAAGTTGTCACCTTGCTCACATCTTTTCAGGGGCCTACCCTATAGGGTAAATGTGAGCTTCTCTGTATCGTTTCCATGGGCACCTACAACACGATCCCTGCTATCTGTTCAGACTCATCTCCCTCTGTTGACATGATTCAACACCTAGCAGGTCCCACACTTTTTTAGGAGTCAGTAGTATTTTGTGTGCACTTAGAAGATCGCTTTGGTTTGCTTTATTTTTTTTTGAGATGAAGTCTTGCTCTGTCACCCAGGCTGGAGTGCAATGGTGCGATCTTGGCTCACTGCAATCTCTAAGGCCTTCGGGGTTCAAGTGATTCTCCTGCCTCAGCCTCCTGAGTAGCTGGGATTACAGGTGGCCACCATCATGCCTGGCTAATTTTTGTGTTTTTTTTTTTAGTAGAGATGGGGTTTCACCAGGTTGGCCAGGCTGGTCTTGAACTCCTGACCTCAAGTAATCTGCCCGCCTCGGCCTCCCAAAGTGCTGGGATTACAGGCTTGAGCCACACCATGCCCAGCCGCTTTGATTTGTTTTTTACATTATAGTGGCAAAAATGACCAAGCAGACATGACAGCAAAGGTTATTTAGCCAGACTGACGCTTTAGGATAGAGAGAAGGAGGCGCAGGACCCAGCATCTCATGGAAATAACTTTTTTTCTTTATCCCAGAAAACCCACATTTGGGGCAGGGGAAAAGAACTGGCAGGAATTAAAGCTTTATAAGCACCGTATCAAATAGCAACTCCTGTGAAATCTGCTTCTCTACACGCAGACACTGCCCAGGCTTTGACACACTGACATGTTCTCTGACTCCCACTGAAGTGAGTGGAATCATCTCTTGGCAGTGGTCCGGCAGGAGTGCAGGGGCTTGCCGAGATCGAAGAGCTGCATCCAAGAGTGCAGAGGAACACGGCTGCACTTTCTTCCCCATGGTAATTACTAATCACCGTCCTGAGTCACTCCTGGAAAATCACTGTGAGTAGACCTGACGGAGTTCCCCTGGCAGGGTGACTAAGGATGGGCACACCCGTCATTGCTCTAAACAAGGAGGTGTGCCCTGACTTGCTTTATAGACAAGGGTGAGCAACCAGTTCCCATCTCTATTAGGGCGATAAGAAGAGGAATTTGGCAATACGAGGTTTGGGTTAGGTTTTGTGACAAGAAGTCCATGTAGTCCTGGTTGGTCTTCTGTACCTTGTACACTGCTCCACCGTGGAGCAGATAAACTGGCCGATCAGCGCCAGGAACTGCTCGGTGTACCGGGAATGGAACTGCTTCAGCAGAGTGAGCAGTCCCAGGACAAGTGGCGGCCAATCAACTGGGTCGGTCGGTTTTCGGCAGACCATTCCTGAAAGGGGACAAGTTGCAACACCGCATGAAGTACCTGCCTTCGGCAACATTCATTAAATATTAACGCTGTGAAGGTCAAAATGTTTGGGGCCCATATACTCTCTGGCAGATGATATTTTAGAAGGAATGACAATTCTGGGCCATAATTTGAATTAGTCACAGGATTGGTGGGATATTCCAGCAGTCTGAAGGATTCAAAACCAATAAAACAGTTACTAAATTTTGTAATTATCATTACTGGTTCTTTTGAATTACTCAATTAACATGCATTATTGTAGCAATTTTTAAAGATATAGATAAATGTAAATGAGAAAAAAAAATCACTACAACTGTCTTCTGTTAACGGCAGCATGACACACTAGATAACCCTGAACTACTATCTTAAGAGAAAAGCTGGATAAAATATTTTTAGAATACCTTTAAACAAATGTTGAGTATTATATATAAAGAATCTGCAGAAATCAAGACAGTGGAAGAAGGACATTTATGAAGTGAATGAGTACCAAACCTGGCCTTTACACTAAAGATTTTTTTAAAAATTGGAGATGGGGTCTTGCTATGTTGCCCAGGCTGGAGTGCAATGGCTATTCACAGGTGCAATCATAGCACATTACAGCCTTGAATTCCAGGGCTCAAGCTGGGACTACAGGTGTGTACCACTGCACCTACCTCTACACTAAAGATTTCTGCCAAAATGTGGAGACTCTGACCTCTGCCTGGATGGCTGCATGGGAAACCAGAGACGAGATTAGAGTCTTCAGGAAGAAACACAATGTTGAAAAAGAACAATGTCGGAAGGCTTAGGTTGCCTGATTTCAAGCTCTCTGTACGGTTTCAATAATCAAGACACTATGGTGTAAGAACAGACAAATAGATCATTGGAACAGAATAGAGTCTAGAGACAGTCCCACCCTTACATGAGTAATTGAATAACCACAAATAAACCAAATAATAAAAAAAGATAAATCTTTCAACAAATGGTACTGAAACTGGATAGCCTTATGGGGGAACAATAAATCTTGACCCCTACCTCACACTGTACACAAAAAACAATTAGAGATGAACGACTGGCCTCAATGTAAAAGGGAAGACTACAGAACTTTCAGAAAAAATATTGAAGATATCTCTGTGACCTTGGAGAAGGCAGATATTTCTTTTTTTTTCAGATGGAGTCTCACTATGCCACCTAGGCTGGAGTGCAGTGGCGCAATCTCGGCTCACTGCAACCTCTGCCTCCCAGGTTCTAGAAATTCTCCTGCCTCAGCCTCCCAAGTAGCTGAGATTACAGGCATGTGGTACCACGTCTGGCTAATTTTTATATTTTTAGTAGAGACAGGTGTTTCACTATGTTGACCAGGCTGGTCTCAAACTCCTAACCTCAGGTGATCCTCTTGTCTTGGCCTCCCAAAGTGCTGGGATTACAGGCGTGAGCCACTGTGCCTGGCCTGGCAGAGATTTCTTAGACAAGACACGAGGAGTAATTATAAAGGAAAAAAATGGATAAATTGGACACCATCAACAGTAAAAACTTCTGCTCACTAAAGTTACCTGTAGAGAAATACATGGATAAGCCACAATTTGTGGAAAAATATTCTCAAAACATATATCTAATAAAGAACTTGTATCCATAATATATATATAACTCCTACAAGTCTGTAATAAAAATGCAAACAATTTAAAAATGAGCAAACGACTAGAACGGGCACTTCACAGAGAAGGATATAAGGAATGGCCAATAAGCCCAAGAAAAAGTGCTCAAATCACTAATCATCAGGGAAAGGCAAATTAAAGCTGCAACAAGACACTAGCACTTTGGGAGGCCGAGGTGGGTGGAACACTTGAGGCCAGGAGTTTGAGACCAGCCTGGCCAACATGGTGAAACCTGTCTCTACTAAAAATACAAAAATTACTCGAGCATGGTGATTCATGCTTGTAACCTGTAATTCTAGCTACGCAGATGGCTGAGGCAGAACTGCTTGAACTTGGGAGGCGGAGGCTGCAGTGAGCTGAGATTACGCTAGATTACGCTACTGCATTCCAGCCAGGGTGACAGAGTGAGACTCTGTTTCAAAAAGAAAAAAAAGAAAAAGAAAAAGAAGAAGAAGACGAAGAATGGCTAAAATGAAAACGACTGATGCCACCAAATAATGGTGAGGATGTGGAGTACACATATACTCACTCTTGGTGAGAGTGAAACTGGCACAACCACTTTGGACAAAGGGCTGGCAGTTTCTTATCAAGTTAACTGGTTAGACAGACCCTCAGATCCCATATTTGGGTTCTTGTGAAGACCGGGAAATCTCTTCCCCAAACCAGAGAAGCCTAAACAAGTGATCCTGAATAACCTAACCTTGGCCTTGGCAATTCAGAACATGGAGGAATAATCCTAACAGGACTCAGTATGGAGAAATAATCCTTTCCAGGTGGAAAGCAAGAGTGATGTTAACAACAAACACTTCTATAACTAGCTCTAGTTGTTGTAGAAGCTTCTTTCTTCAAACACAGACCAAGCCAGGTATGCATTTCATAGGTCAATCTTGAGAACGGTGTTTACAAGGTTAAATAAATGTTTTTTGGATATACAGTTTCAAGGCTCAACAGTTTCAATAATCAAGACACTACTGACATAAGAAAAGACAAATACATCAATGGAACAGAATAGAGAGTCTAGAGACAGTCCCATCCTTATATGAGCAACTGAATATCCACAAAGATACCAAACAATTGTTCCTTCCTCAGTCCTACTGTAATTTAGTTCCTGCATTTACACATCAGTCTTATTGATGAGAAGAATTACAGTCAGTTATAAATACTATATTTCTAGGATCCATAAAGATTTTGTTGTGTCATGTTTTGTTTTAAGATCTGGGAATTCCAGGGACAATGATATTTTCCATAAGTAGCTTTACAATCAAGGTGCCAGGCCCTAATCATATACACAATGAAAAAAAATATTAGAATGAGAAGTCAACAAAAAGTTATTATTTAATGAAAAGAAGACTCTTTCTGCACTGACAGTTCATTATCAAGAATCATATATTCCTATTGAATACTAATATAGAGAGAACAGAGAGAGAACCTGAATCTCTGAATCTTCAGATGAACCTTTACATTACGCTTGGGATGGCCCTTTAAATTGATTTTGACCAATATATAGAAAGGGACTCAGTACCTGTTGGGCACTCAGTTTGCGGGTCACTTGGCCAAAGTCACATAGGTGATAAGCAGTGAAGCCAGATTCCAAACACACATTGGTTCCCTCCCTCCTACAGCAAGTACTACTGAGGAGATCATGCTCTGCCTTCTGTGACAACCACTGACACTGTCATGGATATAGTGTCTAGAATCAATGATTACTTTTGAATGAGAGAATAAAGACATTAAAGAGATTCCACATTTTCATCCTAAAAAAGCTTATGAAATAGTAAAGTACTGTAAGGAAGAAATATATTTAGAAATCTCTAGTTAAGAAAAAATGATTACATTAGTAGAAATGATCTTATAATGCTTTTAAAGTAAACTAAAATCTATAGTGGATTTTTTAAAATGTCATTTAGTTGCATATAAAGTTTGAAGGCAGAGGAAACACTTGGGTATCTATTATATAACTACAAAAATATTCTGACCAATGACAAAAATAAATTAGGGTTATATTCCTGGAAAGAACAGACATATTGAAAGGCTTTGGTGTCTCTTGTTTGTACTGAATATTCTGACATACAATCATACATAAAATATTAGATGTTCATGTATAAATATTAGTCTTATCTCCCTAACTATATTGTTACTTTTCCCATCGTGGTCCCAGATACACAGCTGGCACATGAATCTTGTTGAAAGAACAGAACATCAACCAAAATAAGTCTCTTTCACACCACAATTAGCTACCTAAACATTAAAGAAGAGAATCAAAACAAAGGTCCCTCACATTCTACAAGCTGGACAGTGAATCCTTACTGAGGTGGACCATACTTGGTTGATTTTTAAATCCACTGTCTAGGGCCGGGCACGGTGGTTCACGCCTGTAATCCCAGCCCTTTAGGAGGCCAAGGCAGGTGGATCGCTTGAGCCCAGGAGTTTGAAATCAGTCTGGGTAACACGGCAAAACCCTGTCGCCACAAAAAATTAGCCGGGCATGGCGGTATGCGCCTATAGTCCCAGCTACTCAGGAGGCTGAGGTGGGAGGATTCTTGAGCACGAGAGGTCAAGGCTGTAGTGAGCTGAGATTGTGCCACTGTACTTCCATCTGAGTGACTGAGTGAGACCTTGTCTCAAAAATAAAATAAAATAAATAAATAAGTGTACTTAAAAAAGGTAAATAAACCTGATCGTGTGTGGTGGCTCACGCCTGTAATCCCAGCACTTAGGTAGGCCGAGGTAGGCGGATCACCTAAGGTCAGGAGTTTGAGACCAGCCAGGTTAACATGGTGAAACCCTGTCTCTATTAAAACTACAAAAATATTAGACAGGCGTGGTAGTATGTGCCTGTAATCCCAGCTACTTGGGAGGCTGAGGCAGGAGAATCACTTGAACCTGGGAGGCAGAGGCTGCAGTGAGCCGAGACCATCTCTCCAGCCTGGGCGAGAAGAACAAAACTCCGTCTCAAAAAAATAAAATAAAAATAAAAATAAAAATAAAAATAAATAAATCCACTGTCTACAGTTCATAAAAAGGCATTGTATTTCAGAGGCATAAAGACTTGAATTTCTTAAACATGAATTTAACTAAGAAAAGATCTCATATCTGACATATTGAAAGGCATGTCCATACAAAGAGCTATTTAGTGAGATGCTAATCTGTTGGTATTGTTACTCACTGCAAATAACAAATGTCATACGTACCTAGATTTTTGTTGTACTGAAGTTTTGGCAACTGAGCGATCAAAAATAGAAAGTTGACAATTGGAAAATAGGGTAAGCGCTTTGTTGTTATGTATATCTGGAAAGAGAAAAGGTAAGAAAAATGGATGGTTAATTCACATTGCACAATATCACAGATCAGGTTTCCAAATGAAAATCTTCCATTTTACTTCAGTTTGCTCTTTGGCCTTCCTGAAATGTGGATGGTTCCATTAATTTGCTGCCTTCAGAGTTGTATTTAACACACCTGGCCCTGCCCACATAAATACCTACATCATCATTTGCCCTTCTGGAAAGAAAACGATTTTGCTTAGAATGACTTTCCCCCTGAATCCTGTTAATGTCATTAATAAAGGGCAGGAGGAATGAGTGATGAGCAAGAATGGGAGGGGAAGGCAAAATGAAGAGCAGCTGAGGCAGAGCTGGAGGGCTATATAGGGGGAGGGTGGGAGGGAGAAGAGGGAGAGAGGGAAAGAGGGAAGAAGGAGAGGAGGAGCAGGGAGAGTAGAGGGAAAAGATCCATGTAGCAGCGACTGGTAGTATCTAAGTAGAAAGAGAGCAAAGTTCTTGTCATTTGCTGTCCCCTAGGCAATGTCAAAGAGCAGTCTCCCAGATGTCCCGGCAGAAACTATAGTCAGGGCATACACGGCTGGGTCCAGACTCCCAGCTGGCCGATTCCACAGGAGACAGGGTAGCACACGGGTCAGAAGCACAGGCTCTGGTCAGACTGCCTGGCTCCTCCACTTGCTAGCTAGCCTCTCTGAGCTTCGGGTTCCTCAACTCATAATTTCATAGGGCTTGTTGTGAGATGAAGTGAGATAATCCACCATCAGGGTTAAGACAGTGCACTTGTTACGCAGTAAATATTCAAGACGTTAGCTACTATTCAGGTCTATCATCTTTTATCCAAAACACAAGGGATAATACAGATTTCAGAATTTCAAATTTTATAGATTTTAGAAAGACAATATAGGGGCTAGGGTAATGCACTATAATCAAAGTCATTAATGCACTATAATCAAAGTCTGCATCAAAATATATGAATGTTTATAGTAAGGAGGATAAATTAACTAGTATAAACAGCCTTATGTCAGCTCAGGATAGATTTTGCCACGCAGAGAGACCGGGCACTGTTATGAAAAAACTTTCAGTTCTTAGAGGTTTTCTGAGCTCACAACTGCAGAAAAGAGTTTGTAGCTCCTGTGATGACTGGGATTACCATCAGCCACAAGGGGAAGCATCTTTGGCAAGACAGATCAATGCTACCATTTTGGGTTTGTTGGGCCTTGATGACTGAACTGCAAACCCCAGTGAAACCCAAAACTCATCTCTTACACGGATGCAGCACTTTCCCCTTTGTCATAGAGCTTTCACCAGCGCTATAGCACTTGATTCTCCCAGACCCGAGCCAGGCGGGGAAAGTATGATGATTGCTTAGAAAGGGCAGGGAACTGAATGGAATGAAGGTTCTGGGGTCTGAACCCAGGTTCCTCTGGTATTTCTGCACAGTAATCTGTTACCTGGGCCAAATACCATTCTGTACCCCAACCCCCGCCATTATATATTTTAATTATTCACCTTATTCAGTGGGTTGTGAATGCCAGCTGCCTCCAGATAGGCTGTGATTTCATATAAAAGTGTGTTATCTTCTTTGGGATAAGGAAGTGAAGGGTCCTGATAGTGGGCTTCAATGTCTGCTAGGAGAGCCCTAAACGAAGAAAAACCCCGGAGATAAACATTAGGGATTAAATGAGTTTATACAAGAGTTAATACAGGCCAGTGACGTAATCTTTTCAAGCCTCAGTTTCCTCATTTGTAAAATGAGAGCTTGATCCTGCTAATTCTCAATCCATGCCTGTGATTGGTTTTAAGTGGAAAATTTGACCTAGAATTACTTTATCTTTTGGAATCAACCTCAATCAAATGCATTCACCGCTCAAATCATCATATATTGACTGAATTGTTCTTAATATCTGCTTTGTCAAAAGCACTGACTTGGTGAGTGAGAAGCAGGGATTTATCTGTAAGTAGGAAGCCTCAAACGACAGCAGGTTGCTGGTGAGGCGGAGGATATGAGTTCCCTCTGGGACAGGCCTCCATAACCACTCTTGGTAATCAACACACTTCCAACTGCCCTCTGGATGATGAGCAATCAGCCCTGTAAAAAGCCAGTTGTGGATTTCGGTAATAATTGCTTTCTAAAACTTGTGCAAGTATCTAGCAGTGTCTGGTGTGTCTCTTACTTGCTCTCTCTAATGAATTCATTTATTCAGCTGACACGTATTGAATCATGTGATCAGTACATGCCAGATGAATACATGAATCCATTAGAGAAAGTGAGTGAGAGACAGAGATAAACGGAGGGACAATATTGAGAAAAGAGACTCCTGAAGACAGATTTGATTATCCGTGGCAAGGAAGCCTATAAATTCAGACCTCCCACCCAAAAATAACTTAAGACAGTAAGAATTGAAGAAAGCGGGGCGCTTAGATGATAAACAATCCAAGCCCACGGATGGCTGTTTCAAACCCTGGCACTTACTTATTGAGATTCTCCAGAGCAGCTGCCAGATGTTTAGAGTCAAACCGACAAGAATAATTTAATTCATTGGCAATCTGTTGTCTCAGAATCTGCATCTGTCCAACCTGTGCACAAGCAAGAGAGAACGAGTAGTGCATTCAAGCATTTTGGAGTGACAGTGAGGAGGTAAACACAAAGACGACAATTCTTCACTAGGCCTTCACAACACTCCACAGGAAAAAAAATAAGGATTTCCTGAACTGATCTAAGACCAGAACTGGACCTAATGGAGCACCAGAGGCCCTTCAAGGAATGTCTGGATGGACTCCCATACCCCAACCTAAAAACACCCCAAAGTCTATGATTCACAGAGTGGTCTATTAATGTTCAGTTGTTCATGTATCAAAGGTATCTTTTTTGACGCTGTATTTTTAACCTTTCGGAATAAGTGCTCCACAGTTAGTAGCTGCTGTGAGAAGTCTTACTTACTTCCTTTTATTTACCCTAAATGGAACTTTCTCAAGTCCTAGGAATGCCATTTCACACTAGTATTCTCAAATTGGGTGAATATTAAGTCTGTCCAGGCCACCCAGGATTATAGGTTCAATAATTATCTGGATTACAAAATAATCTACACAAAATCTATCATGAAAATTTTAACAATGATAGCCCCTTAATCCATGCTTCTTAATTTTTTGTGTGTGTCTGATATGGTTTGGCTGTGTCCGCACCCAAATCTCATCTCAAATCGTAGTTCCCATAATCTCCAAGTGTCGTGGGAGGGACCCAGTGGAAGGTAATTGAATTATGGGGGTGGTTGCCTCCACACTGTTCTCGTAATCGTGGGTGAGTTCTCACAAGATCTGATGGTTTTACAAGGGGCTTTTCTCCTTTTGCTTATACTTCTCTTTCCTGTTGCCATAAGGACACGTTCGCTTCCACTTCCACCATGGTTGTAAGTTTCCTGAGGCCTCTACAGCCATGCTGAACTGTGAGTCAATTAAACTTCTTTCCTTTATAAATTACCCAGTCTTGAGTATGTCTTTATTATGTGAGAATTGACTAATACAGCCTTGGATCCCTTTGGGAATCTCGTGAAGCCTATGGACACCATTTCAGAGTAATGTTTTTGAATGTACAAAACAAAACATAGAGGGGAACAGTGGAAGCCAGTTGTAATGAAATATAATTAACCATTCAAAGAACAATCTGTGATACAGAGTTATGCTAGGATGGTGGATTAACTATGGTAATTTAAAGTAGCTATGAGCATAAACGATATTTGGAGATTATCAACAATGTTTGGATGATAGGAAGTGATCTTTGGGTCAGGCTTGAGAGAGAGCAGTTTGCCCCCATAGCATATTCTAACTTTTTCTGCCTATAAATGTCTTCTTTGCTACTCTAGACAAAGTATTCCTAAAAGACTGGCAAAGGGGAGTGAGGGAGGTGGGGATAGGAGAGAAGCCAGTATTATAATGCAAGCAGCAATAAGGTGGAAATCAACACATTTCCTCTGAGTTGCTGGGTGCAGAGAAGAGTTAAGGAAAAGACAGTGGCTCACGCCTGCAATCCCAGCACTTTGGGAGGCCGAGGCAGGCTGATCGCTTGAGGCTAGAAATTTGAGACCAAGCCTGGCCAAAATGGTGAAACCCTCTATGAAAAACAAAAAAATTAGCTGGGTGTGGTGGTGGACACCTGTAATCCCAGCTGCTTGGGAGGCTGAGTCACGAGAAACACTTGAACCCAGGAGGTAGAGGTTGCAGTGAGCCAAGATTGCGCCACTGCACTCTAGCCCGGGAGACAGAGCGAGGCTGTCTCAAAAAAAAAAAAAAAAGAAAAAGAAAAAGAAAAAGAAAAAGAGAAAGAGGGTGGCCTTCTCTAAGAGTGAACAAAAGTTACTTGGCTAAATGGAGCTTGTAATGGTCAAAAGTGTTAAATGACCTCTTATGTATTATTTTTGACCACTATTCATTCAAGACTATTATTCTATTTATGTGAAACACGTCAATCCAAAAATGCTATTTATAAATAGTAAGTCTTTTAATTTATAGAGTAGCATTATTTAAAAATTAGAATGCAACAAAGCCAAGAAAATAGTAGGTTCTTTCAGGCCATGTAAAAATGTCCCTGAAACCCTGTATCTGGCCCATATAATTCTTTACGTAATTTTCTATGTCTAGTATACTGTGTGCCAAGGATCCTCTTGAAAATATCAATCTACAACTGGAAAAAGAAACAAAGTCAGTTTATTTCTATAAATAGTTTATTGCTCTCGTTTAATGCACAATGAGTGTTTGTTAGTGCTGTTTTCTGTTTTTGGTACTCACGCACTTCAAGCTTGAATAAGCTGCTGGAGAGGCTAAGGAGCCTGGGACGGACAAGAAACTTATTCTACCTACTCATTTGCCTCTTTGGAGCTATCCAGCTTATCATTCTTTCTCCAAGATTTTTCTAGCATTGCACTGTTGAGTACAGCAGCTACTAGCCATGTGTGGCTATTTACATTTAAATTAATATGAAATAAAATTAAAAATTGCGTTTCACTGTCCCACAACCCACATTTGACGAGCTCAACAGCTACAAAGGACTAGGAGCTGCTGTCATCATCGAATAGCACAGAACATTTCCATTGTTGTTCCAGATCATTAACACTGGCTCAGTGACTGTAAGCACCCTAATTCAAGACCAAAAGACACATTTGTCCTTGGGGGCTTTATTTAAAGATCACTGACTCAGACACAGTCATGTGGCTGTTACCAAATCACTGGCAACTATAACCAATAAGGGTCTGTAATAGCTACTGGACTGAGAACCCTCCGGTGGGCAAGGGGAAAACCTTCCAGTTTCTTGGAAGAATCCCTGTAATCCCCCTAACGCCTCCTACAGAGTTGGGATTCACACCTGTCCAAACTCGGGTGATTTTTTAATCCTCCTAAAAGGTTTTCCAGCAATTAGAAACTTGGCCTGGGAAGTGCTTAATATCTGACAATCATGTGGCTAGGGGAAGGCAGACCCACATCACGACAGGACATCTACCAGAGCCACAGGCTCCTTGCCTTACCCGTTCTGTTTAGTGATCCAAACAACAACAACAATAACAAAAAACAACTACTACTACTACTGGTCACCAAAATTATGGGAAATATACTATGAATTTGACTGAAGTATCAGTGAGTGCTGTCTCAATGAGAAACTTATATAATTGGGAGTCAGAGAATGGAACTTTTCAAAATTCCCTTAGCATTCTAGAATTCTAGACTTTTCTATGGTATGTGATACTTTTGACCACAAATCATAGTTTTCTACCAGGAAGTCTACTCTTTCCTACTAGATTGTGAGCTGGCTTTCTGAGGAGACCGGTCATGTTTCATTTTACTCTGTCTCTCACGGCAACTGACAATGGCCCTAAGTATAATGGGTGTGTGAGAATGGGCCGTTGATGATCTCAGATTATCAGAGGACGAAAGAAGACTCGCAGAAGACACAGGGGTCCCTGGGCGCTCCCGCTGCTGAGTCAAGGCAGGAAAGTAGGCAGCTGGATTATAAAATAAAGTAGACTTCCACCCAGCAAATTAATCTCTTCATTTGTCTTTCTTATTCATTTCCAAAGTAAAAGTGCTTTATGCATAGTACAAGGACAATTTATGCCCCAAAGAACCTGGCTCCCTAACATCTACGCAGACACAAGAGGGCAGAGAGACAATGTTCTGTTTTAACAGCAGCTTGGAGCAGATGAGGTGTGTATAAATGAACTTTGTTATGTAAGAAGGGAGTATTACTGTGCAAGGGAAAGTTCCATTTTCATATATAAAAGCACCTCTACCCAAAAGGCATTTTACAAAGAGCCAGTTTTCTTGAACAAAAGGGAAACGCTAGGCTCCTAAAAAGCCTAGTCAAGAACAGATCCAGAAAGGGAGATAAACAAAATGAATTTTAAAATGATAAACTGAAGTATTAAAATATTTTTGATTTAATGACAAAAGAAAGAAGAGTAGCTTTCTTTGGGCAACAAAGTTACAAGAAAACGAAAAATTAAAAAATGTAAGTATTGGCTGTCACCGTCTCTCCTACAACATACCTTCATTATAGCCTCGAGATACGCAGTCCAAATCTTCTGTGTTTTGGCAATGGCGGAAAAATAAATTTTATTTGAATTCGCTGAAAAGTTAAAACACAATTTTCTCTTTAATACATTCGTAAAGGCTACTGTGTCATCCCCACCTCAGGCTAGTTTCAGGACACTCACCTACAATACTTTTTAGGGGACTGACAGCATTCATGAGGGTTTTTAAAGTGTCCTGAACAGTTCTGTCTCTCAGGATAATTTTCTGAAACATACTGAGGAAATTCTGAAAACAAGAAGGCATGGTCAAAGAACCAAACATAATGAATTAAACAAGCAAGTACTCCAGTTACCTAAAATGCTATGCAGAACAGAGACTGGGCCTAAGTCACACAAAACCTCTAAATAGGATGACTGCAAAAACAAGCAACTTCAGGTTCCTATTAGAAACACCCCTTGCTAGGAAAAGTCACTGGTTTCAAGGATTAAAAAGTCTTATCTTCCCAAGTTGAAACTCACAAAAACAGTCTAATCCTAAAAGTACTATGCTGGCCAAATAAATTCTAGTTTATCTCCAGCTCCTATCTACCCAGTAGGTATCATATGCCTAAAGTCAGTGTAAGAAATCATGGAAGAAAGGTTAAGTGAGTTCAAACTGCCCAAGATACGTTCTTGCCTCTCCCCCAGGGTGGCAGAAAACAGGCATGAAAGTCAAAAGCTCACCTGTAACTCTTTTACAATCATAAAGCACAGAAGCCTGTCTAAGCCATTTAGACCAAAGGTCCCCAAGGTGGTCTGGATTTCTGAGAAGAGGCGGCTGCTGGTCACTTCCTGATGAGTTTTCATATCATACCAAGTGTTCAGCTGGTCTATGTGACATGTCATTCTAAAATGAAAATAACGCAAAGACCCCAGAACGGCTCAGAACTCATCCTTAAAGAGATGTTAGGACTCAATAGGACATGCGGCACCAAATATGAAGAACAGAGTTACATGATCTGTGTTTTCTAACTCTGCATTCAGGCACCCAAGGCATCTTCCCAGTGACCACCCAATGGAACAGGAAGGTGAAATTTGGTGTGACCCCCTTTTCCTGCCCTGTGCCATATCATTGGTTTCAGTCATTTATTTCCATTGAGTTAGGCTGCTGACTTGGAATCATGCTGAGAAGACAAGGTTAGGTTCAGCTGTCAGGCTGGAAGACTTCAGAGCCCACTGGTCTCTCTATGCAGCCTTCATTTAAATTTCCAGTTTGGAGACAAAACAAGGCCTTGTGTCATTTCCATTTGGTAAAAAAAGAACTTAGAATCTCCACACACTACCTAACATTTGAGACTATGACGACAAAGCAATTTGCTTTTTCCTCCCAGTTCCTTAAACTTGTAGATGCCATCTTCTGGTCCTCTCCAAATGATTCTTTTTAGACTCAGAAGTGATTGGCTGTATACAAAGCTATGCAGTCTGCCCTTCACAGTACAGTGCCTAGGAGCTGGGCTCTGGAGTCAGAGGGCCTGGAATGTATTCTGGGTCCGCCATTTATTAACTGTGTGATGCTGGGCAAATGACTAAGCTTTTCTGTGCTTCAGTTACTTCATCTTTAAAATGGGAATAAGAATAATGCCTATCTCATAAGATTGCTGTAAATGGGTTAACGACTGGATGTGTATAATGTGCTTAGAAGAGCGCATAGGTAAGTGTTCAATAAACAGTTGTTACTATCAAAAGTGCTTGTGTGTTGACCTAAGAATCATTTTGTGGAGACAGGGGGGCGGGAGAAGAGATTAGATTCTTCTAAGGAGCGCGCAACCTAGATCCCTCACACGCAAAGTTCACGCTCCTATGAGAATCTAATGCTGCCACTGATCTGACAGGAAGTGGAGCTCAGGCGGTAATGCTTGCTTACCCATCACTCACCTCTTGCTGTGTGGTCTGGTTTCTCGCAAGCCACAGACCGGTACCAGTCCGCAGCGCAGGTGTTAGGGACCCTTGCTCTAAAGGGTCAGAATATGAGTTGACAAGTGGCCCCCCATGATTAGAATAGTGGCTGTGCCACAGGGACACAGGTGCAGATGAGACTGCCTACAGTATTCAGGGCTCTGTAGAATTCACGTACACCTACTTTGGGTCTGTGATCCGCAGGATTTCTCTGCAGAGTCGACCAATAAACGTTACAGACTCATCCACAGGGGTAAACTTGGGTATTGGAATATGAGTGGATTGGTACATGCTTTGCCAATCTTGAATCTAGAAAACAAAACCATCAATATTTAGTACACCTTTGATAAGATAATCTAGTTATCTCTTTTCCACATAATTTTACAAATACAATATTGCATAAAGAGAGACAATAAAGGTTCTTTGGTTTTTTTTTTTTAAGATTGAGTCTTGCTCTGTCCCCTAGGCTGGAATGCAGTGGCGTGATCTTGGCTCACTGCAACCTCCACCTCCTGGGTGCAAGCAATTCTTTTGCCTCAGTCTCCTGAGTAGCTGGGATTACCGGCGCATGCCACCATGCCCGGCTAATTTTTGTATTTTTAGTAGAGATGGGGTTTCACCATGTTGGCTAGGCGAGTCTCGATCTCCTGATCTCAAGTGATCCTCCCACCTCGGCCTCCCAAAGTGCTGGGATTATAGGCATGTGCCACCAGGTCTGGCTAATTTTTGTGTTTTTAGTAGAGACGGGCTGGTCTCTAACTCTTGACCTCAGGTGATCCACCTGCCTCGGCCTTTCAAAGCACTGGGATTACAGGTGTGAGCCACTGTGCCTGGCTTGGTTTTTTATTTTAGAGACAGGATCTTGCTCTGCTGCCCAGGCTGGAGTGCCATGGTGTGATCACAGCTTGTTGCAGTCTCAACCTCCTGGGCTCAAGCAGTCCTCCGGCCTGAGCCTCCAAGTAGCTGGGACTACAGGCATGAGCTACTGCACCTGGCCTTTTCCTTGGTTTTGAAGAGGAAACTTCTGAAACTGCATTAATAATAGTCCCCCAGAAATATCACATATAACATTCATAAAAAACAAAGAAACATTTGTGAAAAGGTGAAGTGACAAAGAAGAAGCGAGAACTAAGATGAGGCATGGGAACTTCCGGCTTTCTGTCCTATGAGTTGACATGCATCCATGTAATATAAAATCCAAAATGTCATAAGTCTGGAATAGACTTAAACTTTTGAAAATGTCACCTAAATCATGTTAGTTCCCACATAAAAACTTGCAGAGTGACTCCTTGTTAACTACTTACTAAAATCAGCTTCTCAGTTTTGGCACTTATGCATTTGATATTCTTTTTTTACCCAATTAAAGAAATGGGCAAAGGACTTTTATACATATTTTTCCAAAGAAGACATACAAATGGCCAATAAGCTGTTCAACATCATTGGCCATTAGAGAAATGCAAATCAAAACCATGATGAGATACCTTCATGTGCACTAGGGTGACTGTAATCTTAAAAATTGAAAATAACAAGCGTTGGTTAGGACATGGAGAAACTGGAACCCTCGTACACTGCTGTTGGGCATGTAAAATGGTGCCGTTATTGTGGAACACAGTTTGGTAGTTCCTCAATAAGTTAAGCATAGAACTACCCATTATAGGTCCCAGTAATTCCACTCCTCAGTATGCACCCTGCCGAACCCAAACAAAGGAGTCCTAAAAGTCTTTAGAACTGTCAATCACTTGGGTTATAACAATTAACAACAAACAGCTTCATTCTGTAGCCATTTAATGATGTTTGCCTTCTTAGGACAGTGAGCTCCCAGAGGTCACGTGCCATGTCCACTTTTCTGCAACCCTCCTGGCTCCTGAACATACTCTAAAGGTACTGAGACTATCTAGTGTTTACAGAGTTTTAGTAAATACATAAACGTTCTTGTTGACATTTCTGAGGTTTGGGATGTGTACTCTAAACATGAGAAATAACAAATATCGTCAAGAATTTTAAAATTTATTAGATACCTTCGTTCTTAGGAAGTTATTACACTCTTGCTCCACATTGTAATTTATAATACGAGATACCTCTTCCTGCCAAATCTTCAGACCATAAATGTTCACATAGTCCTGTATGTATTCAAAAGAACGATGGAATCCATCCATGGTCGCTCCCAACTCTTTCAGCTTGGGCATCAGTTCACTTGGCTGTGGAAAAGGCAAAACACGAGGCTCTTACACTGGAGTAGATTGTCAACTATTAATTCTAATATCTTTTTTTTTTTTTTTTTTGAGACGGAGTCTCGCTCTGTCGCCCAGGCTGGAGTGCAGTGGCGCAATCTCGGCTCACTGCAAGCTCCGCCTCCCGAGTTCACGCCATTCTCCTGCCTCAGCCTCCCGAGTAGCTGGGACTACAGGCGCACGCCACTGCGCCCGGCTAATTTTTTCTATTTTTAGTAGAGATGGGGTTTCACCATGGTCTCGATCTCCTGACCTTGTGATCCCCCCGCCTCGGCCTCCCAAAGTGCTGGGATTACAGGCGTGAGCCACCGCGCCTGGCCTAATTCTAATATCTAATTAGACCTTAAATAGTATCGCAGGCCAGGTGCGGTGGCTCCCGCCTGTAACCCCAGCACTTTGGGAGGCTGAGGCAGGGAGATCACTTGAGGTCAGGAGTTCAAGACCAGCCTGGCCAATGTGGCGAAACCCCGACTCTACTAAAAAAAATATAAAAATTAGCCAGGTGTGGTGCGCACCTGTAATCCCAGCTACTTGGGAGGCTGAGGCAGGGGAATTGCTTGAACCTGGGAGGCGCAGGCTGCAGTGAGCTGAGACTGTGCCACTGCACTCCAGCCTGGGGGACAGAGTGAGACTTAATGGTAAAAAAATAAAAAATAGGCTGGGCTCATGCCTGTAATCTCTGCACTTTGGGAGGCTGAGATGGGTGGATCACTTGAGGTCAGGAGTTTAAGACCAGCCTGGCCAACGTGGTGAAACCCCATCAAAAATACAAAAATTAGCCAGGTATGATGGTAGGTGCCTATAATCCCAGCTACTCGGGAGGCTGAGGCACGAGAATCGCTTGAACCCAGGAGGCGGACGTTGCAGTGAATTGAGATCGTGCCAATGCACTCCAGCCTGGGAGACATAGCAAGACTTTGTCTCAATAAATAAATAAATACAGAGCAAGACTTTGTCTCAATAAATAAATAAATAAATAAATAAATAAATAAATAAACAGTACAGCAGCTAAGAGATCAGAGTCATGGTTTCAGAGATACTTTAAGTTTTGGAAATACTCATTTTCTACTTCATCTAGGATGACTGACAACTGATGTCAGACATTCAGCAAAGAAATTATTTCATTCATTTGGGAAGGAAGCCTCATATAAAGAAAGAAATAAATGAAAGACTATGATTTCTCTGTCATTTAATACATGTATCTAGTCTCAGAATACTTAAAACATTTTAAATTGAATTTACTATGATAATAAATGCCCTAAATAGAAATTTCAGGCCTATTTTTTTTCTCCTGAGAAAAATGACCATATTCCGTAGCAGATAAAGCAAAATAAAAAATTACAACCTTTATAAGTTCCTATCTGCTTTAGGGTTAGCAAATTCTTTTAACTATAAGAAATAATTCTGAATCATAAACATCAGTTTAACTTTGAAATGGGGATCAGTAGGTGGAGGAAAGAAGCACTGGTTTTAAAAATATGAACTTTTAAACATAAAATCTAAATTTCATATTTATACTATAAATTTATAATATGAATGGATTATAAGATTAAAAAGCACATCAGCTGTTTGTGTTGAAAATCACATATTTGATATACATTAGCTAGGAGGTAAGGTCTTGTTCATGATAGGTTAAAAATGGCATTCTAGTCCATGCTGCAAGCTGGGCGGAGAAGAGGACAGGCCCATTCTGGTCCCTGGGTACCTTGGCTCGAGGGTTGAATATCAGTCCCCTGTGCAGGGCAAAGGCAACGCGCTTCACAAGCTCTTTCCTTATTCCATCTTCCAGCAACTGCTTTGGATCCACCTAAGTGCCAATCAAAGTATTAAATGATAGTTATGAAAAATTCAGTCCTGATGAAATCCAGAGGAAAGATGGCCTCCAGAATCTGCAGTGGAGCATTTTCCTACCTCCTCACTAAATGATGTGAATTTTTTTCCTTTCCTGCTCCTGTGATCTTGCACAGCTTGGATGGAATTATTAAACCTGTCACCTTTTTAGGACTCTGTTTATTTCAGCAAAGTTCATGATGATAATTTTACAACATGACATTTCAAAGATGGTGAATAAGGAAAGTTTTAAATGGCCTCACATTCTAATTAATGCATTAACAGTAAAAAGTGCCTTTTCTGGGGGGCGGGATAAAGGACCTACGACTGAATTTACAGATGCATGTTCTTCCTTTAGATTTTATTTCTGGGCACCTTATATCCATATGAACAAACTTAGATTTGAGTTTGGGTCACTCTGTAAATTGAATAATTATCTTTTCTTTCAGCATTCTTGGAATTAGGGAGATAAAATAGGAAAGCAAATCTGCTATCTAACTCTACAAGCTGATTTTGCTAATTATTTCATCTGTAATGAAAAAGCTTTTGTTATTCCTTAAAAAAGGCTCTTACCAGATCCATAAAACATCAAATGGTTTTTACAGACTCCCCTGAATTCTCTGAGACTTGTTTCTTTTACTTTTAATTTGTAAAGAACCATTATTTTAAAAAGTCATAAAGGCAATTAATGGGTTCCATCTGGTTTTGATTATATTTAAATTTCAAATAAGACAACTGCAATGGGAGTTGCAAAACACAAAAGTCAGAGAAACACGTTAAACTACATCAAGATCATTCAGTCAGGGAAATCCGGACTGTGGAGCAACTGAAGGTGAAAGGCCCTGTGTTCTTCAACAGATGAATTATAGGGAAAGAAAGGAAAGGAGGGTCAGGTGCGGGTGCTCACGCCTGTAATCACAGCACTTTGGGAGGCTGAGGCAGACGGATCACCTGAGGTCAGGAGTTCGAGACCAGCCTGACCAACATAGAGAAACCCTGTCTCTATTAAAAATACAAAATTAGCCAGGCATGGTGGCACATGCCTGTAGTCCCAGCTAGCAGGGAGGCTGAGGCAGGAGAATTGCTTGAACTCGGAGGCGGAGCTTGTGGTGAGCTGAGATTGTACCATTGCACTCCAGCCTGGGCAACAAGAGTGAAACTCTGTCTCCAAAAAAAAAAAAAAAAAAAAAAAGAAGAAGAAATCTGTAGATCAAAAAAGACTTAAAAGACATAACATCATTTTTCAAATGGGCAAGTCTAAGCTATAGTCTGGAAATTAATGACATATAGTTTCATTGGATAATAAAACTATATACAGGAGGCCTGAGATTAGGTCAGAGTGCATGAGGGGCTTTCAGGAGTGGGGCTGGCTAAATCCTATTTCTTGACTTAAGTGGTAGTCAGAATGACTGGTGTTTACCTTGTAATAACCCAATAGGCTATTCTTTTTTTAGTTTTCAGCATCTGTGCTTTATTATACAATAAAAAGATAAATTATAAAGACATAATCAATGAGTACAGAGTCAAAGAAGTATCATGAAGCTTTCAAGTAAATATTCCTTATAAGAACAGATTTAGTGAAAGAGTTCAAGGCTTTCGTGAATCTAAAGATCTCATGCAGCTCTTCTAATCCTTCCCGGATTCTCACTCATCTGTGGAAGTGTTCACAGCTGAGAGAAAGCCATCTTCACACAGCCCCTTCCTCACATTTCTATTCCCTTCCCCTGAAGTTAACAACAGTAACTGTTTTCATATGGATCATCCAGACCTTTCTCTATTCATTTATATACAAAAATATCCATGGTTAAACATATATTTAATTTCAAAAATCTAAAAGGGATCATATACATATATATGTACAGAGACACGCACGTATATCACACATGCATTATACATATATACACACAGATGTATGCATGTATATCACACACACTATAAATATATACACATACACACACATATACATACATACATGTTTTTCTGCAATTTGCTTTTTTCATTTTCCATCTTGAAGATTTTCCAGTAGTAAATTCTTTTTGAATCGCTCTAGACCAATCCACAGTACAAATGCACCATCGAATATTTAACCATTCCCCTACTGATGGATGTTTAGATTACAGATGCTCCTTGACTTAAGATGGAGTTACATTCAAATAAACTCATTATAAGTTGAAAATATCAGAAGTCAAAGATGCACTGAATATACCTAATCTACCAAATACCATAGCTTAGCTTCCCCTACCTCAAATGTGCTCAGACACTTACATTAGCCTACAGTTGGGCAATATCATCCAACACAAAGCCTATTTTATAATAAAGTATTGAATATCTCATGTAATTTATTGAATAGTGTACTGAAAGTGAAAACCAGTATGGGTATCATCATGAAGCTGAATCATCGTAAGTTCGAGACCATGTATATTTCTTTTCTTTTTTTTTTTTTTTGCTGCCTCTAACAATGAATGCTTACATCTCTGTGTGTATCTCACTTGTTCTAAGTCATATCAACCAAATTGAACCTACACTTTTTATAAGTGTTTGAAATACAACCTCAATACTCTAAGGTTAAAGATCAGTGAGGGCCACAGGATTACTTTTAAAAGCCCTTAGTTGCTATTGGTAGACTAGCAGAGAGAGTCTACTGGGTTGAATGGAGTTGGTCAGCAGGATATTCCTTCTGCTGTTATTATCTGAAAGATTGTGGGAAAAGATTAATATTTTACCAAGCAGTCTATCTTTTGATAATTATTGTTAATTACCTGTATTAGGTTTTATTATATCCTTCTTATAGTGGTCACTTTGCAGTCCTAGGATTTATCATCCTGTGTG
Source organism: Theropithecus gelada (assembly GCF_003255815.1). NCBI lineage: Eukaryota > Metazoa > Chordata > Mammalia > Primates > Cercopithecidae > Theropithecus > Theropithecus gelada. Next base: position 127,360,792 of record NC_037676.1, read on the forward strand.
TAAGAAGTGAGTAAAATGCATGTACATTCTCTGCACATCAACTGAATTCACCTGAGATCAGGCCTAAACCATGTTTAGCAAATTCTGTTAATATTCTAGGAACTACAATGGTATTTCTTTTAGCATACTCCCAGAAAACACATACCAAAGTTCCATTTAGGTTCATTTCCTCTATTTTCTTTGATTTTAATAATGCAAATATTAATATGGCAATTAGGAATGTTCAGATTCTACTGATGTCAGATATATAGAAAAATAAAGAAAAGCACCATAAACTATAGGAATGGGCCCATCACTACTTACCACAACATTCCAAATTAAAAAAGCAATGAGATACTACTTTATACCTCTTGGGAGAGCAAAATTAGAAAATGGATAACATCAAGTATTGGCGAAGATGTAAGCTGTTAAGTCCCAATGGTCTTCTGATATTTTCAACTTGTGATGAGTTTATTGGGATGTAACACCATTGTAAGTCAAGAAACACTTGTATCTCAACATCCATCAGTAGTGGAATGGTAAATGCACCATGGTGCATTCGTACTATGGATTGGTCTGCGGCCACTTGAAAAGAATGTAGATTTCAGAGGAATTCTTGCACAGGTCTGGAGTAGGGATATGCTCAGAGACGTTCATCATGACATTGGTTGTGATAATGGGGGGCATAGATGTCTGTCCCAAGCTGGATGGTTAAGAAAAATGTGGAATTCTATGCAGCAGTAAAAGGTAACCTACTATCTGACCTATAGCAATATAAATAAATTGCAAAAGCAATAACCAGTAACAGAAGTTGGAAAAAGAATAAGACTTAGAGCACAATATGGTTGAGATAAATCAAAAGTACATGCACACATCAAATAATGCCATATGCTAAAAACAAGAATACCTGCATATTTAGGAACATTTACCAAACACACAAAGTTAGTGCTACAGGTAACGGAAATGGAAGCAGGGATCCAGGAGAAGAAAAAACCAAACAAACAAAAGATGAGAGGAGCTTGCATGCCCCATTGATGACAGTGGTCTGTTAAAAGAGGGATATGATTATCTTAGCTCTCTGTACCTGGGGTGTGAAATAAAAATACTAAAAATGAAGGAAGGAAAAGAGAGAGAGAGAAGAAAGCAATTTTGCCTAAGGAAATTGAATTTTTTTTTTTTTGCTTTTCCCAAAATTCAATCAAATATATTTTTCTTAGATTTAAACAACTCTTTGGTAAAACAGTACTAGTACCATACAGTTTCTGCAGAACTACAAGATAAAGAAATTCCCACTACCTTCAGGTATTAAGAGAAATAGATTACAACGCTTTCTCTTCCTCCATCAATAAGTGAGTAAAACGGGTCAGGCACCATGGCTCATGCCTATAATCCCAGCACTTTGAAAGGCCAAGACAGATGGATCACTTGAGGTCAGGAGTTTGAGACCAGCCTGGCCAACAAGGTGAAACTCGTCTCTACTAAAAATACAAAACTTAGCTGGGTGTGGTGTTGCGCACCTGTAGTACCAACTACGTGGGAGGCTGAGGCATGAGAATCACTTGAACCCGGGAGGTGGAGGTTGCAGTGAGCTGAGACTGCACCACTGCACTCCAGCCTGGGCAACAGAGAGAGAGAAGCTGTCTCAAAAAACTAAACTAAAATAAAATAAATGAGTAAAATGAAGACCGAAACTGGAATATGAAACAGCAAGATGATGTCACTCCCTTTTGCACACATGATAGTTACCACAAAAATCCAAACAGCTAAGAGTCATGGTACCAGGCCACACAGACTAACAAAACTGTTACCTTGATGATGCCAACCAAAGTCGTTTTCATCATTAAGATGCCTTCGGTAAAAATGGAAATAGCATGAGTAAGCTTGGCAACCTATAACAAAGAAAAAGAGGTATGAAAAATACTTCAGATAAAAGACCCATCATTTCCAGGAAATCAGAAATCATTGGCTAATAGTCCTGGAATGAGCAAAGATAACAGGAAATGAACCTGCAGCTTTAGGAGACCTGTGTCCACATGTTCTGGACAGAAATGAGGCTCTATGGTATAACTGAAAGCCCACTGTTAGACATATTGGGAAACCGAGTCAGAAGACATCAGTTCATTCTTTCACGTTTGACAAAGCATTTCTCCTTTAGGCTTCATTTTCTCATGTCTAAAATTTGGGACAGAACTCAATGATCTAGATGGGCCCTTCTGGCTAGAAAAGACTATGAGAATGCGAAGGTAACCTCCCCTTCCCTAGCCTCTCGATTATTTGCAAGCAACACCAGCAGACATTGACAGGGTAGACAGGTGCTAGCTATATTGCTGAATCAGAATAAACGTGGAAATATCAAGCTTGATAATCTAAGTCCCTGACATATTTCTTGGATTTGTGTCAGAATGGGAAATTGACACTGTATATCATATTTTCAATCTTCACTTGATTTTACTTTTGATGTCTTTAAATTCTAAGTTCAGGGAGAAAAAAATCAGAGGTGTTTGGGGAGAAGAACCTCTGAGGCTGCTGAACTATTACTGAGTGAGCTTAAAATCTGCCTATAGGAAATGGTTAATGGAATACAGATTATTTTGAGCTGCTCAAAAAGCAGGAACATGATATGAAAAGTCAGGTAATCTAGTTCAAAGAGAACAAGGGCTGCTTTAGCAAGACTGTTCTAGAAAAAAATGGCCAGCTAAGCTCCATTTCCCCTGAGAATACTGAGGCGAACAAGGCCTTAAATGACACCAGGAAAATGTCAAGAATAAAAGGTGTGATTATACTAAAATCGTACAACATGTTTACCATTGCAAATGTGAGAAAACAAGTCAGAATTGGTCTGGTGGTCCCCAGAATACGGCAGGCGACACAGGCCTGTGATATTTCATGACTTAGTTTTTAATATGAAAAGGCAGAAGTCAGAGGACACAGTACCTCGTATCGTGGGCCCAGCTGAGCATAGTCCCTCAGCTTGTCTTTGTCCAGGCGGGTAGGCACTTCAATAATGTCGTGAGTCTGAAGCTTTATGATCTTTAGAAGAGATGTAAACATGCTTTCTGGGATGATCTGCAAAACCTTCAGTGAAAAGGACAGAAGGAAACGCAATGAACATCCGTTTTACTTTTCTTGGCTGACAAATATTAGGATGGCAGTAAACGACAGCAATTTATCTATATAGGGGGATGCTGAAAAATGTAAAAGAGCTGTTCTAATAACTGCTAACAGGCACAGGGCTCCATTCCTTTAAATATTAATTGCTTACAGAATATAAAGCTAATCCTTCTAACAATGCTGCAAAAAACCGTATCATTCCCACTTTACAGATTTTAAAAAGATCGAGGTTCAAAAATGTTAAGTAACATCATTATAGAGGACTCGGCTAGTATGTGACACCAGTAAACTTTGAATTTAGGCCTGTCTGGCTTCATGCTCCATCAGAAGTTATTAAAACAAGAATCAAAATTCCCATGAAAGCCTGAATTGGGCTGCGACCGGGAGATGCTGGATCTAGATCTGGCTCTTTTACCAGATATGGCTCTGTGATTTTGAAGAAACTATTATAATCTCTGTTTCTACATCTATAAAATAGACGTAAATACCATCAACATTTAAAACACAGAAATAAAAGTTCCTGGCAAGTAAAAACATCTGTACATCCACAGTAGCAATAAGTTTATTTTTAGGTGTTGCAAATTTCTGGAATCAGATTTTTAAAAGGGAAAGAGACACAGATATACTTTTTGGGGGCCTAAGCATACTTTTTGTATTCAAAACAGCAGTTATCTGGTAAGAGTAAATATCACCCTGATGCATTTCTTACTTTTCTCACATAGGATACCAACTCTCCAGAATAGTACTGCGACACGCTGAGCAGATCCGGGCTATTTGCCTGATTAATACGAAGAAGGGGCAGATCCAGGGCAGAGGCAAGCTGGAAGAAAAATAAGGCATATCTGTTTCTCTGTTTCAAAAAGAGTCCTAGAAATCTTCTTTTCCAGAAAATGTAACATACAACAAAACATTTGGGTTTTACCCAACAGAGGGCAACAACCACTGAGTCTCATCAGTATCACTAATAGTTACTGACAATACAGTTTTTGAAAAACCCTAGTTAACTGTAATGGCAGTGGTTCTTAAACTGTGCTCCCTGGACCGCTAGCTTCAGCCTGACCTGGGAACTTGTTAGACATGCAAATTATTGGGTGCCACTCCACACTGACTTAGTCGGACACCCTGGGGGTGGGGCCCAGTAATCTGTGTTACAACCAGCCCCGCAGGTGATTCTGATGCATGCTCAAGTTTGAGAGCCACCGTGCCACAGAAGATAGCTACTCCTGTGTGGAAATCAAGACATTCTGACTGACGCACTACTGAATCCATCCAATCTAATATGCCGTCAAGTGTAAGAAGTGCCATTATTGGCCGGGCGCGGTGGCTCACACCTGTAATCCCAACACTTTGGGAGGCAGAGGCGGGTGGATCACAAGGTCAGGAGATTGAGACCATCCTGGCTAACACAGTGAAACCCCGTCTCTACTAAAAAAGACAAAAAAATTAGCCGGGTGTGGTGGCAGGCGCCTGTAGTCCCAGCTACTGGGGAGGCTGAGTCGAGATGGCGCCACTGCACTCCAGCCTGGGCGACTGAGCGAGACTCTGTCTCAAAAAAAAAAAAAAAGAAGTGCCATTATTTTATATGTCACTCAGAAAAAAATTAAAATGCTGACAACTAAACTATGATATGCCATCAACGATAAAACCTATCCCCAGTTACAGGAATGTTAAAATATGAAAAAAGTTGTAGTAGCCAGGTGCATGGTGCACGTCTATAATGCAAGGTACTTGGGAGGCTAAGGCAGGAGGATCGCTTGAGCCTGGGAGTTTGAGATACAGCCTGCGCAACACAGTAAAACCCCATCCCTCTCACCCCCACCTCCCAAAAAATGGTGCATCTCAGAATTAATATATATGGTACATGGTAGCTCTGTCAGAAGACATTGAGTAGACTGGGCTTGGTGGTTCACACCTGTAATCCCAGCACTTTGGGAGGCCAAGGCAGGAGGAATATTTGAGGTTAGGAATTCAAGACCAGCCTGGCCAACATGGTAAAACCCCATCTCTACTAAAAATAGTAAAAATTAGCTGGACATGGTGGTGAACGCCTATAATTTCAACTACTTGGGAGGCTGAGGCAAGAGAATTGCTGGAACCTGGTAGGCAGAGCTGCACTCCCACCTGGGAAACAAAGCAAGATTCCATCTCTAAATAAATAAATAAATAAATAAATAAATAAAAGAAGACACTGAGTAGATTCTTTGTTCATTTACCACGAACTGAAATTACTATGAGAGCACGGGCTGCGCCTATTTTTCACCAATATTTCCTGTTATTGTAGATATTAATACTAGTTTGTAGCAGAGGCTCAGTAATTTTTTGAATGAATAAGTAAAAGGACTTAATTCATGCCTAGGGAATAAAGGACACAAAAGACTCACATTTTTAGTACACAGATAAAACTTAAAAAAAAAATCTACTCTTCACTTAAAAATAGCATTCTTGAAGATATTCCAACTTATAAAACAGTATTCCTGAAGACATTCCAACTTATATTAATTAAAACTTTAAATATTTCTGGCATCTTTGAAACTATGATCTCATGGAAAAACTGCTAACAATTTCAGTCTATAAAAATATTGAAATTATTTACCTTCCTAAAAGGATAAAATCTTGGGCTGAATTAATGAATGAGGTATGAATGAAGGCCAACTCTTTCCTAGTAACAGAGAATCTCACTGTGTTTTGCTTACCTTTAGGAAGGTAGCTCTGAGTTTAGTAACCATGGATGGATTTACCCTTATGCTTTCTTGCATGATAGATGTGAAACTGTAAAAAGAAGAGAGATGGTAAGAAGATGTTCCCAGGGCCTTTCATCTATAGCAAATGTCAGCACTGCCTACATTACCTGTCAATCAACTGCCAAGCAAAAGAAAGGTCCCCAACGATCTGCATTGTGATCAGAACCTCCTCTTTAATGTTAATGGTTCTGATCATTTGATGAAGAAACTTTCGAGTATCGGCAAGAAACTGACATACTTGCAGATTGGATTCCAACTGGTGGAATTCTTGAACCTGTGTTACAGAAATACACTTAATTTAAAAATCCTGAATGGACTCTATGGTGCTCATTTGTTCTTGAAAACACTTCAAATAAAGCACACTACTTCTGACGATTTCAGTATTAATTATATCTCTAAAAATATATAATCATACCAATTAGATAGGGTTATAGATTATGAGTAAAAATGATGTTTTGAATAATAGAGTTGGCCGGGTGCGGTGGCTCACGCCTGTAATCCCAGCACTCTGGGAGGCCGAGGCAGGTGGATCACCTGAGGTCAGGAGTTCGAGACCAGCCTGGTTAACATGGTGAAACCCCATCTCTACTAAAAATACAAAATTAGCTGGGCGTGGTGGCAGGTGCCTGTAGTCCCAGCTACCCGGGAAGCTGAGGCAAGAGAATCACTGGCACCCAGGAGGTGGAGGTTGCAGTGAGCTGAGATGGCGCCACTGCACTCCAGCCTGGGTGACAGAACTAGATTGAATCTCAAAAAAAAAAAAAAAAAAAAAGAGTTTATGGTTATTTTTCTGCTGCTTTTAGTTATCATTTTAAATCTAGTTAAATACACAATTAAAATTTAAGAGTGGTGAGGTACAAATTTTTTCGTACAATCATTTTTGAGTTGAAAGAAAAACAATAAACTATTTTTTCAGAAAAGAAAATATACCGCTTACAAGCATATGATCATTATATAATTATTTTTGGTTTTTTATGTATTCCTTTCTGGTTTTTTTCCCCAAGGCACACACTTTTTTACAACCCTAAAAATGGTATACACATGCAATTTTGTTTTTGCTTTTACCTCCTTATTACAATTTGCCCAATGCTTCTATGTTATTTTTATAATTATGTTTCTAAGATTACATGTTTCCTCAAGTTAAAATATTGTAATTTTTGCTACCATTCTCTTCATACTAGTCATTTATTTCCCCAAATTTAGGACACTATCTGTTACAGGAAACATATTAATTCACATTGCTTTTACTTCTGATGAAATAGTCTCTCAGATATATTTACAGGAACAGACTGCTGGGTGGGTCATAAGGTGTGATTCACGATCCAAGAAACTTCATTTAAAAAGCCTTTCCTTACCTCCTCCAAAGCTTGTATCAGTTGCACAGTTTTTCTGCCCGCAGCAGTAGAATCATCGTAATTTAAAGACAATATTTGTTTTGAGATCTCTCTGAACCAAGCTTGAAGGTTTTCTAGTAATACAGAAATAAGAAAAGACCACTGAAATCCTCGAATTCCTGTAGCTGTGGCTTTGAATTTAACTAAATAATCTTTTACAAATTCAGTTCCTCAGTGCTTTTACCATGGGCCTAACACTAGGAATTTTCCAAATGACAAAAATGCCTGGAGCATGCGACATAGTAGAATAAACTTTCTACATAAATAGCTTAGTCTATAACACTTGGCAGACAAATACTAAAGGCTCAAGTACATGCTATATAAGCGGTAAGTGTAGAGGTGGTAGTGGCAGTGGAGAAGAGTTGGAAGGGAACTGAAGGATGTCCCTAGTTACCAGGGAGAGTTTTCTGGCGAAGTGAGGAAAGGTAAAGATCCGGATCATCGGAGAGATGAAGGGTATTGTATCCAGATGAAAGGCAGACACAGGCAGAGGCTTCAGGGCAAGAATGACAAGAGCATATCTTGGAGGGCAAAGAAGAGACCAATATGACAGAAGTGTAAGGTGTGACTGATGAGTCACAGGGACGTCTGAACAATGCAGGGGGTGCCATTTGCATTTCTGAACCGGCAGACATTTCATACAGTAGAGAAAGAGAAGGGTGTCTACGTGCTCTGAGTACCCTCAGTGTGTCAGGCAAAGTTCTAAGTATTTAATCTTCACAGCAATATAGGGAGGTGGAATTTGTTAGCCATTTCCCAGATAAAGAGGCTGATGCTCAGAGAAACTGAGAATGTTATGCAGGGTGACACTAAATGGCGGAGCCAGGACTTACAATTGTCTGTCCAAGTTCAAAAACTCTATTTACCTCACCAAGTTGATCCCCTAAAATTTTTGTTTATCAATGGGGTGGTTCCACATTATTAAAAGGCCTTACTTACTTATGATCTAAGTTATTTCAAGAATTAGCATGACAACACTCATAATTTTGAAGATTTTTTTAGGGCTGAGGGGCAGCGATGGAGTAGTAGGAAGAGCATGAAATTTGGGGTCTGAGATGAGCAAGACCCAGGCTCTTCACCTTTGTACCTTCAGCAAATGATTCCATGCTTAAGCCTCAGTTTCCTTATATATATGAAATAAGGATTAAGATGTGTATCCTACAGGGTTGTAAGGTGAGAAAAAATTATGAAAGTATGTCCTAAGCTGTAATAAACTATATAGCCGGAAAAAAAATGTAAAATTGTTATTTCATCTCTGAAACAAAGTTGGCATTTTTAAGGGCCTAAAAGAAATTATCACAGAGATTAATGCACTGATTCTAGACAGCTAATGGGGTCAGATTGTTACACGTGATTGTTTTGCAGATCACAACATGATAACCATAATATTCATTCTAGACTTCAGGTTTCATATAACAATATGGTGACCTGCAAAACATGTTTCTAGTTTATATCACATCATTATATGTTGGCTGACTTTTCCCTATAGGAACAATAATACAATTTGGAAATATATTTTTGCCCAACCACTCAGCATCAAAGAAATAAACAAAAGCCAAAATACAGTAATCACAAGCTCATACTGATTAAAAATAATAGTTTTTAAATAAGAAGCTACACTACTAAGCAATTCTACAGTAAAATTAACTTCATCAGAAATCGATCGGATAGTTAAAATTAACCATTAAAAAAATTGTCGCCATAAAATTCAGAATGGTTTTTTGGGAGCAGTTAGAAATTTCTTATTTATAAAAATTTGAAATGGTGCCAGAACTTTCCTATAAATAAAATTTCCTAGAAGAAGTAGGATCAAAATCATTAAAGTAAAATCTGAGTTTGTGTTTTTTCAAAACTAGTCTGCAGTACCTTCTTCTGCCACTAGATACCAGGTGCATTGGTGAACAAGAATCAAGCGAGACCAGAAGAATTTTAGCTATCATCTATGCTGGTATATTACTAACATTCTTGGATGATGTATCCTTCTTGAGAAGATCATGAGAGTTATAGATCCTTTCCCCCCTTTCCCCAAATCACATAAACTGACACATTGGTTCTGCATACCATGGAGGTGAAGGCCAGCTGTGACTCTCTAAACCCTTGTCTATGAACTGGAGTTACCAAAACCCCTGGTTTAGCCTAACCTCACGTTTCAAAGATAAGATACAAAACCTGAACTCTAGAAAGGATATGAACATTGCCCAAAAGAGCAGAAAGCTAGACGCAGCCAAAACTAACCTTCAGATCTTTTTTTTTTTTTTTTTTTTTTTTTTTTTTTTTGAGACGGAGTTTTGCTCTGTAGCCCGGGCTGGAGTGCAGTGGCCGGATCTCAGCTCACTGCAAGCTCCGCCTCCCGGGTTCCCGCCATTCTCCTGCCTCAGCCTCCCAAGTAGCTGGGACTACAGGCGCCCGCCACCTCGCCCGGCTAGTTTTTTTTGTATTTTTAGTAGAGACGGGGTTTCACCGTGTTAGCCAGGATGGTCTCGATCTCCTGACCTCGTGATCCACCCGTCTCGGCCTCCCAAAGTGCTGGGATTACAGGCTTGAGCCACCGCGCCCGGCCACCTTCAGATCTTTATTAGCAACACTAAAGAGGGAATATCATAGGATGCAATAATGAGAACATAAAGCCTTTTTAACCTGCCAGTTTCCAAGGTTTCAAATAACCTGTGCATACATTCCAAACACACCAGTATTTCTTCTTTAGCAATTACCATTTTTCTCCACTCTGGTCAGGGGTTTCACTCCCGAAAAGACATCAGCAAGCTCAGTCATCCGCTCCGAACCCTCTTTCTTGTAATGCTCCCATTTGGTTTGCTTTTCTGAAAGCATTTGCTTGAACATCTGTTGAAGCGACAGAAAAGATTTACTTACTTAAGAGAAAATCCAGACTAGGCAGTTTATGAAGAGAGCTTGAGGAAACCCAATTTAAATTTTAAATAAGAAGCTACACTGTAAATTAACAGTGACCCTGATGTCATCTCCTTAGGCACTGATACTTTGTAGAAATTCAAGGACAAAGCCAGACCACCTCCAAAACAGTAGTTCTCATACCAACTGTACATCAGCACCACCAGGAGGAGGGCTTTAAAGTTTTCAAATTCCCAAGGCCCACCCCTAAAGATTTGGTTCAGGTGGTCTTGAATAGGGCTGGAAATCAGCATTTTTAATGTGAGATTAAATCTGTGACCACTGCTCTATGGTTCTTTCTAGGCAACAATGTCTGTAACTCTAATTTAAACAATCAGGGATACTCTGTATTATCTTCTCTGATGACTGGGGAATGAACTAAATTAACTACAAAAGTTCTTTGTTTTATTATACGTTTGTTTATTTTTATTATTATACAAGTAATTATGTTTATTTTTATTTATTTATTTTTTAGAGACAGGGTCTCACTCTGTTGCCCAGGCTAGAGTGCAGTGGGGTGATCATGGCTCACTACAACCCTGAGCTTCTGGGTTCAAGTGACCCTCCTGCCTTAGCCTCCCAAATAGCTAGGGCTATGGGCATGCACCACTATGCCTGGTTAACTTTATTATTTTTTTGCAGAGATGGGGGTCTTGCTATGTTGCCCAGGCTAGTGTCTCAAACTCTCGGTCTCAAGTGATCCTCACTCCTCGGTCTCCCAAACTGTTGGGATTATAGGTATGAGCCATTCAACCACCTTAATTCTGTTTATTAATTCACTCCTTCATAAAATTTAAATTCTACAAAGTCTTGGGCAGAGAAGAAAAAGGTGTAACTCAGGGTTAGGTTTGTTTTTGGTTTTTTTCCTGAAACAAACTTAAAAAACATACTTATTTCCATCTCAGACAAGGGTGGATGGTTTTTTACACTGGGTTCTTAGGAGGTAAACAGGCATGAACACTGATTTCTCACTTAAGAAATTCCTCACTTGCCAGCATCATAATGAATCTTGAAAAGCCGAGCAATGGGATAGGGAGACTCCATCTGCAGGTGGAGAATCAGGGCTCTGTGGAATTTTGCAGGGCCTGTAGAGGAAGAATCTTAGTGATCTGGACAGAATGACTAATCGACAAAATGATGAGGGAGAGGATGAGGAATAATGAAATTATTTACAGAGTCTACCCTAACTTTCTGAGTCCCTCGGATCAATCAATGCCATTTGACAATGGCAAAGCAACAACATAAGAGCACCCTGAGGCCTTCGTAAGAGACTACATGGCATCAAGCCCTTCAAACACGCATTCACATGAACTCACAGGTTTCACATCTTGCAGGATGGAATTTGGGATAGGGGATGGTCCCTGAATTAGGAAATGCGCTGTCATATAAAGATTAGAAGAAACACAGGTCCAATTACTGTGTCTATAGCATACTCAGAAAGTGATTCTATAAACAGTGCAGGATGGAAGTAGGAGAGAGGAAGCACAGGTTAAAGAACCAAGCTGAAATGTCAGAAATTCAAATATGCCATTTCTTTGAGCAATTTGTATTGGGTATTTTTTTTTTCTTTTTTACCAGAGCTTTCCTGAAGACCTCTCATGAGTTGGTACTCCTTTATGCTGTCTTGTTTCCTGTCTACCTGGATAGACAGAAGGAAGCTGTCCATTCTGTTTCAATAGATTCCAGAGAACAGACTTATCATTAGAAATATAGGCTTGGTCAGTCAGATAGCCTAGGTCTGTCCTGATTTCCACTCAACAATGCTGAACTACATATTATCTATAGAACTCTTGGGTCCCTGGGGCTCCAGTTCATAATTCCAACTGGTCTGAGAGCATTTCTTTCTTTCTTTTTTTTTTTTCTTTTTTGAGACAGAGTCATGCTCTGTTGCCCAGGTTGGAGTGCAGTGGCATCATCTCGGCTCACTGCAACCTCTGCCTGCGGGTTCAAGTGATTCTCCTGCCTCAGCCTCCTGAGGAGCTTGGAATACAGGCACATGCTATTGAGCCCAGCTAATTTTTGTATTTTTAGTAGAGATGGGGTTTCGCTATGTTGGCCAGACTAGTCTCGAACTCCTGACCTCAGGTGATCCACCTGCCTCGGCCTCCCAAAGTGCTGGGATTACAGGCGTGAGACACGGTGCTCGACTGGGCATTTCTTCCTTGTGGGCATTTTTTCACTTGCCTTTGAAAGGCCACTTTTGCTTTGACCTGGTTCCTGTTCTTGGATCTTTCCTGTTTTTTCACCTTGGCTTAATCTGTCTTTCTTCCCCCACTGTACTGACAGGATGGCTCCTAGATGGTAGGGACACACTTTGTTCATATTTACATTTCCAGCACCTAGCAAAGAACAGAGTAGCTTTTCAATAACTATTTGCTATTCAGAGGGAAACCATTAAAATTATTAATAGATTAAAAAGGAGCAGCATTCATCTGATTTGATAAAATTATACCCAGACAAATCACTGAAAACACTCAGCACGGGCATTATCATTATGTTAGTAGTCAGCATCTACTTTTTCTGAGCTACTTAGTAGGGGAATATAGTGTCCTCAGACACCTAGAAGATAAAGAAACATCTAGTACACTAGCAACCAAACTGAAGCAAGATGAGGATCTGTTCCGAATGGGTATAAATGTCTGGGCTAGTTCCTGGGCCCACCTGATCCAAGCCCCCAGGGTTACTGGTTTTAAAACCTGGGCATTCCCAGGTACCCATCATTTTTATTATGCCCATATAGGCTTCTTTACAGGTAAGACTAACCTCAGCCATTTTCTTCAGTGAACTCAGATGCCTTAAAGTCCTCAAGATGACCTTGTACAAATGCTAATCACCCACCCTATTTAATCCCTTTTCAGTGGTTCTCATGGCTCCTAGGATCAAGACCAAAGTCCTGCAAGGTCTAGTATGAGCTGACTCCTGACTACCTTTCAGCCTCATTTCACACTACCTTTCTCTCACTCCCCTCTAGCCAGCTGGTCTTTCAGGTCTTTGAATTGTTTATGCTCCTCCTCACCCAAGAAGACTTGATATTCTTCCTGTCACTGGAATGTTCTGCATCACACTCCCTACCTTTTTCTAGCTAACACCAACAGATCCCTTCCCCAGGCCCCTTCAGAAGCTCTTGTGTCTCTTCTCATGCAAGTCTACCAGGAGGCAACAGGATACTTTATTTTAGGTACTTGGAGAACTACATTTCTTTCCCTCAGAGCAAATATCTGAGTTTGTATTTACATTTTTATTAGTGTGACTTTTTTTTTTTGAGACAAGCTGTCACTCTGTTGCCCAGGCTGGAGTGCAGTGGTGATCTTGGCTCACTGTAACCTCCGCCTCCCAGGTTCAAGTGATTCTCATGCCTCAGCCTCCCCAGTTGCTGAGACTATAGCCATGCACCACCATGCCTGGCTAACTTTTGTATTTTTAGTAGAGACAAGGTATCACCAGCCTGCTGACCAGGCTGGTCTCGAACTCCTAACCTCAGGTGACCTGCCCACGTTGGCCTTCCAAAGTGCTGGGATTATAGAAATGAACCACTGCACTTGGCCTATAGTGATTCTTTAATTAATGTCTATATTCCCCATTAGGCTATAACTTTTACCATCTTGTGTACCTTTCCCCATCACTGTATCCCCAGTGAAAGGAGGCATTACATGCTTGTTAAATGTTTATTCCTGTCCTTTTACTATAAGAACTATCTCAACAGCTCGAATCTGTACCTGAATCAGAGACAGAGCAAGTAATCCTAGTCTTTTTTTTTTTTTTTTTTTTAATATTTTTAAGCATAAAAAAGCTAAGACTGTGGTGATATTCATTCAAATATTTTTACCTCTTTGAGTATAAACTCAAATTGTGCAGTATCCAATAGCAGCTGGAAGAGGATCCTGGGATTGTACCGAGAGTCTGTTAGAATCTGGTCCTTGATTTGACGAAAGCGTTTGTTGTTTGGGTCACAGGCTAGAAAGAGGAAAAGTGTTATCTGCTTACTAAATGTGTAGAAAATATCTATGAAATAGATAAATTCTTAAATATCTTCCTTCATTTTAACCATTTAAAAAGTAATTAGCAAAATGTCTATCAATAAAAGATGGTGAAATATAGTATATCTATGCCACGGAGTACAATTAAACTGTTAAATGACAGTTGAAACTGACATGGAGCGTCATCCTTGAAAGATTGTTGAATGAAAAAAGCAAGCTGCAGAACAGTGTTTCCAAATTTTGTGAGCATTCTGTGGTTCGTTTATAGCAACTGCCTAAAATGAATGGGCAGAGCCTCATTGTACTACTTCATACTTCATAGGTGGGTGGCTTCCTCACGTCCTGTCTGTTAGAGTTGCTTTTGCTTTAGGCATCGATCCCTGCCATTCAGTAATGGACTGCTATCCCTAGAGAGGCCTGTTTGCAAGGTTGGCTCTTGACTGGCATCTGGGAACTTGAATTTCACGAAGAGCTGCCATCATTTTGAGAACTCACAAGGTCAGCTCACTGAGGCTTAAATGTTTGTACAAACAACGTTTTCCTTCTGGAAGTCTGGAACTTTGGTACGTGCTGGGCAGAGGCTACCTAAATGCACAGCCCCCAATAGAAACCGAAGGAAGCTGAGTCTAATGAGCTTTCCTGGTTGACAACACTTCATATGCATTGTCACGACTCACTGCTGGGGGAATTAAGTGTGCCCTGTGGGACTCCACTGGGAGAGGATGCTCGGTTGTGCCTCATTCCTCCAAATTCACCCCATGTGCCCTTTTCCTTTGCAGATTTTGCTTTCTATCCTTTTGCTATAATAAATCATAGCCGTGAGTACTACTAGATGCTGAGTCCTCTGTGTCCTTGTGGTGAATCACTGAAGCCGGAATGGTCGTGGGGAATGCCTGACACAACAAGGACAGGCTCCTCACACAAAGACGAGGGACCCCCAAACAAGAAGCAGCAGACCTGTGGCCATCCTGCTCCTTGTAGAGGCCGGAGGGCATGGCAGGCACTCAGTTTTCTGAACTATCCACTACCCAGGCACAGGGAGCTTAAAGCAACTAGGCCAAGGTCACAAAATTAGGCACTGTATCCCCAGTGACAGGAGGCATTACATGCTTGTTAAATGACCGAAGGTAAAAATACTGGATGTCCTAATTCTTAGGTCATCCTATCAGCCAAGCTAAACCATTTCAAATGAAATAAACGCCAAGTTAAAAGAAAAGAATAGAATAAAAAATACTGATATTTGCTTAGACTGGTTTATAAGGCAAATTATTTATCTAAGAAAGAATAAGTAGAATAAGGCAAAAATACAAGGCAAAGCTACTGCTGTGGTTTGAATGCGTCTTCCAAAAGTTCATATGTTAGAAACTTGGTTGCCATTGTGGCAGTGTTAAGAGGTAGAGCCCTGGGGGGCAATTGTGTTATGAGGGGTCCACCTTCATGAATGGATTAATGCCATTACCACGGGAGTGGGTTAGTTATTGCAACCGTGGCTTTGTTATAAAAGTGAGCTCTCTCTTGCACCCACTTTCTTGTCCTTCTGCCTATCTGGCATATATTGACCCTTGCTAGATGCTGGCACCATGCTCTTGGACTTCCCAGCCTCCAGAACCGTGAGCCAAATAAACTTCTTTATACACTTCCTACTCTGTGGTATTCTGTTATAGCAGCAGAAAATGAACTAAGACAAATAAAGTCAAAGTCAAAATAAAAACTCTAAGACTTAAACAGACTTTGTCAACAAGTTCACAGCTGATAGGTATAAGGTCCATGGTAGTTATACTAGTATTACATGTACACCCTCCTGCCTTCCTAGTCCTGCCCCCATCAATATCTCAGGATGTCTGGCAAGTACAGAACAACAATGTTGTATACGTATATGTCATGGGTGGTTTTGGTGGTTTAGTTATGATAAAGCCTGTGGAAGGTCACCTTATATGCTGATTTCTAAGTTATTCCATCAGGAGGAGACTCCTGACAACCTGGAAAAGAGGCTCAGTTTTCATAGGAAACTGCAGAGTTCTGATTTTTCATGAATTTGCCAGAACTATCTGGGAAGAAATATATTGGAATCGGTGACACTGATTACACAAACAGAAAATTCTCAGCTCTATATTTACCTAACTAAACAAAAATCAAACAAACTCAGGAGTTCCAGTTGTCTTTACACTAATTTTAATTGAACTAGAAATCTCCTGATTTTAATCTGCTTTCATGTTTGCATAGGGAATGTAAGTACCCAGTTGTTGGACAAACACTCTATATTCCTCAATGTGCTTTAACATTGAGCTTTTTGGTATAAACCAGGTTTGCTTCTGGGGTTCCCAGGGCCTGACCATCTCTCTCAGATCTGACCCTTCAGGATTCATACCCAGAGAACTGCAGAGCCATCAGAACTTTGGGGTCAAACTTCAGTAGCCAGCCAGCCTTTCTCATCCCATATTTCCTCAGAGAATGTTTCTTCACAAGGTTCTGTACAAGCATCCTAAGACTGGGAAATGCCTCCAGCAACGCAACAGGAGGCAATCTGAGAATAGGCCTGCTTTTCTGTACACCATGACTGAAATTCCATAAAAGTTAACCAAGCAGTTATTTTTCCCATGTGTCACTCACAATCAGATAGGCCAATCATTTGTTTCTGATAAATTATGACCCTGTGCAATCAGGTCAGACAACTGCCAGGCATAAAAATGAAAGACAAATGTGGCTGAAGATAAAACCACAGACCTCTGGCAAGCCAAGGTTGTCCCTGGCATGGGTGCAAATTCAGGAGACTACTGGCTTTCCGAACACAGGCAGGGCCCTCAGGCAGGGTCACACAGAAGATGAAGATGAGGCTGAGTCGCTAGAAAACCCCAGTTGGTTTTATGACAGGATAAAGTGAGGGCTTGAGTTGTTTATACGCTTGTGAATGCAAGACTTTTGGTAAAGAAGATTAAAAGCTGAGTCAATGTAGTAAAATCCTCAAATTAGAACTGGAGTTTATGTAAAAAATAAACTCAACTAATTAAAAACAGATTCAGGGATTAAAAACTCCAGCCATGGTGTTCATACTGTGGGTAAATTGTAAATGGATATAGGCCAACAAGCAAGATGACGAAACAAACTGGAAAGCAGCTCTTGGGATAAAGGTTTAAGAAGCTGGAGAGAAGGCTGAGGGGAAACTCCACATATTTTCAAAGATACGAAGGATGCGGAAGTCCAACTGCTGTTTTCACTGTGGACCACCCATAGGAAGTGGAAGCAGACGGTAGCCAGAGGGACTGTGAAGTCATCTTGGCTGTAAGAGCTGTGAGACAGGGGCTTCCATGTTACAAAGAGAGGCTACAGAGGAATCTCGTGTGCAGTTTTTTAAAGAGACACAGCCTTATCTGAAAGAACAAAGAAGTGCTGCACACAGTACCTGTCTCAGAGCTGGTCCTCAAGGAAAGTTGGCTGAGTGAAAAACAAAAAGCAGAGGGCTTTACAGGCCTGCTGAATGACACACCTCTTAGGGGTAGGGGTATACAGCCCTGGATGAGGGAAGGTATTGGTTAATTAGTGTTGATCCAGCATTTACTAAGAATAAGAAAATGTGTCAGCCCTGAACAAGCTCAGAGATGTTAGTTCAACTTACTTATTTTTCTACCATTACACCAGAGGTTGAGGCGTTTCTCACAATCTGAACTTCATGGTCAAACTGTGTGGCTAGAAGGTCTTGAAGGAGACCACGACCCATAAAAGGCTAAGACCCAGTCTACCCTAAACGAGCACTCTGGTCCAGCCAGGTCATCAACTCAGTGGGCCCGTGTGTTTTTCTGTACTTCCAAAATCATATCACTTATTCCATCATTTCTGCAGTCGAGAATTTCTTCTGGTTTTTGCTTCAAAACCTCATCACAGGCCTGGTTGGTTCCTGATTCCCGTATGGGGCTTTCCTGACCTCCTCTGCTCCCCTATCCCAAGCAACGTTTGCCTCTCTACTCTGAACTCAAACCACACCAAATGTCTGTTTGACACACCTGGTGTCTGTTTACTGCCTTGGACCTTGAATTCGTTTCTCATTGCTGCTCTAACAATTACCACAAACTCAGTGGCTTAAAACAACACAAATTTATTCTCTCACCATCCTAGAAGTGACAAATCTGAGATGGGGCTCACTGGGCTAAAATCAAGGTGATGGCTGGGTTGGGCTCGTTCTGGACATTCTAGGGGAAAAGTCTGTTTTCTTGCTGTTTTCAGCTGCTAAAGGCTGCCTGTATTCCTTGGCTTGTGGCCCCTTCCATCTTTAAAGCCAGCAACGGCCAGTCAAGTTTTTGCTATTTCTCTTGTTCTGACACTTCTGCCTCCCTCTTCCTGATTTAAGGACCCCTATTTATAGGCTGGGTGTGGTGGCTCAGGCTTGTAATCCTAGCACTTTGGGAGGCTGAGGTGGGCTGACTGCTTGGGCTCAGGAGTTGGAAACCACCCTGGTCAACATAGTGAAACACTGTCTCTACAAAAAATACAAAAAACTTAGCCAGGCGTGGTGGCACTCGCCTGTAGTCCCAGCTGCTTGCAGGGGCTGTGGAAGGAGTATCGCTTGAACCCAGGAGGTTGAGGCTATAGTGAGCTGAGATTGTGCCACTGCACTCAAACCTGGGGGACTTGAGATCCTGTCTATTAAAAAACAAAACAAAACAAAAAAAACCGGGGGGTGGGGGCTCTTATTTTAATAATATTTTTTGAGACATGGTCTTGCTCTGTCACTCAGGCTGCAGTGCAGTAGCATGATCTTGGCTCAATGCAGCTGCAACCTTCCAGGCTCAAGTGATCTTCCCACCTCAGCCTCCCGAGTAGCTGGGACTACAGGTGCATGCCACCATGCCCAGCTAAATTTTTTACTTTTTGTAGAGGGGGGGTCCTCACTATGTTACCCAGGCTGGTTCTGAACTCCTAGGCTCAAGCTCTCCTCCTGACTTGGCCTCCCAAAGTGATGGGATTACAAGTATGAGCTACTACACCCAGCAAGAACCCTTATGATTACATTGAGTTCACTGGGATGATCCAGAAACATCTCCTTACTTTAATGTCAGTTAATAGGCAACCTCAATCCCCACTTTTCACGTAATATATCTACTGGTTCAGGGACTAGGGCATGAACATCTTTGGGCATGGGCTAGAAGGCATTATTTGCCTACCACAGATCTGCAGTTCTATTTTTTTCATATGTCCACATTTGATCTCCCTAGTCTGATCAGTGACAAGCTCCTTGAACATGAGAGCTAAACGTCCTCTTATTCCCTAGCATCTAACAGTACGGGTCAGGGGAGAGCTTTTCAGGTACGCTAGTGACCTATCCAAGTTGACAAAAAACGACTAACTTTAAAAAGCTTTCTCATTCAAGGCCTCTCTCCCTGCTACATCACTTTACATCGTGAAGTAGGTCCTGATTCTGAGTCTTTATATGGAGCAATATAAACGGCCACCCCTTTTGTGCATTACCTGAGTCTGCTGTATGAAGCATCAGCCATCGGATGGCAACATTGCAGTCTCTCAGGCAGTTCAGAAGCTTTGGGATATTGTCCAGAACCATCTCCTCCCTTAAATAACCTTCTTTTAGAAACTGCTGCACTTGAGCATGCACTCTTTCACTGACAGTAGCATATCTGCTTGCCTTGACAAATAAAAAACTTCAATTACATTTAAAAAGTCATTTATCTTGAAAATAAATCACATTCAAATGAATTCACTGACAAATAGTAACATTTCCATATAGGATGAATGACATATGGACTACAGTTATAGGGCTCAAACATTAACATTTTTATGTAATTTCTATATAAGATGAATGACATATGGACTATAGTTCTAGGGTTCAAAGATAACATTTCTATATAAGATGAACATATGGGCTATACTTATAGGGCTCAAAGACAACTGGCTTATTGAACACATTTGAAAAAAAGCACTGAACTTAGAATTCTGAGACTACATCCTAGTTCTGGCTGTGATTAAACTTTGGTGTGACTTGGGGCTTAATCCCCGTGTATTGGTTTCTTCAAATTTCAGACGGAGACTTGGACCAGGTGGTTCCTCAGAACTCTTCTATTCTTAACTTAGATGAAAAAGAAAATAAGGACAGAAGTTCAATTGCTTGTTCTCGCTAATACTGTTGACAGAGAAGGCAGAACAGAGCAGAAACACTTAAAATATAAGACTTCTTCTATAGGCTTATGAAAGCTTAGCAAAAAATACACCTTAGTATATAAAAAATGAATTTCCAAACCAGCTTTTTGGAAATTTTGGTTATTCTGCTTTACTTAAAGCAAGTCAAATGTTAAACATCATCAACCTCGGCAAGTTAGTTGAAATCTATGGTATCAAGAAACCTCTTAAAAATGTCACAAATGAGAAAATGCAATTTTAGAAAGGGATTTTAGCAATGAAAAATTAATGTTCTGATGTTGGTAAGTATCAAAGTGCCACTTTCTCTAATATATTTCCAGGAGATGTGCCAACATTGAAATTATTTTGTGCATTATTTATGGAATTCAATTTGTTTGAATAAAACATGATGAAGTTTTTTGAGTCAATATTGTTTTATCCACACAGGAAACTCAGTAACTGAGCCAGGATGAGGAACATAAAAAAATATTAACTATGCTCCCCAAGATTTTATCTTTATTCCTCTACTTACTTGGATGTTCCCTTCTGCCTTGTGTAAGAACAAAAGAGACAGAATATAACTATTTAAACTTTAAGATGAATGTCTTCAGTCTTGTTGCTTATTTAGCACATCAGAAATGATAAATTTAAATTACAGTGACAGGACATATTATCCATATTCAGTTACCATCTTCATCATTCATCCTATTCATAAAAACATTATCAATTCCAGCTATTGGTACAACCAACTCTGGCCATGAGAATACAGTCTTTAAGCAAAAGTAAACTAAGTCATTTGGGGCATACGCCACGCTTATTTGTCTTAGATTATACTGAATCTTCCTCAGGATCCTGATTGCCAATTTACATATACCATGTAACTTAAAAACCTACAATTACCTATGTTATTCTAACCTATAAAATTCGCCTTTTGTTAACCATTGCATTAAATAGTGTCTAAGTGAATATCTTCCAAATTCCTTGGGAAATCTACTTAGCTTATTTGCTACTTCATAAACTAGGCCTGCAGTTATTAGAGAATGTCCCCAGATTAGAACCTACCTGTTCTCTGACATTTGAAAGGTCCAGGGTATTATTTAAAGCAGTTTTTGCAGCTTTGTAAGGTTCCCAAGCATCTACTAGATTAACTGTGATTCCCATGTAAATACTAATTACCTGAAAGAGGAGACATTCAGTATCTGTTAAATTCCTACTCACTTCAAGGCAAAGGGTTGGATACATAAAATGTTATAGAAGGCAATACCCACTCCGTGTTTAAACTCCATTCCAATGAAAAACCAAGATTTTCCAAATATATAGGTAAGTGTTCCTGATTGTTAAGTAAGTGTTCCTGATTGTTAATTCATGTTAATAGGTATAAAGATCTCTTTACACCTATTAACGTTTCTTTTTGAAATTCTCTATTGTGTAATATTAATGTTTTCTCACCAGTTGTTTTATTGGTTGGCAATTGCCTGAGATATCTTTTTTAAAATCCCTTCATTTTCAGTATGCCAGGGTATTTTTTCAGGTGTGTATCTTACGTGTTTCATGTAACTGGATTTTGGTCTTTCTTAATAATAAATATGTTTTTAATTAGAGTATCATGGTCAAAACTTCTTTATTAAACTTAGGAACATGAAGCCACACTATCAGTGCGTTCCTCTTGGTTGCTCAACTCTGAGCTCAGTAATATGATTCACAGTTGGACAGGAACCATCACTTCCTAATGTAGGCTGTTCTCATACTACCAATAAATTGAAGGGCCCTCATAACAGATAGTTAATGTGATTCAATAACTGATATAGAAGCAGAACAAAATCTGCTACCTGCGAATATAATCCAACTCCCTGCATTTTGTTAAAGCCTCTTTGTTTTCATATATTTCATTTCATATATATTAAGTATGAAGCAAGCTTTATTCCTATAAGAATATTTGTAAATGAAACAATGCTTACAAAGGTACAAGCATATCCTTGCAATAGTATAAACTCTAGTAACCCCACTACAGTTAACTTATAGGTAAAACTTTACTATTAAAGTGAAATTCCTATTCACAAAGTGACGAATTAGATGAATTTGGCTAGCTTAGAATCAGAAAATAGAAAAGAATAAACAAATTCTTACACAACTTAGTTGCAATCTCAGTAGCTACAGCAAGAGATATTTTAATAAATGATTTAATCTTGACAGTATCCATTTTGGAAAAAGACTAGTGGGTTCTTCAGGAAATTTTACTGACTCATTTATTCCTTCATGTTCTAATTATAAAATTCTCAAAACACTTAGAGCAACTTTACCTAAGTGATGCTATGTCCCATTATTTACAACATTACAACCTCTGGGTTAAAGGCCAAAAGAACGGGAAGTGAGTTCTCTAACACATTTACTGTAGAGGAAAAAAATTAGCAATACTTGCCCAATTATCTGGAAAGTATTTATCCACTATCTCTCTCATTTTTGCTTGATGGGTGTGAAGAATGGAAGGCTCAAAGTAGAGAATCACGTACAGCATGGCAGCTTGGTTTGCCAGGGCTGTGCTGCGATGCTCCGGCAAAGGATACGCTGAGACCTGCAATGTCAAGACGACACCCCGAGAAAGCTGTTGGCAACATCTGCATGTAGACATGCTCGAATTAAACTCTGGTTATAAGACACATCAGTTTCTCCAAAGCCCATCACCTTTCAGGATCCTGGACACTAGAAGCCCTTCTCAGACTGTGCCACTGTTTGCCAAGGTCTTCTTTCTTATCCATAACTCCATAATATCCTCTTCTTCCAGCCCTTGACTACTGCAATTCTAAGTCTTTTCTTAAAAAAAAAAAAACAAAAAACCAAAAAAAACCAGTCCTATCCCTGTGTCTCCCATCACTTGTTCATTTTTGTATCTTTCCCACTGGAGACAACGCTTAGAACTGACAGGCTCTACTCACTGTTGCTATTTTCTCACTTTCTGTTTATTATTCAACTCACTGAAATTTCACCTCCACCATCATCCCAGTGGAATTCCCTAAGGTTGCTCATGACCTCACAACCATCCAATCCGATGCCTTCTTTTTAAGACTCTCACTTAAATTCTCTGAGGAGTGAAATCTCTCCTCCTCTGGTTTCCTAGATACCACTCTCTCTTCTCAATCTCCTTTGCTGAGTCCTCAGCTTCCGCCTTTTAAACGCTGGTGTTCCCCAGGAGTCCATCCCCTCATGTACTAGAAATTTTTGGATGCACAAAGCACATATCACCTTGAGCTACCACAAGCAAAAAGGAGATAAATTGTTTTAAGGACAGACATAGCCATGTCACATGAAACCTGCAGGCAGGAATGTGGCCAGGCCACAGGAAGGGGCCGGGGCTGGGAACCGGAATGTCTTCTCTCTTTCTCCCCTTGATGTGTCAGCTCAACTTTTCTCTCCCTCCAGGCTACTCTCCATATACATGGCAGAATGAGGCCATGTATTTTGTGTGTTGTGGATAAACCCCAATCCAGAAACTGTTTCTCAGGCCCAATTCCAAATTACCTGGAGACAGAATCTGATCCATCAGCCGTGACCAGGGATGGGGGAGGTGCAGGACAGAGAGTGGGGTGGACACACAGCACAACCACAGCTTAACCCTTGTGCTAATAAAGATCATGGCAAGGAGGAAATGGAAACACCTTGCCTTCAGAAGGATGTGGAATGAGAGGCATTCAGGAATGAGATGCTCTAAATTCACACAGACCAAATTGAAATTACAGTTCTGCTACTTAGTAACAGGAACTTGAGGAAAGTATTTAAGCTCTCCAAGTCTTATTTTTCTCAACAGCAACACGGGGATAATGCCATCTACTTTACAGGGCTATTGTGAGGAACAGAGAAAATGGTATAGGAACAAAACCTCCTTTGTGGCTGGTTTGGACTGAATTCTCAATGAATGGCAACAATTATTATAGAGACCTGGGATCTGTGGGTAGCTTCTGATTTTGAATTGTCTTAAAACAACAACAACAGCAACAAAAACCCTCTTATTTATACTTAACATATTCACACAAAAACCTAACAAGCTACCGAAAGAACTGCACAGATCAGGTTCATTCTGTGATAAATGATATCCAGTTATCACAGGCCTCTTTACTCCCTAATCATAATTTTTACAAATATTTAAAAATACAACATCTAAAATTACGTTTTCTTCAGAACAATGGAGTCAAATGGTAATTTTCTTTGGCGTTTTTTAAAAGGAAGTGAATACTACACACACTGGCAAGGGAAGAGGGATGATTTTCAAATGCTGCATGATCTTTACAGCCTTGCTCAGACTGCCTCCTTTCCTGGCACTCCTCTTACCTTCCTTCTGTCACCTGTTGTGACCTTGCTGCCACTGCTGCATGCTCTAGTGGCACCCTGTGCTTCCCCTAAGATGACACCCATCTTGCTTTACTATAATCCTGTCATCTGCCTTTCCTAAGCTACAAGCTCAGTATGGGCAGGGACACAGCCTGCCTTCCTCGGTGATGGGTCCCCAGCACCAAGCACGTGAATGGGCACATATCACACACTCAATAACTATTTCTTGAATGAATGACTAAAAGAATGCATCTTCTTCCCAACAGCTCAAATCCCATCTTCACCTGGAAATCTCTGATTCTGCCAAAATTAATAACCCTCTTTCCTTTATCATCCTGGGGCATAGCTCAAAAAGTTTTAAAAGGTTCTAGCTGCTTTTACTCTTTTGGGAAAGAAGGAAGGAAAGGCGTAATTAAAGAGGGAAGTGAAATCAGTCTGTTAAACAGCCTTAATAGGTCTTAACAGATTTAATTCCCACCTGGTTGTAAATATCATCAGATCTCAGTCGACCAATGACCATACTGATGAAGGATTCGTTGATAGGCACTCTCTGGAAATAGCTCTCGGGATAGTTGGGTGGTCTTTTGGCACCTGGTTGGCTAGAATAACCTGTACTTCGAAGCAGCTTACAAATATCATCCATATTTGAATCAGCAGAAGATCGAGCAGCACTGAGTCATATTCACAATGGGAAACAAAGGCCCAAACCACACATATTAGAAACTGAACAGTCCAACAAAGCAGAATTCCATTCTACTTTGACTCAATACAGTTTCAGATATGACCATAGGTCTATCTCTATCCTCAAGATTCACAATTATGTGTATGTACATGTGTGTATATATGTATTTTTTTTTTGAGATAGAGTCTTGCTATGTATGTACATATAAACTTTTTTTTTTTTGAGATGGTGTCTTGCTCTATCACCCAGACTGAAGTGCAGTGGCATGATCTCAGCCTACTGCAACCTCTGCCTCCAGGTTCAAGCAATTCTCCTGCCTCAGCCTCCCGAGTAGCTGGGACTGTAGGCATCCATCACCGTGCCTGGCTAATTTTTGTATTTTAGTAGAGATGGGGTTTCACCATGTTGGCCAGGACTGGTCTTGAATGTCTGACCTCAACTGATTTGCCCACCTCAGCCTCCCAAAGTGCTGGGATTACAGGTGTGAGTCACCATGTCTGGCCTTGAAATTATATTTTTGAAAGCCTGCTTAGAAGATAGGTATTCGTTCTATGTAAAGGTCCATAATCCCTTTTCCAAAATCCTTGGGACTGGATTTGTTTCAGAATATAGCATTTCTCAAATATAAGAAAGCAATATGGCATATAGATCATATACAATATAACACTCCAGCAGTGTCTGAATTGGCATCCCATGATCAACATAAGTGAATAATTCCGGATGAAAATTTATAAATATTTACAAAACTGAGTTAAGTGAAGACTACACATAGCCTCACACCTATTCCAGGCAAGTTTTGACTCCAAATGATTTCAGGTTAGATCAGGTTTTGCTGCCAAATGAATTACTATGTATATGTACATGTGTGCTGTGTGTACTCGTGTATACATATTTTTTCAGAGCTCTTTGGATTTGAAAATTGTGGGTAAAGAATGTGAACCTGACATTTTACAAATTAAAAAACAATTTTAAAATATTATGTCAATTTAAAGTGAAATCTATACTTTTTTCTTGGCGAGCTGTTCCTTCTACAGAGATCTAATAAACAGGTCTGTGATTTTTCCGGGGGGAATAGTAAGCTCTGAAAGAAATGAACTAGATTCAAAGAATCTTAGACTTGGAGATGACCTGCTATTCCCTGTAAGGATCTCTTTTGCCACGACTGTGACTTGGAGGTGTTCAGTGTCACTTCGATAATGAATGCTCACATTCTAATGAATTAGCTGTTGTACCAAAGGGGACAAAGCCATATTTTCAAAACTGGGCTTGATAAGCCAATAATTTTTTCTTCTTCTTTGCACTGTCTATAGTTTTTGTTTTTCCAGGTACTCTCAGAAACATAGGAAAGGCCATTCAAATCTCAGTTTTAAAAACACGGATGTTAAAACAGCTTGGTCAAACTGACATGAATGAACACTGCTACAACGCTCCCTTCGCACTCTGATGCAGCTGAAAGGAAAAGGCTAGTTGAGAAGCCTAAGATTAATTTCCTGCTGAGGACACAGTGGTACCTGGTATTGCCGAAAATATAATGTCCCCAAAGAACCCCCTTCTCCTTGTCTATTTTGTCCTAATTTTTAAGTTTGAAAATGTTAATTCTACTCCTTACATCTTTAGCTCAAGCTCCTAACTGACTCCTCCTTATTGACACTTTCTTCTCTGAATCTTGACTATTTCCAACATTGACCTGGTATTCCATTTTTAGCTCATTCAACAAATTGAAAACCTGTGTGTTAGACACTAAAATTAAAAAGTTGGTTAAGATGGCTCCTGTTTTCAAGACCTTACTTTCCGAAGAATCACAGTTCCGTATAGAGATACACGACAAATGATTTGTGGATATGTGCTATTGCTTGATTTGTTTTTGTTTCTATGTAAATATGGGAAAGAATTCACTTTCAACCTGACTCTGAATGACAACTTTTCTAAGTCATCAAACTGAAAATGACAACAGAAAGCACACTCCTTTCTTTATATCTGCCAAGGAGTAATATTTGAAAATATAAACAACAAAAGCAAAAACAACCTTCATTAGATTTCTAATATTCTTTGAAATTTAGCCTCAAGGTAAAAAAAGTTCACAATTCAGACTCCTTTTTAAAATTGGAGTTATCATTACGGACAGCATGATCCATACCTCTAATAATCTATAATACATAGAATATTTTATATGTAATATATAGATTAATCTATAATCTATTATGAAATATACTATGGCGTAATTGTTATAGTCCTACAATATGCTCACAAGAGATAAGAATCATCTTATTTTTTTTTTTTTTTGAGACATAGTCTCGCTCTGTCACCTAGGATGGAGTATAGTAGCGTGATCCTGGCTCACTGCAACCTCCACCTCCTGGGTTCAGGCGATTCTCCTGCCTCAGCCTCCTGAGTACCTGGGATTACAGGTGCCCACCATCACGACTGGCTAATTTTTGTAGTTTTAGTAGAGACACGGTTTCACCATGTTGGCCAGACTGGTCTTGAACTCCTGACCTCAGATGATCTACTGGCCCTGGCGTCCCAAAAGTGTTGAGATTACAGGCGTGAGCCACCGTGCCTGGATGAATCGTATACTTTCTTATCTATTCTTGGATTACTGCTGTTTACAGTAGAAGAAGTATGGGGACATACACCACATTTTACTAACAGCAGTGTTTTGGAAGTCGAGTCCTAGCCCAGGAATACCTGTATCGGTAGTAAGAAACCAGCATCCTCTCTCTGACTTCTCCTTCAATCTTTTGGTCAATGACCAGTAGCATAACTCCATATAAGTACAGTGCTTCACACTAAGAAGAGAAGAGGACAAAAGCCAAAATCATTAGATTATACATTCTTAGGGAATAAAGTCGGTAATCATGAAAAATATCGCTTTGCTCACACTTCTCCAAAAAGTTTTAGATTTCAAGGAAAAGGTAGGTTTCCTCCAAAGAGCTCTTACCTTCTTGCAGAATGGGACTTGAAAAGTTTATGTGAAATAGATATTAATTCATAGTGATAACCTTTCAGTTGACCTATTTTGGCTATTTTGCTTGGGACACCAAAATAGCATCCTACTCATCATAAAGTCATTCACTTCACCATAAAGTCATTCACTTATTCAATAAGCATTTCTTAAATGGTCAGTATGTACTAGGTACCAGGACAGATGGCTGGGATGCAAAAAGTAAAGAAGACAGAATTCTTACACCGAGGAGGCTCATAACTTCCACATAACTTTTCATTGTTTTAAATTCTGTTCAAAGTCTACGTTCTAAACTCAGATATGGACCTGCCAGTTAGAAGATAATTGAAAGCTCATTTTGCTTCTCTTTAAAGAATGGTATTTCATTTATATTTATGACTGAGAAGAAAAAAAAAGGGATACTATGTTTGAAATTCTTGAATTTCATTTTAAAGAATCACTATTACTTACCAGAAGTTGTTTTCCATCTTCGTTGAGAAGCACAGTTTCTAAGGTTTGCTGAATATAAACCCCTTCATTGAGATCATCTAGATATCTAGAAATAAAATCCCAGAGCGAGTTATTAATTTATAATAGAAACTTTAACATCTTTAAAGAAGGAAAGATGTTTAAAAGATAAGGCAAGATGCCAGGCATTCTGGCCTTCCACTAGTTCATGGTCCTTCATGCTCTTAAGAATACAGTCTTATAAACTGATTTAGGGCCACAGTTTGATATTTATGGCTGTTCCAAGTAAAAGAAATATTCCCTAGTGCTGATTTGTGAATTACAAGTATCTAGGAGTAAAGGCAGAAGAACATGGAATATCTAGTTTAAAAGTTAATGAGTAATGAATTCTTAAGAACTGTATAAGGGACAGAAAGTTAATGATAAAAATAAGTTCTTTTTCCCACTTTTCACATATAATACACTAGAATATGATAATAAATAACAGGATTGGAAACTATATGACTTAGTATAAACTAAGTTTATTATGACACCTCACAAAAGCAGGACATTATAGTAAAACTTTAAAATTCTTAAGATGACCAGTGCCACAGGAAGGAAGAGACAACTTTATACGGCATACACTAAATTAGGAAATTTTATAGTAACTCAGAGAGATTTACACGTTGTTGTGTGTCCTTTTCCCTCTCCACTATTTACCACCAGAATAAGCTGTTACTAAATTGATCAATACCTGTTTAAGTCTACAATATATTTATGCACACTTTGAAATGCTAAATAAAATCTGGTCACAATTTCTATGTTGTTTTCACGAAATTCTTCATCTAAATCCTGTAGCTCTGGCTTACAGTCCAGTTTGCTTTCCCATAATTCCGGACCCTAAGAAAAAAAAACACACATGAAATGTCAATAAAAGCAAACTTGTTGGTGACAATTTCCAAATAGTCTTTTAAAAACTTGTTCTTATGTTCTTAAACATCCTAAACTTAAAGCGGAGCAACAGAAAGTAATGAAGATAATAGAAGCCTAGATGTAAAATCCCTTTGAGATAAATGAATTTGAATTGGACCCAAGATTAGCATGCTTTTAAGTATGGGGCCCTTCAATGTGAAATGTCAAAGTTACGTTTTAAAAATACAATTATATTGTGTTAGGGCTTTCACATAATACCTTCAACTTATTTTCAAGTTAGTAGCTAACATTACGTTTAGTCCAGAAGCTTTTCTCTTTAGCTTTTTCCATAACTACTTAACCTTACAGAGTTTCACGGTTCCCAGAGAAAACACGTTTTTGTAGAAAAGACAACAAATAAAAAAGCTATTGAGGAAGATTACCTTAAAATAGCTGAAATCAAATATGATATCTCCATATTTCTGTTGATCAGCTCTGTCTTTTAACCTGAACACAGCAGGAATAAACTCAGAGAGCCTCAAAAGTTCAGCAATGATGGCATTACCACAGGAAACAATCCTTAGGATTGCTTGGCCACAGAGGTTGTTCTCGGCTAGAAAGTCCAACATTGTGAGGAGGACCAACTATTCTGTGCGTGGACACTGGGGATGATTAACCGGCCTTAGAGCTGGTGTCTGTAGATTATTAGATGAAACCAGGTGTGCAGAGAGATTGGCTGCTCCATTAAAGAACCTGTATCCCCCAAAAAAGTGTGAAAATCTCAGTTTGTTTAAGGAAGCACATGTGTACACATAAGAAACACATTTTTCTCCCAAACTCACTAAAAAAATTGTAAGAAATAATGAGTTCCTTTATAGGGAAAAGGGTATTTATCTGCCACTCTCCATATTTTCCATGTGGAGGGGCTTTGGTAGATTAACACTCTTCGCCTCTTCTTCAACATGTTAGTCACTTCTCTTGGGAAAAAGATATGATACAGCTCATCTCTGAGCTAGGGAGAAGGAACCACTGGGCATGTGTGGTTACAATGTACCCTAATTATACAAGCTATCTTCTACTACTCAATATATTAGCAAATAATTTCAAATACTATAAAGAGAGCTCAGAGACAAATCCCTGTATATCATTTTGAGGCATTTGTCCAATTATTTCCCAGAAATGGAACTGCAAGCTTAAGCTATGAACATGTCCAAGATTCCTTTTAAAATTACAGATGCTAAGTTCTACAAAATTCTGTGAAGATAATTTATAAATACTAAATCAAACTGGTCTAAAAGTCTCACAAAATTCAGTACTTAGGTGTCTAGTACTGTTAGCAGAATCCATTACTTGTTTCTCTTGTATTCCAATGTACTCTCTGAGCATGGTTAGATCACTTAGCATACTGAATATTATTGTTGCTTACAGCTCATTCTGAAAGTTCTTGAAGGCAAGGATTGATCTTTACCCAACCACTCCTTGCTGAATATCTCTTTGCCAGGCTGGATATGAAGACGTTTAGACAACTCACCTTCTAGTCCAGTGGTTCTCAAGCCTGGCTGCATAAGGGAATCACCTAGCATTTTAAGAGTCTGGTAAGTAGGTTAGAGGTAGTCCTAAGTATCTCTGTTTTTAAGAATCTCCCCCGATGATTCTAATGTGAAGCCAGGATCATTAAAATAGTAGAGAATGACTGGTCTTGTGGAAAACTGCAGCAAGTAAACAGGAAATTAACAATATCTATCTTTGTGCCCTTTGTGCTGAACTCATTCCTTGGCATTGACAAGTAAAAGGAGTGCCTGAATAACAATACTAGGGGCCGGGCGCGGTGGCTCAAGCCTGTAATTCCAGCACTTTGGGAGGCCGAGACGGGCGGAGGAGATCGAGACCATCCTGGCTAACCGGGTGAAACCCCGTCTCTACTAAAAAATACAAAAAACTAGCTGGGCGAGGTGGTGGGCGCCTGTAGTCCCAGCTACTCGGGAGGCTGAGGCAGGAGAATGGCATAAACCCGGGAGGCAGAGCTTGCAGTGAGCCAAGATCTGGCCACTGCACTCAGCCTGGGCGACAGAGCGAGACTCCGTCTCAAAAAAAAAAAAAAACTAGGATTGCAAGAGGAGTGATGTCTGTCCTCTCTAGCTGCCTGCTATACTGTTGGAGAGAGAAGCCCGGAAGAAAAAAAATATCAGAGAGATGAAGGGCTTGAGTGTGTCATTACAATAAAGAAATAAGAAGTGTAACATACATTTAATTGTCAGTATGGAGCATTTACTAGGTGTTCTGTTGGGACAGGTATTCTTATAGTGGGTGATCTTTAGTAAAGTGACATCTAGGAATTCAGGGCTAGAGAAAGAAACCTAGCATCTAAAAGGAATGACCTATTTTAGTATGTAACACTTAAAAACTTTTCTATGGTAAATGACTTAGAAGATGGATTTGAAATCCAAACGGCAGACACAGGGTTGCTTTCTAAAACATGCAAAGGGATCTCACAAGCTGTCAAAGAGAGAACAGGGAGAGAAGGGGAGGCGGGAGCCAAGTAAAAAGGAAAAGGGAAAAAAAGATGTCACCAGGAATGAAAACCAACCAATCAACAAAGCATACATGTGACGTTTTCCTGTACACATAAAAGTCTTTGAGCATGTCACTACCCAGGCTGTGCCTTCTAAGCATCTTCTGTAACACACAGACTCTTGATAAAACTGCTTCCTGACCCGTCCCTTTCCTTCCCACTAGCTTCCTCCTACAGCCAGTGCAGAGAGCAGGGGTGAGCAGATGGTGGAAGGCGAAGGGCGACTGGAGAAGGAAGCAAGACTTACACAAATGAAATAACTCCTCGGACTTGATGAGGTTTCAGAAAGTTCTTGAAGTAGGTAATTTTCTTATTAGGCTACTACTTCTTACATTCCCCCTCTGCCCACAGACTTGAGTACCCTTCTTGTTCAGGTCTGTGTGCCTTCCCCTGCAACAATCATTTTTCTTAGTTCTAGGGGCTAGGAAAGCAATTTCATTATGATAATGTGGTAACTGGTTTCCAAAGATGGCTCCCAACAATTCCTTGCCATTAAGTCAGCACATACAGCACCTTAAGTGAAGGGCTGAACCTTATTTTCCCTCTCAATGAGTCTGGATTGCGCTTGTTTATTAGTTTGCTGGGCTGCCATAACAAAGCACCACAGACAGGGTGACTTAACCAAATTTATTTTGTCACAATTCTGGAGGCAAGAAATTCAAGATCAAGGTGATGGTAGGACTGTTTTCTTCTCAGGCTTTTCTCATTGGCTTGTAGCAGGCTATTTTCTTCCTGTATCGTCACATGGCCTCCCCATTGTTCATCTCTTTTTACAGAGATGGGGGTCTCACTATGTTGCCCAGGGGAGTCTCAAATTCCTGGGCTCAAGCGATCCTCCCATCTCAGCCTCCCAAAGTGCTGGGATTACAGGCATGAGCTACCAAGCCTGGCCCTCCTTTGTAAATTTCTGTGTCCAAAGTTCCTCTTCTTAAAATGTATGCATCCAAAGTTCCTCTTCTTAGAAAGACACTAGTCATATTGGATTGAAGCCCATCCTAGTGGCTTCATTTTAACTTAATCACCTCCTTAAAAATCCTGTCTCCAAATACAGTCACATTCTGAGGTACTGAGTGTTAGGAATTCAACATAGAAATTTTGGAGGGACTCAACTCAGCTCATAACAGTTTATGTCTTCCTTCCTTCAACCCAAAGAATACTGTAGAAGTAACTCTCTACCAATTCTAGGCCTAAGCCTTGAGAAGGCCTGGCAGTATCTCCTTTTGCTCTCTTTGGGTGTCCAAAGCTGCCATGTCAGATGTCTGGGTATCTTGCTAGAGAGATCACAGGAGTTACACAGAGGAAAGACCACGCTGAGAGGGAAGAGTCCTGGCACAGAAGAGAATGAAGAAAGCCAGCAGACAGCAGAAACCGAAGCGCCGACGTGTGACTTGGGTTGACCTGGTCTCCTCAGCCCCCCAGCTCTTGAAATCTTCCTAGTTGAAGTGCTAGACATAGAAGGGAAGAGGCTATTTGGCTTCTGCAGCCAGCCAAGCCCTCTGTGCCTTTTCCCAATTCCTAACCCACAGGATCATGATAAATTTTTAAAATATGGTATTGTTTTGGGCAAATAAGCCTTGGGGTAATTTGCCATAGTGCTGACATTCAGTTTTGAGGACTAACAGTATGAGTTGTCAATTTAAACAGCATGCTGATGTTGTTACTGTGATATTTCATTTTCTATAATGCTGTGCAATATAGTCATTGCTTTTGTATAATAATGTCCATGTAGCTATTTCTGTATTGTACTACTGCGTTTTCCTCCAATCCCCATCTTTTCAGCTCTCTGCTTCCACTGATTATTACACTTTCCTTATAGGAATTGTGCCATTCATCTTATCTTTGGAAAGAGAGAGCTATGTCCTAAAAACCACTAGAAGTCGGTGAGGGAACAAGAAGTAGGTGAGGGAACAATCTTTAGAAATGTTTTTAGGCCTGGCAACAGTGGCTCACACCTTTGATCCTAGCACTTTGGAAGGCCAAGGTAGGAGGAATGCTTGAACTCAAGAGTTCAAGACCAGTCTGGGCAATAATAGCGAGACCTTGTCTCTACTAAAAATCAAAAGAATATTAGTCAGGTATGGTGGTGTGTGCCTGTAGTCCCAGTGACAAGGGAGGCTGAGATGGGAGGATTGTTTGAGCCCTGGAGGTTGAGGCTGCAGTGAGCTGTGATAGCGCCACTGCACTCCTGCCTGGGCGAGAGTAACAACTTGTCTCAAAAAAAAAAAAAAAAGATTTTCTCACATGTCAAGTATAGGAGATTCTTGCTATTAAGTATAGTTCATGTCTGAAAAATGCGAGAGTGATTACAAAACATGGGAAAACATTTCATAAAAAGGAGAAGAAAAAGTTTTGATTGCAAATGTATCTTGACATTTATGAAAGTGAGCTTTATATATCAGGCTGTGATAAGTGCTGTGAAGAAAAAGCATAATAAAGGATGGAGCATATGCTAGTTTCCATAGAGCACCTCGGGCAGAAGTCAGAAGGAAATAAGACAGCAAGCAGTATGGATATCTGGGTAGGGTCAGCAGCTTCTAAAGTGGTCCCTAATGATCTCTGCCTCCTGGTATTCATGTCCTATGTAGGTTCCTTCCCTTGAGTATAAGCTGACCTACTGACTCCCTCCTAAAGAGGAGAATAGGGCCAGGTGTGCTGGCTCATTCCTGTAATCCTAGCACTTTGAGAGGCTGATGCAGGCGGATCACCTGAGGTTAGGAGTTCAAGACCAGCCTGGCCAACATGGTGAAACCCTGTCTCTATTAAAAATACAAAAATTAGCCGGGCATGGTGGCATGCACCTGTAATCCCAGCTACTTGGGAGGCTGAGGCAGGAGAATTGCTTGAACCCAGGAGGCGGAGCTTGCAGTGAGCCGAGATAGCACCAATGCACTCCAGCCTGGGTAACAGAGTGAGACTTCATCTCAATAACAAAACAAAACAAAAAAACCAAAAGGAAAGGAAAGGAAAAAAATAGGATAGAAATGAAAGATACCACTTCTGAGATTAGAAATTGAAAAGACTAACTCCTGGCTTGGTCATCCTCTCTAGCTTGCTAGTCCAGGGGAAGCAAGGTGTCATGGTATGATACAGCCCTGTGCAGGAGCCCATATGACAAGGAATTCAGCCTTGCCAAAAACCACCTGAGTGAACTTGAAAGTAGATCCCTATAATCCCAGTCCAGCCTTCAGATAAGACCATAGCCCCTTGTTCCCAGCTTGACTGCAATGTTCTAAAAGCCCCAGAGCCAAAGGCAGCCAGCTATGCCCTACCCTCCTGACCACAGATACTATAAAGCTTATTGTCTTAAGCCACTAGGTTTTGGCATAGTTTATTATGCAGCAATAGATAATGATCCTGAGAATGGCATTCCAAGCAGAGGTTACAAGTAAGTGCAAAGGCCCCAGGGCAGGAATGTGCTAGACGGCCAGCAAGGTGCCTAAAGTGGCTGGAGTAGAGTCAGCTAGGGGCAGAAACAGAAGAAGTAGACTGGATTGCGTCTGAGAGCCAAGAAGCCACTACAGCTGTCTAGAACTCTCATGAAGGTACCCTCTGATACACATTAAGGCATACATTATTAACAAGTTCTTTTAGTTTCCTCTGTGATACTTGCTTGTTAAACCACACTGATCTCTAACAGGCTGAATTTCAGATAATTTCATTTCATTTTCTCCATGGATATGGTCTGGCTTGGGAAAGGAGAGAGGGAAAAGGGAAATAATGGACAATGGGCAAAACAGTCACCTCCTAAAGCCCTCTGAAGACCACCAAACTAACCCAGAAGGTCTAAGTAGGATGAAACTTTACACCAGGAGAGTCCAATCTTTGTCTTCCCTGGGCCATAGTGGAAGAATTGTCCTGAGCCACACATAAAATACACTAACACCAAAAATAGCTGATGAGCTTAAAAAAAAACACACACACACACACACACAAAAACTCATGTTTTAAGCAAATTTACAAATTTGTGTTGGGCCACATTCAAAGCCATTCTGGGCCACATGCAGCCTGTGGGCCTCAGGCTAGACAAGCTTGCTCTAGACTCATGAAGAGGAGGGCAAGCGATGATTAACAGGTCCAAGAGCTCCCTGATTTTGGATACCATGACAGGGCAACAATGTAGACCTGGGAAAAACATCTTAAAGCAAAGTAACATTACCTGCCCTTTACTCTACTCTCTCCCAACATACAGAAGGACAGACAGACTCAGCACCTGCATGCACACATTCAGGGAAGCTTCAGTCTGGGATAACGACAGAAATCAAGACTTTCGTGTGTCAATCTCTTATTTTAATCCTTAGGTCCTTACTCAAGAATGACATTGTAGAAACTTTAAAAGAACATGAGGCCGGGCGCGGTGGCTCAAGCCTGTAATCCCAGCACTTTGGGAGGCCGAGACGTGCGGATCACGAGGTCAGGAGATCGAGACCATCCTGGCTAACATGGTGAAACCCCGTCTCTACTAAAAATACAAAAAACTAGCCGGGCGTGGTGGCGGGCNCAAAAAAAAAAAAAAAAAAAAAAAAAAAAAAAAAAAAAAGAACATGAGAAGGATAATAATAATCAAATATGTTTGGCAATAGTAAAACAAATATTATGGGTCTTTATTACCTACATAAATCGCCTTTCTAAAATTCAATATATAAACTTTATATTAAATTTTTAACGCGAAAGCAAAATATGTTATATTTAATATACTTTTAGTGAAATGAACTCACTGCTTGTAATCTGCTTGGCCCCATGAAGGGCACTTGTGTTTTCTATTTCTAATAATGCAAGCATCTCCTGCTAAATTTTTGAAGATGGAAGAAGTTAAAACAAGATTAAATGAAAGAAGGAAATCACTTAGTTACATTTTACGTACTAGACCTCCTAACCTGGACTAGTTATATTTTCCATGTAACAAATGGAATTTCCATAATTTGCACAAATATAATTTGGCTAGAGTAATTGTTAAATAGCCCCCTCGTTGGCTGAAGGACTGGTCCTGAAGAACAGAATCTAAGAACCATCATTAAAAATGCCTAATCAAGTTGCAGCTAAGAGGTATATGGATGGCTTTACAAAGTGTTAAGACTCAGTTAAGTCTTAAAAAACCACTTTAGAATTAGGTCCAAATAAACTCTGTAGAAGAAGCTATGGTAAATTATCCTTTCAGAGGTTCTCTTCATGCTAGGGATTAAGAAAACTTGAAGATCAGCTCTCTCAATACAGGCTGTATTACTATCGGCATGAAATCCAGAGATCCCACTGTATTTTCTTATTTTCTTTTACAAGCGCCGGTAACTTCATTTTTAAGAATTTGGCGTGGAACTGTGATTTTCAGTTTGGGAAGTAATCCTAATCAAAAGACATGCTTTCAAGAATGAGGCATGGCATCATTATACCAATTACCCAGAGTGCAGAATAATATTTCTTAAGGAAATCGCATTGTCGTGGACAAACACTGTTTACCCCCTTCAGAGGACAAAAGAAGGCAGGTCTATATTTAGCCTTTCGCAAAACCTCAGTTCCATAAAGGAAGCACTGATCTCCACAAATCCATTATCACAAACAAAATATAATGGTTGTCGATCAAAATAAATGCAAGCTGCATATGTTTTCCAGAAAAGTTCTGACATGAGGCTGAACCTGAAATCCTGGGAAAGGCAGGTGAAGGACAATTAGAGAAGGTGTCCCTTGTGCACAAAGACAGGAAAACTTCTCCCTCACTACCCTTCACCTATGTTTGAGGGAGCTCCATGCGCTTGCAATCAGGAGACCCATTTCTACGACTCGGTGACTTTTTTTCTTTTTCCTGTCCGATCATAGAGGAATCAGGGCCTTGGGAACATTTCCCCCCCCCCCCCCGCAAAATGCAAAGGATTTTGGCATTAGCACAGGTGAAGGCATTAAGACGCAGCGAGCAGCAATGACTTGCCCAAACTCACAGCCCATGGCATAACTAGAATGCAAATCCAGGTCCGTCAGGCTGTAAAAGTCCTCACTACTAGCCTTTCAGTTTTCTCAAAAGCAAAGAGAGAAATAACGACGACATCCACACAGCAGTGTTCCCGGAAACTTGGAAGGATGAGATTCGGACCAAGCAGCCAGCTGAACGGTGCTTCCTAAAGCGAGGAAGGGGTGTGCAAAATGATTTCCCCCTAAGCTGAGACGAAGAGCTGGACTGCAGCCCCCGCCCCAGAAAGCCCCTAAGCCCTCCATCCCGAGTCCCCCATCCAGGCTGCACGCGACGCTGGAGACCTCCCCAGGGCCAGCGCGGCCCAGCGGGGAGGTGAAGGGGGCCATGCAAAAATGGGGCACCCTCATCCCATCCCCACTCACCTGTCAGCCGGGCCGCGCCAGCGGCGCACGCGCAGGGGAAGAGGTTGCGCGCGGAGTCGGCACCCAGGTTCCACCTCTCCCTCACGGCGGCAGTCCTCTTCTATCCCCAGTCCCGGACCTGGAACCCGTCAGAGCCCGGCTTCCGCCCCTGACTTCCCAGACGGTCACATGACCGAAGCGGCGGGGAGCAGGGAGGGGCATCATGTGACCACTCGCCGGCGACGGATGATGACGCAAGAGCCCGCGCTCACTTTTCAGCTACAGGCGAAGGGGGCTGAGGAAAGGAGGTGGGTACAAGTAGGGGAAGTTGGGGTGCCACCAGACGGAGACAACTCGGACAACCAGGTAGGGAAGAAGCGGGGGACGGCAATGGGGAAAGTGGCGGGAATTGTCGCCTCCCTCAGGGACACTCCACGGGGACCCCGAGCCGGGAATTCGTCGACCTGGATTATGGTTGTGGCCCTTTTCACGCCACAGTAGTGAGTCTGGGACAGTTTACCCTCCTGTCCGAGGCGCCATCTCTCCATCCGTTAGCCCCAAGTGTGTAAGGGCAAGATCACGAATTTTTGATCCAAATAGATGTGGTTTGAACTGACTTTAAAAGTAAGGCCACGGGAAGGTCGTTTGAATAAACTCTCTGGACCTCAGTTTCCTCTTCACTTATGTAGATTGCAGTGAGAATTAGCGATAAGGAGAATGAAGTGCCAGGACACCAGTTTATGGCATTCTGTAGGTGACCGAGAAATGATGATGTCTGTTGTTATTTTTGTAACTCGCCAAATCTTTATTGGTCCCCTATTTTGTGTGAGGAACTGCTTTATATGCAATAGAATATGTCAGGGTTCTAGTTTAAGGAGCCTTCAGTGTAAAGAAGCTGCAGACATGTGAGCAAATAGTTGTGATGAGTTTCATAATGGGAGTGTGTTGTGTACATGTGCATGCGATAGGAATAATGGTAGCATGAGGGAGGGAACAAGCAATTGTGTGAGAAGGATTCAGAGAGAAGGGTATATCCTTGCATGCTGAAAAAGAAGAGGCTCCCGTGGATTTAAAGGAAGTCAGCATATTGTCTATAAATAACATGCAGAGAAAAAACTCAGGAAATGCACAACTTGTTCTAAACTTTCTTGGAGATCATAGGTATTGGGAAGAAAAGATCAGTGTTATTACATGGGAAGGGATCCAAGAGAGATTGATTTAAACCAGTTATTCTCAACTGATGCGCTATTGACATTTTAGGCCAGATAATTTTTTCCTGTGGGGTGGGGGTGAGGGCTGTCCTTTGTATTGTAGGATGTTTGAGAGTATCCCTGGCCTCTGCCCACTAGATGCCAACCATAATGTCTACAGATATTGCTACATGTCCCTTGGGAGAGGGGTAAAATCTTTCTTGGTTGAGAACCACTTAAACCAAGCCATGAGAGATGGTGTCTTAGTCAGTGTGGGCTTCTGTAACAAAATGCCATAAACTAGGTAGTTTACGAACAACGGAAATTTATTTCTCACAGTTCTGGAGGCTGGAAAGTCCAAGGTCAGGGTGCCAGCAGATTTAGTGTCTGGCAAGGGCCTGTTTCCTGGTTCATAGGTGGCTTCTTGCTGTGTCCTCACACGGTGGAATGGCAAAGCAGCTCTCTGGAGCATCTTCTAAAAGGGCACTAATTTTATTCATGAAAGTGGGCCTAATCACCTCCCAAAAGGCCCCACCTCGTCATACCATCACCTTAGGAGTTAGGATTTCAACATATAAATTTTGGGTGACACAAACATTCAGACTTTAGCATATGGGTAAGATGTGGGCAGATAGAAAACTGAAGAAAGAGCCTGGTGCGGTGGCTCACACCTGTAATCCCAGCACTTTGGGAGGCCAAGGAGGGCGGATCACTTGAGGTGTGGTGTTTGAGACTAACCTGGTCAACATAGCGAAACCCTGTCTCTACTAAAAATACAATAAATAAATAAATAAATAAATAAATAAATAAAATAACCAGTGTGTTCTGGCGCACACCTGTAATCCCAGCTACTTAGGAGGCTGAGGCAGGAGAATCCCTTGAACCCAGGAAGCAGAGGTTGAGGTGAGCCGAGATCATGCCACTGCACTCCAGCTTGGACGACAGAGCGAAACTCTGTCTCAAAAAATAAATAAATAAAAAGAAAGAAAACTGAAGAGATGGTTTTCTCACGGTGGGAGCAGGATGAACAAAGTCCTTTTTTCCTTTTTGGAGACAGCGTCTCACTCTTATTGCCCAGGCTAGAGTGCAGTAGCATGATCATAGCTTACTGCAGCCTTGGACTCCTGGACCCAAGGGGTCCTCCCACCTCAGCCTCCCAAGGGGCTAGGACAATAGGTGCAAGCCACCATGTCTGTGTTGTTTTTTTTTTTTTTTTTGAGATGGGGTCTCGCTGTGTTGCCCAGGCTAGTCTTGAGCTCCTGGCCTCAAGCAGTCTTCCTGCCTTGCCCTTTCAGAGTGCTGGGATTATAGGCATGAGCCACCACGCCCAGCCTGAACAAAGTCTGGAGGTGAGTTCAAGAATATTGAGTATGAAGGGGAGAAGGAAACACGAGAGCTGTGCATCTGACCGAAGCAGACAGTTTATTCATTTATTGACTATTTTCAGAGCACTTGCTGTTTATGAAGCACTGCGAACATCTTGCAAGATAGTCACTAACAAAGTAGAGTTACTGCCAAAGGCTATAATTATATCAAAGAGGGTGCTGTTAGAGTCAGAGAAAGGAGTTGTCTTTGACTTGTACTTAGCTGTATTTATTGGGAGGAATTGAGAAAAGTATGTCCATTCCATCTTTCTGCACCATCCATTGTCTTTGCTTTTCAATTCAGTCTGTCTTAATCTTTTCCCTACTCCAGAATTACAGAAAAGCATGGTCATGTTTTCCTTGGTCCTCTGCAAGAGTGAAGTTTCACTCAAGTAATGTGAGTTTTGCATTCAACCAAGTAGTGACAACTACTGTTTGGTATATACTTTCCATTTATACTGGATTGCATTAATCTTCATAGATATTGTGTCTTTGTTCAAGCTACCATAACAAAATACCATAGACTGGGTGGCTTAAACAACACAAATTCTGGAGGCCAGAAGTTCAAGGTGAGGTTGCCAGCATGGTTGAATTCTGGTGAGGACTTTCTTGGCTTGTAGATGGCTTCTTTCTTTATGTGTCTTCACGTGATAGGGAGAGAGAGAGAGAGAACAGTCCCTGCCGTCTCTTCATTTTCTTTTCTTTTCTTTTCTTTCCTTTTTTTTTTGTTCTTTTGAGACAGGGTCTTGCTCTGTTGCCCAGGCTGGAGTGCAGTAGTGTGATCATGGCTCACTGCAGCTTCAACCTCCTGGCTCAAGTGATCCTACCACATCTCCTCCTGAGGAACTGGGACTACAGGCCTGCACCACTACATCCAGCTAATTTTTTTATTTTCAGTAAAGACAGGGTTTCACTTTGTTGCCCAGGCTGGTCTCAAACTCCTGGGCTCAAGCCAACCTCCCAGATTGGCCTCCGAAAATGCTGGGATTATAGGCATGAGCCACCTTTCCGGCCAGATTTTAGGTAGTCAGTACGCATGTGCCTAGTGCCTATCATATTGCACAGTGCAGATCATAGAACATTTTCATCACAGAAAGTTCTATTGGACAATGCTCTCTAGACACTTTAGACTTATACTAGAATCAAGACCGACTAGAAAACAGAATACTTCTGCTGATCATGGTGTCTCATGCCTATAATCCCAGCACTTTGGGAAGCAGAGGCAGGAGGATCGCTTGAGCTCAAGAGTTTGAGACCAGCCTGGGCAACATAGGGAGATGGTCATCTCTACTAAAAATTAAAAAAAAAGAAAAAAAAATTAGCCAAATGTGGTGGTGCACACCTCTGGTCCCAGCTACTTGGGAGGCTAATGTGGGAGAATCACATGAGCCTGGGAGGTTGAGGCTGTAGTGAGCATGATCATGTCACTGCACTCCAG
This sequence comes from Theropithecus gelada, assembly GCF_003255815.1. Taxonomy (NCBI): domain Eukaryota; kingdom Metazoa; phylum Chordata; class Mammalia; order Primates; family Cercopithecidae; genus Theropithecus; species Theropithecus gelada. Next base: position 127,403,196 of record NC_037676.1, read on the forward strand.
CCTGGGTGACAGAGCAAGACCCTGTCTCAAAAAAAAAAAAAGAAAAGAAAACTGAGGCCGGGTGCAGTGGCTCATGCTTGTAATCCTAGCACTTTGGGAGGCCAAGGCAGGTGGATCACTTGAGGTCAGGAGTTTGAGACCAGCCTGGCAAACATGGTGAAACCCTGCCTCTACTAAAACTACAAAAATTAGCCTGGCATGTTGGTGGGTGCCTGTAATCCTAGCTACTGGGAAGGCTGAGGCAGGAGAATTGCTTGAACCTTGGAGGTGGAGGTTGCAGTGAGCCAAGGTAGCGCCATTGCACTCCAGCCTGAGGGACAAGAGCGAAATTCTATCTCAAAAAAAAAAAAAAAGAAAGAAAGAAAACTGAATACTTGAATTATATCATTTGGTCCTGGCAGGTTTGTATTTTTTTTATTAATAGTACTGTAACAAATAAACCCCACAAGTCTAAATGGCTTTGCCCAGTTGAAGTTTCTTTCATGCATGGAGCCTGATAGGTGAGTAGTTTTCCTCCAAGTAGTGATGTAGGGCCTTGAGCTCCTTCCATCTGGTAATTCTCTATCATCAGTGTGTAGCTTTACTAAGGTCACTGTGCTTGCCTGCATCAAGCTATCAAATGGGAAGGTGTGGGTTTTTGCAGATTAGGCCTGGAAATGGCTCCCATTTCATTGCCTTGGGTGCAGTCATAGGCCACACCTTACTTCAAGAAAGGCTGCAAAATGTGGAGTATATATAGGCATATGACTGGGTTGAAGAGGAAATGGGTTTGGTGGGCACCTAGCAGTATCTGTCACAAGTGTTTTGTCCGTAGCCTGCCCTGATAAATAGTCTCAAGAAACAGTCCTAGAAGTTTGCTATTGCATTTACTGTAAGGATATTTTCGAGGATTATTTTTTTCAGTGTAACTCATTATCTCATATATGATGATCCATACTTGCCTTGATTGCCATGGAAAGCTTTATTTTTTCTTGAGTTCCTAGTGTTCTTTGTTTTTTTTTTTTTTTAATGGACAAAGTAACTGCCACTTTTTATTTTGATTGTTAGGAAGCTTACTACCAAATGTGTATTACAAGTATAGTACTGTGTGGAATCCTTTTTTTTTTTTTTTCATATGGAGTCTCGCTCTGTGATCTGAGCTCACTGCAACTGCCGCCTCCAGGGTTCAAGCAATTCTCCTGCCTCAGCCTCCCGAGAAGCTGGGACTACAGGTGTGCACCACCACACACAACTAATTTTTGTATTTTCAGTAGAGATGGAGTTTCACCATGTTGGCTGGGCTGGTCTCGAACTCCTGACCTCTAGTGATGGACTGCCTCGGCCTCCCAAAGTGCTGGGATTACAGGTGTGAGCCACCACGCCTGGCCCCCTGTGTAGAATCCTAAAGTGTGCATGACTGCATTATAACTTTCTCATATGCTTGGTTTGCCCTTAAATTTCTGTTTTTTGATCCTAGTTTTCTGAATTTATATTTTTCCATCTTTTTGTGTATGTTTGTATTTATATTGTGTAAAATGTCTCAACTTGTTTGGTATAATGCAGTGAAATTGTAAACAAGCAGTCTTTTTCACCAAAATGCAAATGTTTGAAAATCATCATTGGCTTTTATTCCTATTTGTATTTTTTTCTTTTTTGGTGTAAAACTGTAAAATCCCAGAAAAGAACACAACAAGAGCCCTTGTTTTATCACCCAGATTTGAACATCTTTAACATTTTGCCATATTTGTTTCAGGTCTTGATTTTTAAGACAAAGTTTTGAAAATACATAGAGCTCAAATTTCCTTGATGACCCCTAGACCCAACTGGAGTGATTCTTTATCCTGTACTTAAGGCCTTCTACACTATATTCCCAAAGAATGAAATCCAGTTATCTTCCCATTCCTTTGTCCCTGTGTGCCAGGCAAAGGGAACTCATCTCACATTTTATTACCGTATGACCTTTTTTCATCTCACTGCTTCCTTCATCTGAACAGCTCTCTCTGATAATTTAGGCCTCTCCAAATCCTGAATACCTTTTATGGTCCAGCTTAAGTGCCTTCGTTTCATGAAGCCTATGTCTCCCCTGTTGTTCCTATAATCCTTTCCTTTCTTCAACATCGTAGCGTAGTGGGTTTGTGTAATCGCTTTCTTTTTTCAACTTCATAGTACTTGGTTCATTCTCTTAGTATAGAACTTGTTCTCTGCCAAGCCTGTTTGGAGGGGTTGTGGTAGAAAGCAGTTATATTTATTCTGGAATATCTAATAGTTAAGGTTATGTGAAATGTATGTTTTAAGTCTTGGTGAAAAGTAGAATCTGTGATTTGAAAACATGTTTACATTATATTGTAGAAAGCTTTGGATACTGTGCTAATTATGTTGAATTTTATTATATAGGCAGGAGGGAGTTAAGACCCACCCTTCCTGCTTTTTTCTGTCTTTATTACTGGCATCTCTGTCTTATTAGCAAGTTCAAAGACCTTAAGGTGAAGCATGCCTGGGTTATTAAAGGACTAGCAATGGCCAGATAATGTAGAACAGTGGTCTTCAAAGTGTGATTCTTGGATCAGCACAATCTACATTACCTGGAAATTTGTTAGAAATGCACATTCTTAGGTCCCTTCCCAGATGTACTGAATTAGAAATTCTGAGGGTGAGGTCCAGCAATCACTGTTTTAATGGATCCATCAGATGTTTCCAATACACTGACTCTGCAAATCTCCTAGATACATCTGAGTTAGAATTACATAGAGGTCTTGTTAAAACAGACTGTTGGGGCCTGAGAATTTGCATTCTAACAAGTTCATAGGTAATGCTGGTGACACTTGGTCAGAAGCCATTTGGGGAACCACTATTGTCAGTTATTATGAAGCTCTTTGGCCATTACTCCCGGTGAGTCAGGAAGTCCTTTGGAGTTTTTGAGCAGAGGAGTCACATGATCTTATGTACATTTTCAAAGGTTTACTCTGGCTGCTGTGTTGAGAATTGGGTGGAAGAGGCAAGACTGAGAGCAGGGAGACCAGGTAGGAGACTGTTGGAGTAATTCAGGCAAGAGATGATGGTTTGGATCACAGTGTTATCAGTATAATTGGTGAGAGTGGTTGGATTCTGGAGATACTTTGACTACAGAGCTGGCACAATCGATGTTGAGTTTGGTATAGAATATGAGGGGAGGAGGAGAAGGATCAAGTATGAACCAAGATTTTTGGTCCAAGAAATGGAAGGATGGAGTTGCTATTTAGTAGGATGGGGCAGGTTGTAAAAGGAATAGGTTTAGGACAGGGGTGGGGTGGGAGGGAAGAACGTGGTCCTTCCGTGTTGGACATTTTAAGTTCTGGAGTGATCTTGCCAATGGTGTTTAGATGGAATGAGCCTAGCTGGGAACACTAGGTGGATGGGAGAGGTTGGAAAAGAGAGATCAGAGCACTGAGCCCTGGGCATGCCACCTATACTACAGTTTTGGAGACATGCACTGTTTTAGGTGCTGGAGATACACAGACGGTATTCCATTCATTCCTTCCTTCAGCAAGCCTTTGTTGAATGGCTACTATGTGCCACACATTGTTTTAGGTGCTTGGAATACATCAGTGATCAAAACAGAGAAAGTCAAAAAGTCTGTAAGTTTAAGGAACTTAACAGTATAATTGGGGACTAGAGACTGTAAACCTAATAAATACAAGAATGTTGTTTGGCAATGTGTCCGGAATTGGTGGGTTCTTGGTCTCACTGACTTTAAGAATGAAGCCGCGGACCCTCGCGGTGAGTGTTACAGTTTTTAAAGATGGTGTGTCCAGAGTTTGTTCCTTCAGATGTTCAGATGTGTCTGGAGCTTCTTCCTTCTGGTGTGTGTTCTCGCTGTTAGGAGTGAAGCTGCAGACCTTTGTGGTGAGTGTTACAGCTCTTAAAGGCAGCACGTCTGGAGTTGCTTGTTTTTCCCGGTGGGTTCGTGGTCTCGCTGGCTTCAGGAGTGAAACTGCAGACCTTGGCGGTGAGTGTTACACCTCATAAAGGCAGCATGGACCCAAAGAGTGAGCAGCAGCAAGATTTATTGCAAAGAGCGAAAGAACAAAGCTTCCACAGCGTGGAAGGGGACCCAAGCGGCTTGCCAACTGCTGGCTCGGGGAGCCTGCTTTTATTCCCTTATCTGGTGCCACCCATATCCTGCTGATTGGTTCATTTTACAGAGAGCTGATTGGTCTGTTTTGACAGAGTGCTGATTGGTGCGTTTACAATCCTTAAGTTAGACACAGAGTGCTAGACAGAAAAGTTCTCCAAGTTCCCACTAGCTTAGCTGGACACAGAGTTAGCTAGATACAGAGTACTGATTGGTGTATTTACAAACTTTGAGCTAGACACAGAGTACTGATTGGTGTATTTACAAACCCTGAGCTAGACACAGAGTGCTGATTGGTGTATTTATGATTCTCTAGCTAGACATAAAAGTTGGACTCCAAGTCCCCACCAGATTAGCTAGATACAGAGTGCTGATTGGTGCACATACAATCCTCTGGCTAGATATAAGTTCTCCAAGTCCCCATCAGGCTCAGGAGCCCAGCTGGCATCACCCAATGGATCCTGCACTGGGGCTGCAGGCAGAGCTGCCGCCAGTCCGGAGCGCGCCTGCACTCCTCAGCCCTTGGGCTGTCAATGGGACCAGGCGCCAGGGAGCAGGGGGCGGCTCCTCTCCGGGAGGCTCAGGCCTCAGGGGAGCCCACCGCAGGGAGAGAGCTCAGACTTAGCGGGCTGCAGGTCTCCAGCCCTGCCCTGCTGGGAGGCAGCTAAACCCGGGGAGAATTTGAGTGCAGCGCCAGCGGCCGACACTGCTGGGGGACCCGACCCAACCTCCACAGATGCTGGCCCAGGTGCTAAGCCGCTCACTGCCCTGGCCCTGCTGCGCCAGCCGGCTGCTCCGTGTACGTGGCCCCCCACCCCGCGCCCGCACCTGCTTGAACTTGCATGGGCCGGCGAGTGCTGCTCCCTCCACTGCTATCTGGGCAGCCCGGCGCCTCTCCCTCCACGCCTTGGTAAGAAGAGGGAGGCGGCTCTGGCCTCAGCCAACCCAGAGAGGGGCTCCCATGGTGCCATGGCGGGCTGAAGGGCTCCTCAGGCATCGCCAGAGTGGACACCAAGGCCGAGGAGGCGCTGAGAGTGAGGGCTGCTAGCACATTGTCACCTAAAGCAGAAGCAGAAGGGTGGGAATGCCTGGCGATGGAGATTGGGAGGGCTTGCCATTTTATGTCCGATGGCCAGGGAAGGCCTTACTGATGAGGTGATACTCAAAGGGAAACCTTAGGGAAGTAAGGGAATTGACCTAGTAGATATCTAGGGGACAAGTATGGAGGCAAAGGGAACCAAGAAGGCATAGCTCTGAGGCAGGGCTGTATTTGACTGGGTATAGGAGAAGAAAAAGAAGCCTGGATTCTGAACCTGGAGCCCTACAACATATGGAGCTGAAGGAGATGGAGAGGAAACAGAAAGGAGAATGAGAACAAGAACAAGGGAGGCAGGTGCAGAAAGCGCATCAGGAAGGGAGTGATTAATTGTGTTACATACTGCTGGCTGATAGGTCAATGGAGATAGGACTGAGCATTGATAATGAATTTAACATTAGGGTATTGATAATGAATTTAACATTAGGGCTTGTCAAGTGGCCTTGACAGGAGCAGTTGCAGTGAAGAGAAACTGCTGTAGAGATGGAAACCTAGTGGGGGTGGATTCCAAAGGGAATGGAAGGAGAAGATTTGGAGACAAATGTAGGTATATCTACAGATGAGTTTTGCTCTAAGGCTGAGTAGAGAAATGGGGCTGATAACCAGAGGGGTAGGTGGGAGGAAAGTCGGAGGATGTTTTTGAGATGGGAGAAGTAACGGTGTATTTGTTTGCTGAAGGGAATGATTCAGTAGAGAGGGAAGATTTAATGATGCAGGAAAGCAGGGAGAATTGCTGGGAGAATGTCTTAGAGTAGGGAGCAGGGGATAGGATCTAGTGGATAATTGGAGTAGAGGTGGCCTTATCTAGGAGAAACAGTTTATTCATTTTAACAGGAGGGAAAGCAGAGTGTATGAGAACTGACGCTGATAGGTGGGGAGGTAAGCTGTGGGAGCTTGCAAAATCTCTCTTCTGACTGCTTCTGTTTCCTCAGGAAATTAGGAAACGAGATCTTTCAGTGTGTGAGGATAGAGGAGGAAGTGTTGGAAGTTTGTAGTGACAGGAGTCATAAAAGTATGATAGAATCAGGAAAAGTCAAGTATTGTTTTGAGTTATGTACTCTGCAATGATTTGTGCTCTGCGTTCCTACCTGCCTTTTCCTTTGCCTGAATGCCCTTCTCCATTACCCTTCCGTCTGTTAAACTTCGTCCTTTATCCTTTAACTCAGTTCTATGTTCCCTTCTTTGATTCAGTAAGGCAAAGTTGAGCATTTTCTTATCTGTGCCTCAGTTTTGCAGTAACTCCCATGTTGCTTTAATTATCAAGTTTATGTTTTATCTCTGTCTCTCCTACTCAATGGTGAGCCCCTGGAAGTAGAGACTGAATATTCCTTTTTTTTCTTTTTTTTGAGACCAAGTCTTGCTCTGTTGCCCAGGCTGGAGTGCAGTGGCGCGATCTCGGCTCGCTGCAACCTCCGCCTCTGAGGTTCAAACGGTTCTCCTGCCCAGCTTCCCGAGTAGTTGGGATTATAGGTGCCTGCCACCATGCCCTGCTAATTTTTGTATTTTTAGTAGAGACAGGGTTTTGCCATGTTGGCCATGCTGGTCTTGAACTCCTAACCTCAGGTGATCCTCCTGCTTCAGCCTCCCAACGTGCTGGGATTACAAGTGTGAGCCACCATGCCTGGCCAGAGGCTAAATATTTCTAGTGGCCAGGATAGTGCCTGGCTCATGATAGGTTTTCATCAAATTAGAATAACAAAATAATGCTTTAAAAGGAAAGTCTTAAGAGTGCTCATCTTGAAAACCGTGGTATTCTCATGCTAAAGGAAGTGCCTGGCACTTAAGGAGATACTAAATATTTGAATTGACAATGAGTTGTACTGTGGATGTTTGCAGTAAACAAACACTTTCAAATTAGAAATCTTATGCATCTCTGTGCATCTTACATGTCTCTATGCCCTTCTCTTTTTATATCCTGTGTATTTTTGAATGGCTCATGATTGACTTGGTAGGTTCTTAATACTTATGAGTGAAATGAATGAATGAACCAAATTAAAAAGGACTAATAATGGAGAAACTACAATAGTAGTTCTGTATGAGGATGTGAGATGAAGGTGGTAGCAATGATGAGGATGGAACTGCCGGAGATACTACACAGTTCCCCACTTAGGAAGGGCAGAAGGGAAGTCTCTAATGCTAATTAATTGTGTACTGTGTGCTATACCATACCATACCATGATTATTCCTTCTCATTTTAGAGATAGTAAAGCTGAGATTCAGAGATGTTTAGCAGTCTTCATGTTATGTCTATCTGATTCCATGAAAGTGTCCCTTTTTCTGCTGCCATACAGCCTTGATAATAGCCCTCCCATCCCTTTAAAACTGTGAATTCTCCCCACTTTTCTAGTTGGTTTCAGTGAATTGAATTTCAAATGGCTTCTGAATTAAGCAGAGATGTCCTTTTGTAGGCAGCTTTACATTGCTTTACTAAGCTGAAACAAATTGTGGTTGAAGATACAGATTAGGAAGTGTTAAATGTGAAGGGTAATAACCGAAACTGTTATAGTGGATATGCTGCCAGAAGACAAGTTTATAGAGAAATTCTGCTTTCACTGACTCTGGGATCTCACCAAGTGTATTAATCTGTAAGAAGCCAGAGGAACTGGCAGGAATATAGATTTTCTCTTTTTTTACAGTTTCCAGAATTCAATATGCATATATGTTGGATAGTTTAACAATTACAGGTTTTCAAAATAGCATACTAATAAACTATTTTATTAGTATTTTTTCTCTTTGGAAAATTGCATCATATTAGTGGTCTACTTTTTCTAACTCATTTATCTCGTAGACTTTTAAAAACTGTGCTGTTGTTGACTTCTTCACAGAATCCAGCACTCTTTTGGAAGAGGGTAATCTCCCTCCAAAAACTGAGGACACTTCCCTTCCCCATATATTGAGTCCAGCTTGTTTGGTGGCCCAGGTGGGTGGCACAATGATTTGGTGTCTTCTCTGTGGGATATACAGAATAGTGTGGCACTTACGAGATATTGGATACATTTATATGAATGTTTACAGCAGTTTTATTAATATTTTCCTGTGCAGTTATTTTTCTGACTTACGAATCTTGTTTCATTGTGTTTCAAAACTTAGGTAATAATTTCAAGATGCCAGGACGTTCCAGTTCAAATTCAGGTTCAACTGGTTTCATCTCCTTCAGCGGTGTAGAGTCTGCTCTCTCCTCCTTGAAAAACTTCCAAGCCTGTATCAACTCTGGTATGGACACAGCTTCTAGTGTGGCTTTGGATCTTGTGGGAAGTCAGAGTAAGTAAAATTAAAACTTCTTTTGTGTCTACTTTGAGGTAACACTGTGTGATGGTATTAATCTGGGGGTGCCTTTTGAGTATCCTTGGGGGAATGATTTAACCCCTCTAGGCATCTGTTTTCTCATCTTGTTCTACACACCACAGTAGGGTACTGAGGGTGAAATGAGATTGACTCATTCATGTGTGTTCAGACAGTTAAGTTCCATGAGAAACTGCACTAGAAATTTATGGGCAAAGATTTGAAGATCCTGACCTCAAGGAGCATACAATCTAAAGTATTTGACATTTGTGAACTGTAAGGTATATACATTTATTATGATATTGTTATTTTCCAGTAGTTTATACTTTGGTCATGCTTGATTACCCAGTAGATAGACTAAGCTTGTACTAGGGATACCAGCAAAGGAAGGCCTCAACAAAAATGAGAAAAGTTAAACTTAATGAATTTTACCTACATTTGTTCAATCAAAAAGATCTAGAAAGATGTGATTTGCAGGTCTGGTGCAGTGGCCCACGCCTGTAATCCCAGCACTTTGGGAGGCCGAGGCGGGCATATCACGAGGTCAGGAGTTCGAGACCAGCCTGGCCAATATGGTGAAACCCTGTCTCTACTAAAAATACAAAACCAACATGGTGAAACCCCGTCTCTACTAAAAATACAAAAAATTAGTGGGTGTGGTGGCAGGCACCTGTAATTCCAGCTACTCGGGAGGCTGAGGCAGGAGAATCGCTTGAACCCGGGAGGTGGAGGTTGCAGTGAGTCGAGACTGTACCACTACACTCCAGCCTGGACAACAGAGCAAGACTGCGTCTCAAAAAAAAAAAGTTGTTATTTGCTTTCTTTGGAGTAGAATCGTTTTTATTTTATTTTACACATGGAGCCAGAGGAGCAGCATGACCCTTTTGTTTTTTTTTTAATGGCATAGGTTTTGAGCAATTTGTGATGTGCCTTGGTGTGATTTTCTTTGTCCTGACTGATGTTTGAGTTTTATAGATCTGTCAGCTTATAGTTTTTTGAATCAAATTTGGAAAAATTTCTGCTACTATTTCTTCAAATATATATTTTTTACTCCTCTGCTCTCTTCTCCTTCTGTGTGACTCACATTTCACGTATGTTAGATGGGTTGATATTGTCCCATAAATCAGTGGGACTTCATAGATTTTTTTCCAGTCTTTTTACTCTTTAGCTTCAATTTGAATAATTTCTGTTGCTAAGTTCATTTATTTTGTCTGCTGCAGTGTCTAATCTGATAATTCCATTTAGTGAATTTAAAAATTTCAGTTATTGTGTTTTTAATTGTTGAAGACATAGCAAAGAATTAAGTAGAATCTTTTTTTTTTTTAGTCTTCCATTTTTTTCTTCATTGTGTCCATATTTTTCTTTACATTCTTGAGTATATGGTTTTCTTTACATTCTTGAGTATATGGAACCTGTTTATAATAGCTGTTTTAATATCCTTGAATGTGAATTCTGTCATCTCTATGTGTATTATGTTGTTGAATGTTTGGATTTTGTTTTTGTTTTTGTTTTTGTTTTTTTCAGACGGAGTTTCGCTCTTGTTGCCCAGGTTAGAGTGCAATGGTGCAATCTTGGCTCACTGCAAACTCCACCTCCTGGGTTCAAGCGATTCTCCTGCCTCAGCCTTCCAAGTAGCTGGGGTTACAGGCATGTGCCACCACGCCCAGCTAATTTTATATTTTTAGTAGAGATGGAGTTTCTGCATATTGGCCAGACTGGTCTCAAACTCCTGACCTCAGGTAATCTGCCTGCCTCGGCCTCCCAAAGTCCTGGGATTACAGGTGTGAGCCACCGCGCTGGCCTGTTGTCCTCTTTTAAATAGTGTTGGAGTTTGTTTGGTGGGCAGCTAAGTAATTATGGATTAGGCCGATCCTTTCCAGGCTTGTCGTTAAGCTTTGTTAGGGCAAGTCTAGTGTAGCCTTTATGTTAGGGCTAATTTAGCCTTGTTACAAAGCATGGCCCTTCTGGAGTCTCTGTTGATTGCCCCGAGGGTTCATTGAGATAGCTCTACTCTGGCTGGATGGAATTTGAATGTCTCCCTCTCCTAGTTCCTACGTGACTGAACCTGGGAGTTGTTCACTTTATAGCTGTCAGTATTTGCTCCTCAGCATTTTAGGATTCATCATCAGACTCAAGGAGACCCCAGTGCAGATTCCTAGAGCTCTTTATCTGCATAGCTCCCTCCCAGTGCTGTCTCTTGAAAACTCTGCTGGCTGCCTCAGCCTCCCTGAACTGCAGTCACTGTCTCCTCAATCCTTCAATACTGCTGTGCTAGGCCGGGCGCGGTGGCTACCTGTAATCCCAGCACTTTGGGAGGCCGAAGCAGGAGGATCACCTGAGGTCAGGAGTTCAAGGCCAACATGGCGAAACCCTGTCTCTACTAAAAATACAAAAATTAGCCAGGCATGGTGGAGGATACCAGTAGTCGCAGCTACTGGGGAGGCTGAGGCAGGAGAATCGCTCGAACCTGGGAGAAGGGGATTGCAGTGAGCCGAGATTGTGCCACTGCACTCCAGTCTGGGGAACAGAGTGAGACTCCATCTCAAAAACTCCCGTGGATTCCTCCTCCCTTGTGCAGGGAGGAGGCCTTTGCAAGACTTTTCCCAGTTTTCCCTTATTGCAGTAATTACAGTCCTGTTCTGCCTTTGTCCCACTGTCCCACAGCTATTGTTTCATATATTTTGTTTGGTTTTTCAGTCATTAATGGCAAGTGGACCAGCTCCATACAGTTACTCATTTAAGGCTAACAGCAGGTGTCATAATCTTTTTAGTGGGTGGCCTCCAAATGTTTTAACCCTGCCTAGTCTATTTTTGAGTATATTTTTGGTGATCATAGATAATTTGGCTTTGATAGATCGGCCTATATAAAAGTCATAGTAAAGTCTTAAACCATAAGAGAGAAGACTGGAACATAACCCTCTTGGGAGACCGTATCAGTTTTTTTCAGGATTCTCGTTGAAGACTCTCGAGAGTTTTAGCTACAGAGTTCTTTTTTTTTCTCTTGGTTTTGTTTTGTTTTAAATAAGTATATTTTGTTGTAAAATACAACATACTTTGTGCAATTTAAAAAGAAATATAAACATCATTTTTTGAAAGGTTCATGCTCTGAAGCAGAAGTTGGCACAAAGTTTTTCTATAAAGGGCCAGATAATAAATATTTTCAGCTCTGTGGGCCATGTGGTTTCTGTCACAACCCCGCTGTTGAAGTGCAAAACCCACCACAGACAGTACGTAAATGAATGGGCCTGACTGTGGTCTTATAAAACTTTATTTACAAAAATGGGCAGTGGGCCGGATTTGGCTCACAGGCCTTAGTTTGTCAACCCCTGCTTTAGTGCCACAGGTTATCATTAAGTAATTTTTAAAAGAAAGAGGTATTTATTTTTTAATATTTGGATTAATTTTACAGCAATAATTTTACGGCAAATACTTGGTTTTGCATTTACCAAAAAAAGTTAATTTAAGAAAAATTTTGATCAAGTTATATGGGAAAAAAGTGAACTAAACAAGTTAGATAACAGAGTCAGCAGGAGCCTGGAATACTTATGAACTCAATACATATATGAATACAAACACACACACACACACACACACACACACACAGAGACATTTTAACTAATACCAGGAGTCAGAATAACAAAGTAGTCAACATAAACTTACCCAATGACTATTATGCGTATAATTCAGCTCTAGGTTTTAAAGAGGACATAAACAAGTATTAAGTAGTTCCTCCCTTCATAGAGTTTGCCATCTTAGTGGGAAGACAAACACATTAAAATACCAGAACGATGAAAAAACAGAAAAGATGTTATAAAACTGCAAATAACTAATATCACCACAGATCTCACCAGAAAAGTCATACACTCTCAAAGTTATAATGGTGAACACAAATTTTTCAAAGTTCTAATTGTTTCTTTAAAACTTTCATTTTAGGCCGGGTGTGGTGGCTCACGCCTGTAGTCCCAGCACTTTGGGAGGCCGAGGCAGGTGGATCATGAGGTCAGGAGTTTGAGACCAGCCTGACTAACATGGGTGAAACCCCATCTCTACTAAAAATACAAAAATTAGCCAGGCGTGGTGGCACGCACCTGTAATCCCAGCCACTCAGGAGGCTGAGGCAGGAGAATAGCTTGAACCCAGGAGGCGGATGTTGCAGTGAGCAGAGATCACGCCACTGCACTCCAGCCTGGGCGACAGAGCAAGACTCCGTCTCAAAAACAAAACGAAACAAAACAAAACAAAAACAAACAACTTTCATTTTGGCCGGGTGCTATGGCTCACACTTGTAATCCTAGCACTTCAAGAAGCCGAGGCAGGTGGATCACCTGAGTTCAGGAGTTGGAGACCAACCTGGCCAACATGGAGAACATCTGTCTCTACTGAAAATACAAAAATTACCTAAAAATACAAAAATTACCTGGGCGTGGTGGCCTGCGCCTATAATCCCAGCTACTTGGGAGGCTGAGGCAGGAGAATCGCTTGAACCCTGGGGGCGAAGGTTGCAGTGAGCCGAGATCGCGCCACTGCACTCCAGCCTGGGTGAAAGAGTGAAATTCTGTCTTAAAAAAAAAAAAAACTTTCATTTTATCATTAGCAACAAATGCTGTTAGTTGTTGTCTTTGAAATTACAGGTGCACAGGCTCACTTTCTTCATTTTTGAGAAAATGTCTTTCAGGTACCCAAACCTGAATAACCATAGTTGTCTGTGAATTGTTCTATATTGTACTGTTTTATCAAGGACTTTTTTTTTTTTTTTTTTTTAAGATGGAGTCTTGTTCTGTCCCAGGCTGTGGTACAGTGGCGCAATCTTGGCTCACTGCAACCTCCACCTCCCGGGTTCAAGCTATTCTTCTGTCTCAGCCTCCTGAGTAGCTGGGATTACAGGCACGCGCCACCATTCCCGGCTAATTTTTGTATTTTCAGTAGGGACGGGGTTTCACCATGTTGGCCAGGCTGATCTCGAACTCCTGACCTCGTGATCCACCCGCCTCGGCCTCCCAAAGTGCTGGGATTACAGGCGTGAGCCACTGCGCCTGGCCTCTGAAGGACATTCTTAAATGAAACTAGCATTTGTTTTACTATGAGTGCTTGGTAGAGAGGAATACAATGATCTATTAGAGACAGCAGTTTGGTGCCACTGCTCTGATTTTTGCTAAGGCACCAGTAGTTTTTTCCACAATTGCTTTTGCACCATCAGTACAAATGTCCAACACAGTTAAAAAAGAAAAAGAAAAACAAACCCAGACAAATAGCATCTTAAAATTATGATGTAAATTGGCTAGGCATGGTGGCTCACACCCGTAATCTCAGCACTTTGGGAGGCTGATGTGAGCAGATTGCTTCAGCTCAGGAGTTTGATAACAGCCTGGAGCCACATGGCAAACCCTGTCTCTACAAAACACACAAAAATTAGCCAGGCATGGTGGTGCATACCTGTAGTCCCAGCTACTCAGAAGGCTGAGATGGGAGGCCAGCTTAAGCCCAGGCGGCAGAGGTTGAGGTGAGCTGAGATCACACCACTGCACTCCAGCCTGGGCAACAGGGCCAGAGCCTGTCTCAAAAAAAAAAAAAAAAAAGATGAAAATAGTTTCAACCCACAGGCGCCCTGAAAGGGCTCAGAAGACCACACTGAGAACAAACTGAGTTTAATTGCTTATAAATAGGAGGTAGATGACATGAGAAATCCTCTGTAGAGAGAAAGCCAAGGGCAATCACTCCCACTGAGGTAATTCAGCAAGAGCTTGTTAGGGGAGCAGTGTTAATGTGATACCAGACTGAGGTGCTGTCCAAGGACCCGGAGAGTAGGAAAACACCAGGTTTAGTTTAAGGAAATTGGAGGGTAGCTCAGCCTATAACAGTAGATGAAAGACTTGTAGAAGGCAGCCAGTACTAAGGCAGCCAGCATCAGCACTTAAGTGCATGCTTGCTGTTGGATCCAGTCCTAACTCTGTCATAAGTTCTGTAACTTTGAGTAAGGTACCTAACTTCTTTCAGCTTCTGATTTCTTATCTGTGAAACAGGATTAAAATGCCTGCTTCGTAAGATTGTTGGGACTAAATGAGATAATACATGCTAAGTGCTCTTAGCCACAGTGTTAATTCAATAGCTATCATACATGACAGTTAGCAATTAGTAAAGTTTGAGGGTCAGAACTTAGAAGAAAGGCCTGTGATCTGAAGAGGGTAAGAAAGATGGATGAGTTTGGAAGTCTGTTTAAGACTGAGTCCAGCTAAGTCACTAATTCTTCAGACATGTTAGCCAAAACTACAAAGATAAATAAAGGTTTCTTCCTTTGAGTTGTTTACAGTCTAGGTAGGAAATAAGACATATAGTTGTTATTCAATCATTAAGTGAACATTGATTGCCTATAATGTGACGCTTTGTCAAGGAGTTTGAACCTTACCATTGGAAGGTTTCAAGTAGAGGAAAAATATGGTAAGATCCAGTTTTAGAAAGATAAATACCCATGGCAGTACTGAGGAAGGAGAGACTTCAGGTGGCCAAAGAGGAGATTATGTTAGTAGCTCAAGTGAAAAAGAAAGTACCTTTGAGTAAGGTATTGTAACTAAGGTAAAAAGGATTTGATTTGTGTGCTTTGTATCTTATACCCTCGTAATACAGGCATAATAGTGTAATAGATGATTGCCTGGGTTCTTATCCCAGTGCCCTCACTTATCTTTGTGACCTTGGGCAAATTCCCTACCCTCCATTTGCCTCAGGTTTCCTATCTATAAAAGGCATTATTGTGGGGATTAGTGAGATAATATTTTACAAATTACTTAGAATAGCACTAAGTGCTCAGTAATTGTTAGCTGTTGCTAGTAATTTGGTGTGCATTTGAGTTTGAGTTGACTGGTGGGTGTGTTGGACAACAGCAAATGGATTGGGAGAAATTAAAGTGCAGAAGAGCAAGTGGGGAATTTCATGGATTGTCTCAGAACAGAAATACTCTATTTTCCTTAGTTTTATGAGATTGTTGACTTTTTGGGTTGCCTGATTTCATCTCAGATGAGAGTGAACTTTGATAAACAAAATGATAGTGATCATATAGGTATCATTTTCTCACTTTGCCCTGAAATTTTCCTGTTGTTGTATTATTAAGTTATTGGTAAGGGAGATTCTTGCTCCCAAGAACTTGGGTGGTGATGTGTTTTATTTTGTTTCTTATTGGTTGCAGATTCCTAATTCCTATACCAGGTGTTTGTCCCTGTTCATTTTTCTAGCTTATTTGAAATGATTTGCCTGGGTTATGTTAGAATATATGGTGTCTTGGCAATTAGACTCACCACTAGCATGTTTATTCATTTTTTCTCTAAATTTCTTGATATTCTAGTATTACCTTCTTTATTTGACCTAACTGAGAAATAAAAGTTGTTACATTAGGAGATTGTTTTTCAGATTACCGAAGCTTACTTTTTTCAGGTTTTTGAGTTTATTATGTACTTTTCTGCTATTTTACACAGACTATACTGACCTAATTAACTGGAATTATTTTAAATCATCTTTAAGCAGTTTTAGTAAGCTCTTTAGGTTTGGTTAAGCAAATTTGAGGAATCTCCCTTCTCTAAAATGGTAATATACCTCAAAGATGTAAATTACATCTTTGTAGTTTTCAAAGATGTGTCGTCTCTTCTCATGCCTCTCTGCCAGAGCAAGTCTGTGAATGGGCTTCAGAGGTTTGGTTAATGCTCTGCACTTCTACAAAAATGTATGTGCATGAGGATTAAAAGTTTTACCAGATTCTTGCTAAATATATGATAGCAATGTTTAGAAGTAAAGGATTAAAGTTTATATATTGCTTTTCTTTCTGTGATTTTGGAGCTATAGGGCAGAAAGATTACAGTTACTATGGTCAGGCAGTTAATTGGATATTTGTTGAGCTATGCTAAAGTATGGTGATGATGATGAATTTGTTACATACTTAACCGGTGCTCTTTTAACATGTGCTATCTCATTTGATCCTAACAGTAATCCTGTGAAGTAGGGACTGTTGCTGGCCCCACTTTACACATGAGAAAAATTGAGGCTTAGTGAAGTTACATGCGTTTTTTAAGGTCACAAAGTTAGGAAGTGTTTGAGTAGGGATTTGATTATAAGCAGTCTGACTTCATAGTTTCTGCCCTTCACCATTATGCTTCAAAAAATATATATTGTGCCAGTGTCATGGCCTGTTCAGTCAAATAACATTTAGCGATGTTTTGCTTAGATAATTTTGATTTTTTTTTTTTGAGGTTAATATTATCTTTTTTTTTTTTTTTTTTTAGTACCCAAACGAGGTTGCATGCTTTTCCTGAAACATCCTGTCATGGAGGTCATGTACAGTCATGGGGGGAAGGAGCTGGGACCTTTCAGGGCCTTTGTACTGACCCTAGACTGTCTACTTTCAGTTCTTGTAATGGCAGGAAAAGAAACCCGTGTTTGACGAAGCAACAGCTGTCATGTTTGCTCTTCTCGCAGCTGTTTACAGTCCTGACTTGTGGAAGTGATACATCAAATTGATTGAATGATAGTCTGTTCTTTCATGTATCCACAACTTGTGTTCTGGCTAAGAATCATCACCTTTTTAGATCTAGTTCCTTTTTGTCTTGCCTTAGTCCCCACCCAGCCAAAAAACAGTTTTCACTGTGGGGCAGTTACTTCAGAGTTCATGATGAGTAAAAAACAACCAGCAAAGTGAAAAATTACATGGTCAGGGACATTTACTGCCCTCATGAATAACTGACCTCTAACATTTGCAAATGTTAAGCATTTCCTTGAGAGAATAGTTTTAAATCCAGGTGCTTTGGGGGTAAGATTCTAATTTTGCTCCTGAATAAGACATTCTTAAATCTAGAAATTTGGTAAGTATGGGTGAAAAGGAAAAAAACTCCCAGAAACTTGTGATCCATAACCCTATCACCCATCACCTTATTTTATGAAAAAGGGATAAGCATTTTGCTTAAACCTTTTATGTTCAAAATATTTTGAGGCTAGTCGCAGTGGCTCACACCTGTAATCTCAGCACTTTAGGAGGCCGAGGTGGGCGGATCACTTGAGGTCAGGAGTTCGAGATCAGCCTGGCCAACATGATGAAACCCGTCTCTACCAAAAATACAAAAATTAGCTGGACATGGTGGCGTGTGCCTGTAATCCCAGCTACTTGGGAGGCTAAAGCACAAGAATTGCTTGAACTCGGGAGGCAGAAGTTGCAGCGAGCCAAGGTCATGCCACTGCACTGCAACCTAGGCAACAGAGCAAGACTCTGTCTCAAAGAAAAAAAGGTGCTTTGAAAATTACTTGATAATTTGATATGCCAATACAACTGACCTGACATTTTCAGGGCTTGATTTTTCAGGAAGACTTATATTCTGGATTTTTCACTGTGTTGTATTTCTCCATTAGAGCACTGCTTTTTGTTATTAGGAGTCTGGTTAAGTCGGGGAGGTTTCTTTTTGACCTGTTCCTGTCTTTTATTTCATAATTATCGAATAGAAGCAGTAACTAGAAGTAGGTGGTTTCTAATGGTGAGTGGTGGCCACAATGATAATAAAAATAACAATAACCGTAAGAAGCCAATGTTTGTATTCTTACACAGCTTTTATAACTGGAGCCAATTATACAAGCAAAATAGCATTATAACTTAAATAAGTGAAGATTATTAAACATATATACTTAATTATGCTGTATGTAGTATTAAAAGTAAAAAGCAGTGCCTACACCAGGATGTAGAGAAAAGGGAAACCCTTATGTGTTGTTGGTGGGAATGTAAATCAGTACAGTCATTATGGAAAACAGTATGGAGGTTCCTTTAAAAATTAAAAATAGAACTACCATATGATCTAGCAATCCCAGTAATGGGTATATATCCAAAGGATGTATGTCAAAGAGATATCTGCCTTCTCATATTCACTGCAACATTATTCACAGTAGCCAAGATACAGAAGCAAAACTGAGTGTCTATCAATGGATGAATGCATAAAGCAAACTATGTTGTGTATACATAATGGAATATTATTCGGCCTTAAAAAAGAATGCAGTACTGTCATTTGCAACAACATGTGTGAATCTGGAAGAGGTTATGCTAAGCAAAATAAGCAAACCACAGAAAGATAAATAGTGCATGATCTCACTTGTATGTGGAATCTAAAAAGTTGAACTCATAGAAGCAGATAGTAGAATGATGGTTACCAAGGGATTGGGGATGGGGAGGGTGGGAGGACTGGGGAAATGTTGGTCAAAGGATACAAAATTACCATTAGGAGGAAAGAGTTCAAGAGATCAATTGTACAATATGGTGACTATAGTTAATAACTATTATATACTTGAAAATTGCTAAGAGAGTAGATTTTAAGTGTTTTCACTACCAATAACTGATTTAAATATGTGAGGTATTGTTAACTAGCTTGATTTAGCCATTCCACAATGTTTACGTATTTCAAAACAAAATGTATACCATAAATATATCTAATTTTTGTCAATTAAAAATGAATTTAAGAGTGAATATTTATATATTAACAAAAAATAAGGGGGATGAGTCAGTCCCTACAGAATATGAAAAATCCAGCTTTCGAAAACTCAGTTCCTTTTTGCTGATATCTTCATGTATCCTAGGACTGTGTTTATTGATTCATTTTAGTGGTACCATTGTAGACTTTATAGTTAAGCAAAGAACTGTTGTGGTGGCTCACACCTGTAATCCCAGTGCTTTGGGAGGCCAAGGCAGGAGGAGGCCTTGAGGCCAGAAGTTTGAGACCACTCTGCACAACATAGTGAGACCTTGTCTCTACAGACATTTTTAAAATGAGTCAGGTGTGGTGGCGTGCACCTATAGTCCTAGCTACTCCAGAGGTGGAGGCAGGAGGAGCCCAGGAGTTCAAGGCTGCAGCAAGATATGATTATACTACTACATTTGAGCTTGGGCAACAGAGCAAGACCCCGTCTCTAAAAAATAAATAAATAAAAATATATAGTTAAATGGATAAAAAGAACAACTTATGAGAAATGCCTTTCTGGAGGAGGAGATTAAAGTATACTAATAAAAAGAATCACAAGGAAAATTTTCACAATGATGTGAATTAGAACCTGAACACAATAAAGTGTAAACCAACCTTTCAATACCAGTTTAGGTGTGCAGCAAGATTTACCAGAATGAAATTCGTAGTTATTTTCCCCATCATCCTCTCCTTTCTTATCAGCAGTATCCACCATGTTCATATTGATTGTCTGTTAATATCATCTTGATTCTGAAAGGGACTTTAGTGGTTAGGTAATCTCTCATAACCACTTTTGCCCATTGGTTATTCAGGGAATGGGAACTTTTCAGAATGATTGAGGTTTAGCAGATTCTAGGATTAGGTAGAGGGTAGAGGAGTAGTGTGACAACTACTCCTATGAATTTGATAGGATTCTCCTCCCTTTGGTTGTGAACCAAAAGAAGTAAATTCCCAATTATTAAGATTAGTTAGATTTAGACTTGTTTTTAGATTGTATGCTCGAGAAGTTACCTATAAGCACATGATCTTCTGAAAATCTGAACATCAATATTTTGCCTGGTATGTCTAGGCCCTTGAAATTTACAATTGCAGTATGTCCTTCATCCCACTTCTTTCAGAATCTCTTACCCGCTTCTCTGCTTTATTTTTCTCTCGACTATTTAATACCACTACCTCACTTTCTAACATACTGTATAATTGCTTTCTTAATGTTATTTATTGTCTGTCTCTGCCCTGAATGTACCCTCTGTGATAGCAGGGGTTTTTGTCAGATGCCCCTACCCGCTGCTATTGCCTATAAGTACATGATATACAGTAAGCACTCAATAAATGAATGAATATGTTTAAAACCTAACAGGAAAATTACTATAAAAATTTCCTCTGATTGTCTAGCTCATTTATCCATACATACCCACACACATTTTCATGGATTATACACTCCATCCATGCCTATACCCCATCCATATCCATGTACACATACATATGTATATATGTATATATAACAGTGGGTGATTTTACCCTCCCGGGTCCTTCGGCAGTGTCTGGAGACATTTCTGGCTGTCACAACTCGGGGGTGTGGGGAGTGTGTGTGCCCTGACCTCTAGGTATTCAGATGCTGCTAAACAGCCTTCAACGAATAGGACAGCCCTTGCACAGCAAAGAACTGGACAGCCTAAGCTGTCATTAGTGCTGAGGCTGAGAAGCTCTAATACACACACTAATGTATGCATACATACATACGTATACACATACATAGTCACTGGTTAAAAAAATCTACTTAGAGAATTTTTGAAATTTGTAGTAGAAAGCATAGGCAATACTAAGGGTTCTTTAGGTCAATAATACTTGTACCTTTATTGTTCTTTTTGCTGGTAGTTAAGGCTTTTCCTTATTTTCAGAGT
The DNA here is from genome assembly GCF_003255815.1 of Theropithecus gelada. Classification (NCBI taxonomy): domain Eukaryota; kingdom Metazoa; phylum Chordata; class Mammalia; order Primates; family Cercopithecidae; genus Theropithecus; species Theropithecus gelada. The sequence continues at coordinate 127,424,037 of NC_037676.1, forward strand.
TGATAGCATTCCTGTGTTTCCCTTATATTTTATGTTTCTTTATGTGTCGTATTTCCCTCGCTGGACTGTATGTCCTTGAGATTAGGATTCCCGTATAGCCATCCTCATGCCCCAACTCTCAGAGCTTGGCAGTGGACTTCGTATGGTTTAGGTTCTCTTTAAATGCTTATTGAGTGAACCAGTCAGTCAACCAACTAACTAAGAAATTTGGGTGTTGGATTGTAGAAGCCACGATAGGAATATTGACTCCACCCATGGAAATGGGCAAATGTCACAGATTAGACCCACCCCAACAACTGGATTGCTGGTTGTAAAGCAGTTACCAGCACACCCCTGGGCATATCTGACATTGGAGCAAATTTGCATTGGGTAGACAGGTTTGGAAAAGGGCTCTAAAGGTAACAAAGCCTATATACTGGAGGGACTTCAGAGTCACCCTTTGTCTCCACCAGTGAGATTCCATGTACGTTGATTTATGTCTTGGAAATATGTGAAAGATGTTTCTATTAAATCTTTCAGGCTGGGTTCAGTGGCTCATGCCTGTAATCCCAGCACTTTGGGAGGCTGAGTCACACAGATCACCTGAGGTCAGGAGTTCAAGACCACCCTGGCCAACACAGTGAAGCCCCATCTCTACTAAAAATACAAAAATTAGCCAGGCGTGGTGGCAGGTGCCTGTAATCCCAGCTACTTGGGAGGCTGAGACACAGAATCACTTGAACCAGGGAGGTGGAGGTTGCAGTGAGCCAAGATTGCCCCACTGCACTCCTGCCTGGGTGACAGAGCAAGACTCTGTCTCAATAAATAAATAAATAAATAAATCTGTCTGTCTATCTATCTATCTTTCTTTCTTTCATGGCCGTTAGTATATTATTTAGTCTTGACCTGGGAGATGCTTGCTGATGCAACTGTTTACAAAAGTGTTGAAGTAGGTGAAGAAAAGGGAGCTTTCATAGCCTGCAATAGGCAAATACGAAATAAAGGTGTATGTTGTGGAAATCACTGAAAGAGGTCAGTATCCTCATCCTCACTCTGCAGAAGGGGAAATTAGGCTCATTGAGTTGAAACAACTTGCCATAAGGCACACATCCAAGTTGGAAACTGGGAATTTGCATTTGGACCCAGTTTGCCCGACTCCAGCCCCAAGACCTACATTTACTTGTGGTCTCTTTCCTTTCTTTCCTCTTTCTGCTAACTATGGATGAATGGCAGTTAGTGATATATCAGACATCCAGTTCTTATTGCAAATATATGAGGCTTGTAATATTAATTCTATTTTACAAATGACAAAACTTAAAGCTCAGAAAGTTAATTTTTGGACCAAGGTCACGGCTAACAAACGGCAGAACATTTGAACTTGGCAAGGCAGTATGGCACATAGACTCATACACTTCTCACCACAGATCCTTCAGTGCAATGACAATGACAACAAAGTTAATTTTTAAAAATGAGATCAAAGATTTTCTTTCTTATGTTAAAAAAAATTATTATTATTTCCATTTTACTTGACCCAGCTTTCTATGACTTATTTTTACTAACTTATTTCTGTGTACAGGGAAGGTTTGGAAGAAAGTCTTTTGTCAGAAACTCATCCTATTATGGGTAGTTGCTTTTATAATGTTAGAATTAGTTGCTCTGTGTGTGTGTGTGTATGTGTGCACGCATGGGAGTGTCTGTGTTTTGAAAGGACAAATTAAAAACTAATCAATAGAACAAGTCTTTGAAATTCCTTAACCTACTTACATCATTAACAGTAATGTCTGTGATGTTACCTGTCATGGAGGCTTGAGTTTGCAAGGCTAGCTTTCCAGAGGTGATTTATTTTCTTCTAAGTGATATGTTTGCAGTTTGAGCCACAGAGCAAAGCATAATGCTTAATTATCACTACATGGGCCAATGGCCATACCAAAGATATATCTCTTGATACAGTTTTCTTACTTAAGCATATAACTTTTTTTTTTTTTTTTTTTTTTTTTTTTTGCGGTGGAGCCTCTCTCTGTCAACCACTCTGGAGGGCAGTGGCACGATCTTGGCTCACTGCAACCTCCACCTCCTGGGTTCAAGCAGTTTTCTTGCCTAAGCCTCCCAAGTAGCTGGGACTACAGGCACTGTCCTCTAAGACCTAAATGGTAAAGAAAGAATGGAGCAGAGCTTCATCAGATTTGCTTTTTTCTTGATTATTTATAATATAGTTACACAAAGCAGATGTATACAGTGGACTTGCAGTGGTGTCTATTGGCATTAGGGTAGCTGCTGCATACTTTTTAAAATCACCAATATTCAGCCTCTTTGGCCTTTTTGGTATTTTTTTTGAGACAGGGTCTTGCTCTGTCACCCAGGCTGGAGTGCAGTGGCATGATCTCGGCTCACTGCAACCTCCGCCTCCCGGGTTCAAACAATTCTCACGCCTCAGCCTCCCAAAGTGCTGGAATTACAGGCATGAGCCACTGCTCCCGGCGTTCAGTCTCTTTGACTTTTTGTGTGCTTCCAAGTAAATTTTCCCCCTTCCTAAGATACCATAATTTGCCATGTCTCCATATCTCGATATCCTGATACCAGTTAATGCGTTTTCTTTGTTCCATGGGGCTTTTTGCATTTATGCCTTTTTTATTTTTATTTTTATTTTTTTTAAGAGATGGGGTCTTACTCTGTCACCCAAGCTCACAGTAGTCTCTACTGCCCTGGCTCAAATGATTCTCCCAACTCAGCCTCCCAAAGTAGCTGGGACCAGAGGCGCGCACCACCATGCCCAGCTAATTTTTTTATTATTTGTAGCAACAAGGTGTTGCTATATTGTCCAGGCAGGTCACAAACTGGTCTTCCCTTTTAAATAGGACAAAGATCTCAGTGTGTTCATCTGATGTCTTCAGAGTCTGGGACTTATTTAATGCCTATTAGGTGTTGAATCCATATATAAATGTGTTAGTAACTGGCTTTCAAGACTGTGTTCTCTTAATACAAATATCTGGATCAGGAATGTAGAAAGTTACTTTCCAAAATGAGAAAATAAGCCCTGTTGTTAATTTTTGAACCTAATTTTTAAAGACTGCATTCAATTTTTGTGTATGGAATATCTTAGCCAGAGGTTCTCAAACTTGGGGATGCATCAGCATCATTTTAGAGAGCTTGCTGGGCCAGGCATGGAGAAGGCTCACAATTATAATCTTAGCACTTTAGGAGGCTGAGGTGGGTGGATTACCTGAGGTCAGGTGACCTCAGCCTGGCCAACATGCCCAAACCCCACCTCTACTAAAAATACAAGAATTAGCTGGGTGTGGTGGCACACGCCTCTCGTCCCAGCTACTCGGGAGGCTGAGATGGGAGGATCACTTGAACCCAGGAGGCAGAGGTTGCAGTGAGCTGAGACTGCGCCACTGCACTCCAGCCTGGGTAACAGAGCGAGACTGTCTTACAAACAAACACAGACACACACACACAGATTGCTGGACCCTGCCACTAGAGTTTTATTAGGTCTCAAATGAGTCTAAGAATGTGCATTTCTGAGAAGTTCCCAGGGTCTACAGGTACTCTTTGAGAACCCTTTTCTAGTCAGTATTTCCCATTTGGTAGGAAATACCACTAGGTGGCACCAGAACACTTCTTATGAAGTAGCTCTTGGCTTTTTGAACAGTGTGTATTGATTGCACAGTTTAGGATTATATAAAAGATACAATCACTAAATTACTGGAATTTGGAGCCTGAATTACTTCATGTATATAAAAAGTAAAAATGTGTTGATTCTATTAAACCAGAGAGCTAAAGGACTACTAAGGTTACATTTTGAAATTAACTCTTCCAGGAATGAGGACTATACTTCTCACGTTTGCTGCTCTCATTTTCAGTTGTGTGGGTTAATCAGTTTCATTTACCAGTGATTGATGCAGATCCTTTCACAAAATAAAAATAAACATTTCATATGAATCAAAAGTATAAGTAGTATTTATTCTAAGTTAATAGATGTTGATTTTGTTTTCGATTTACACTTAAAAACCACTTTTAAAAGACTTATACATATTGTGTGCATAAGTTTCTTGTAATTTTGTCCTTCTCCCAGTGGCCCAGTTTGGGACAGTTTTAGAATGTCAGAAAGGGTGAAATGTGCTTTCCTATTGGCTTCCTTAGTTAGAAAGTTGAGTAGTTTCCTTTTTAAGAGCTATTGAGAGGAAAGTTTTGGCTGCTGTTCACCTCACCTCACCTCCTGTTACCGTGGAATCTCACTCCATAAATTTCCAATCATTCCAACACCTCCAGATTTTCTTTCTTCCATCGACTGTAACAACCTGAAAGTTGGCGTGATTTCTCCACATGATGGCGTGTGTGGAAATAATTACTTGCTGTGTTCCCCTGTTTGCTAAGCTCTCCCATTCACATTAGGATGTCACTTTGTGAAACAGTAAATGAGTCACTTTTTAGTTTTTAAAACAGTGTGTATAGTATCTGAATACCATCTGGGTTTTTCTAGAATCCTGAGAATTATTCTATTAATTCTGCTTTTTTATCTTTGGAGCTGAAGCTTGGTTTAGGTTTCAGTGACCTAACAGGGTTTGAAAATGGCCACCACAGAAAAAACTGAATTGGAGTAACTCAATCAGATTAAAAATTAGACTAGCACTTTATTATGTATCTTTGATCATTGGAAATAATTGAGACTAGTTTAATGCTAAGCAAAGATGACAGCTTATGGAAGAAGTAGATAGAACAGACTTTAGGATTATTTTTGAGACATCAGATTCCTTTTTAAAAGACCCAAAATTTGGTGTCTTCTAGTAAGCAGAAAGGAGCTTTTTATAGATTGGCAATTAACATAACTAAACCAACTTGATTATTCTAGTGAAGATTATTTTATTATCCAGACCTATTTTTTCTCCCTTTTCTTTCTGTACTTTATAAATGCAATTATTTGTTATATATAAATGTAAAGCATTATTTATATATAGCAGTACTGTCCAGTTAAACTATAGTGTTAGCCACATGTGTAATTTAAAATTTTCTGCTGTCCTTATTACAAAAAGTAAGAAGAAAGAGGAAAAATTACCTTTAGAAATTTTTATTTAAACAAATATGTCTAAAATATTTTAACATATAATCAGTATGAAAGTTACTAATATTATTTTGACTTTTTTGATACTAAAATTAGAATCTTACAGTATATGTCAATCTGGACTAGCCATATTTCATATATTTAGTAGCCACATGTGAAAAATGGGTACTGTATTAGATAATAGCACATATGTAGGTTATTTCATTTGTCGGTGACTGTGTCACAGAAGGGTAAGAAATCGTAAGGGTATTTAAATCAACTCATTATGTAGCATTTTAGAAGTTTTGGAGAGTATTCAAATCAAACCAGTTGGTAAAAATGAGTTATTATCTGTTGATTTCTTTTGTATCTGTCACTTTTCTACCCTAGATGTGATTGGTATTTTAATGCATAAAATACCAATTTTAAAAATAGTTTAGTCAGCCTAAAATGACTGACTTCTGAGGATCCTGCTAATATTTGCTTCTGTTTGAAATGTCATGATAATTTGAATCCACATCTACGATACTTTCATATTTTGTGGCTGATGTGGTAAATTAGTTTCTTATGGTATTGAGCAAGCCAGAAGTTAAGCCTGTTAACTTCAGCAGCCAGAATACTGTACTCTAGTTGCTATAAACAATTAGGCCTGTCAGCAATTGACCTTGGAAATGCTAATTTGCTTGTCCCTGGGTGCTGCCTCAGGCACTGGCTTTCTCTCTGTGGGTGGGAGTTATGAACCTAGTTTGGAGGAGAACTTGAGGCATTTGGGGCAAGCTCCAAACAGATGTGCTTCTTGCTTCATTTTTGCATGTGACCAAGTCGCAAGAGGAGCATTCCTTGCATGAATTTCTCTGAAGGCCTTGTAGAATCAGACATGTATGCCCAGACTACAGTTGAGGGGAAGCTTTATTACCTTTGAATTTACCCTTCCCTCTTCATTCTACTGCACATCTGCCATAAAGAAGGTTGATTAAAAAATGCTACACAGTGATTTTCATCACTATTTCATTGTATTTCTTAAACTTATTGAAAAAGGACTTGGAAGGCATCTTTTATTAACTCTTTTGATTTTGTGTTTATTATTACTATTATAGTAGAGCCAGGAGAAAGTAGCCTGAATAAATGAGGAGAAAGAGATGTTAGTTGGAAAGCTGTAGATACATGGTGAGAGGTTATAGGTAGTGTGCTCAGTAGATGAAGGAGGGAAAGACAGAATATTTATAAAAGTCAGAGTTACTGTCTTTTTAAACTGGTGGTGGCAGCAGTGGCAGTTTTTATTCCAAGACAAAGATTTGTGCTTCCTCTTCTTTTGGGCAGGTAATTTTGTCCCTTTATTGTACAATACTGATGCAAACATTTATTTGAGGTTGGTTGATTGCCGCTGTTCTTCGGTAATTGTTAGCATTTTATGTTGATCAGTCACCAATTATTATTGGCTCATGTCCTCAACAGGCTAATAATTTCATTAGCAGATAAGGCAAATAGGTATACTTGCAAAGAGCAGGAGAACTACATGGTAGTAAGTGATGTATGCCAAATGAGGAGACTGTGAGTCTGTATGTCTCAATCAAGAATCTGTGAATGAGTTTTGACATGTTATGACCTAGCAGCCTGATTCCGTATCCCATAGGCATACATCTTTTGTAGACTCTACTTAATAGGCAACTTAATAGTAGCCAACTCATGATGCTTTTTGTGTACCTGACATGTTATAAGTGCCTTATGTGTATTTATTCATTTAATCCTTACAAAAATACTGTCAGGTAGGTATCATTACCATTATATATATGAGTAAACTGAGCCTTGAGGTTGACCAAGGACTAGATACTGTGTCTCTGAAGGAGTGGTTTTTGTTTTTTAACCACAATAATGGATTTCAGATTGGAAATATACATTTGAATTATTTACTTCTTGTATATTCTCACTCATCATCCTTTGTAACCCTAACCCCTTCCCAATTGCAGTAAGCTCTGAAATAAGTTCTCTTACTTACTCATTATTGACCTAGGCCTGTGCTCGGTGTAGATAGCTCTTTTGCAGAGCTCTGACACCATTATGCCTGAAGATGAGTTCTTCATTAAAACCATTTATAGAGTCCATTCTATGCTAACTCTAATGATTGACTTAGAAGGTTCTCCAGCTGAGAAAAAAAAAAAAAAAAAAAAAAAAAAGCTGCCCATTATCTGAAATGTACTATGCTAGAAATACAAAGATATGAAGATACTTCAACAAATCTGTAGATCCTCACTAGGACTATAAGTCTTGATTACCATGAATTGACTTCTTAGATCATCCTTGTTTGATTGTTTCTCTAGCCATAACCAAAGCATCTGGCATTTGCTTCCTGAAAAATGGTAGTTATTACCTTCTACAACTATTTTAAACCCTTGAGCATAACTTACAGAAGGTACCTGATGTCACTGGCTACATCCCCTTATACTCTATATACTCCAGTCATGGAGTCTGGGTGTAAGTGCCATCAACATATACTCTTTCAGCCTCTTGCCTCTGCTCACATGACTTCCTCTCCCTAGAATGCCCTTTCTCTGTTGAGTGCTTTGGGGGCACCAATTCATCTTTCAAGGATAAGCTTAAGTATCATCTTTTTTCTGCAGATATTCCTCTCCCACCCAAACCAAATTGATCTCTTCTTGGGTTCCTCTGTGTTTGTTGTACATTTATCCATCTAAACAATAGAGCACTTCTTTGCACTCATATTTCAACTATATACTATATGCTATCTGTATTTCAACCTTATACCTTAGCATAAGGTATTCTCACCACTAGATACAGCGGTTTGAAAAGACCAGTTAATAATATCCTGTTTCCCAGCCAAGTTGGGGCCTTGTGTTCCAGTCTCTGGTGCACTACTCAACTCTGCCATTTTCACTCAAAAGCAGCCATAAACAATATATAAACAAATGGTTGTGATTTGACCAGTAGTGGGCTGCACTTTACTTGTCCCTGGTCTAGAGAAGAGTCATTCTTTGATAATTTTGTCTCATGTCTTTAAAAGCTAAGAATGGGTTAAAATTTCATAAAATCAAAATATAAAGTGATACCTGAAAAGGGATTATAGGGAAGATAGCAGAAATGGTTCTTGCAAATATTTTTTTTTCTGGCCAACTCATTAAATGACTGGTAGGAAATAATTTTTACAAAGACTACAGTATAAGCCTTGACAACTTCTATATCATGGGTTACTGAAAAATCTTACCTATAAAGTTGTCCTGGGCTCAGGTGTGTTTATAATAAAGTTTATGTTTTAGTTTCCTCCTTTCCAAAAGCCCTTTACATTTTCCGAAGTTAGTTCCACAATATTTACTAAGCATCTACTCTCTGAAATTTAAAAATATGGAGATATCACTAAACAAATTTATAGATCTTATTGCAGTTATTTTTCTCTCTTAACAATCCTATGAAAATGAAGGAGACACTTGACAGATGAAAGAGCTAAAGCTCGAAGGGTTAAGTGACTTATCTGAAGTCACAAAGTTTGAGATGCTACTTACATCCAGAATATCTTCTGCAGTGCTAACCCACGTGCACATGTGCACACACACACAAACACACACACACACAAGTGTGCATCTTGAGTACATCATGTCCTGTGCCAGTCCTATTTGCCTTTATATGTAGAGCTATTAAGTTTGGAACATTAAGTAAAGAATCCCTCATTATAGGATGCAATTTTGCTGTAATGAAATTCATTTCAGCAGATAATTTAGTGTTTAATCACCTTAAATTCTTCTTAATAGTATTTCACCTTGTTTTTTAAAAAACTTCCTCTCAGTCACTCCCTCTAAATTCCATTAGCTTTTTTATTCTTTTATTTAGTGACTTTTAAAAAATAACAACTTTATTGAGGTATGATTCACCCATTTTAAATGTACAATTTTGTGGTTTTTAGAATATTCAGATATACATAACCATCACCACAGCCAATTTTAGAACATTTTCATCACTTCAAAAAAAAACCCTGTATCCTTTAGCTGTTGTCTTCCTATTTTCCCATTCTCACTATTCCTAAGGAGCCACTAATCTACTTTCTGTCTCTATAGATTTGCCTATTCCCAGCATCTCATATAAATGGAGTAATGTAATATGTGGTCTTTTGTTACTGGCTGTTTTCTTAGCATAAGGTTTTCAAGGTTCATCCATGTTGCATGTATCAGTCAGTAAGTACTTTATTCCTTTTTATAGCTGAATAATATTTCACTATACTTCTGTTAAACTTATTCATAAACATTTTATTCTTTTTGATGCTATTATAAATGGAATTGTTTTCCTAATTTCACTTTTAGATTGTTTTTTGCAAGTGTATAAAAATGCAATTGATTTTTGTATATTGATATGCTTGCATGAAACTTTGAAACTTTGCTGAACTCATTTATTTGTTCTCTTATTTTAATTTTCTAAAGTGGATTCCTCAGGATTTCTTTCTCTCTCTCTCTCTGTCTCTCTCTGTCTCTCTCTCTGTCTCTCTCTTGTCTCACACTGTTGCCCAGGCTGAAGTTCAGTGGGGTGATCAACAGCTCACTGCAACCTCAACCTTCTAGGCTCAAGCAATCCTCCCACCTCAGTCTCCTGAGTAGCTGGGACTACAGGCTTACACCACCACACCTGGCTAATTTTTGTATTTTGTAGAGACAGGTCTTGCTATGTTGGATAGGCTGGTCATGAACTCCTGGGCTCAAACGATCCTCCTGCCTTGGCCTCCCAAAGCACTGGGATTATAGGTGTGAGCCACTGCACCCAGCCTCCTCAGAATTTTGTTGTTGTTCTTGTTGTTTTTTGAGACAGAGTCTTACTCTGTTGCCCAGCCTGGGGTGCAGTGTTGTGATCTCAGCTCACTACCGCCTCCACCTCCCGGGTTCAAACAATTCTGCCTCAGCCTTCTGAGTAGCTGGTACTATAGGTGCCCGCCATCACGCCTGACTAATTTTTATATTTTTAGTAGAGATGGGGTTTCACTATGTTGGCCAGGCTGATCTGGAACTCCTGACCTCAAGTGAACCACCCGCCGCAGCCTCCCAAAATGCTGGGACTACAGGCATGAGCCCAGCTAGGATTTTCTGCATACAAGATCATGTCATCTGTGAATGGAGATAGTTTTATTTTTTTTCCTTTCCAATCTGGATGCCCTTTATTTCTTCTTCTTGCCTAATTATCCTGGATAGAACCTACAGTACAATGTTGAGTGAAAGTGTCAAGAGCATACATCCTTGTTACCGATCTTAGGGCAGCAGCATCTTTCATTATTAAGTGTAATGTTAGCTGGAGAGCTCCCTTCCTCCTGCAGTGGCTTTCTAATGCTCTTTATTGAGAAAGCTTCACATCATGCTGACTGTAAGAGAAAATGCTTCAAGCAGTTCCATCTGTTATCACAGAGCAGGTATTGAAGGGTGAATTTTGAGCTGAGAGGCAATTAATGATAACTGGCACAGAACGTGAATAAGCAAGTGGAATAAAACTGTGAAGGTGCTATGGTAGAAACTTATTTGCAGGAAACAGTGAAGGCACCATGGAGTTAGTGGTCACCTGTAGCAGAGGACCTTTAATAGAAATTCTGTACTGGAAATGAGTACATTAATGATAAGTAGGCATTCCCTAGAGAGTGGGAGAGGGTGTTTCTGAGGGTAGCAAAGATGAGAAGAGCTGTGAGCAGCTTGGTGTCAAGATCTGTGAAAGCTAACAGGTTAGTCTGCCACAGTGTGCAGGATGCTGGCAGAAGGTAAGAACTTATGAGTCAGAGACAAAGGTCCTTATCACCTGTTGCACATCAAACAGTGTGAGTATCATAGTTCACCTTGTTGTCCCCTGTCCAAAGTCCTGCATTGGTGAGGAAGGGCCCAGGGTGATGCTGCGGAGGGTTTGTGTCACAGCTGAGGAACCTGGGGCCTCAGGGACCCAGATTTTTGTAATGGGCAGTAAACTTGCCTGACATTTGCCATGGAGGGAGACATCATCTTATTATACTGCCCTCTGATGTAGAAGGAGGCACAACCTCAATCTTCCAGGGTTTTGTTCATTATACAAACATCCTTGAAAACTATAAAAGAGCAGTTATTCATCTGGGCATGGTGGCTCACACCTGTAATTCCAACACTTTGGGAGGCCATGGCGGGTAGATCACTTGAGGTCGGGAGTTCGAGACCAGCTTGGCCAACATGGTGAAAACTCCATCTCTTCTGAAAATACAAAAATTAACTGGACATGGTGGTGGGTGCCTACTCAGGAGGCTGAGGCAGGAGAATCACTTCAACCCGGAGGCGGAGCTGAGCCGAGATTACACCACTGCACTCCAGCCTGGGTGACGAGACTCTGTGTCAAAAAAAAAAGGGGGGGCGGGGACCGTTATTATCTTTGCTCACAAGATGTGAGGAGATGTGTGAAACCATGAAGAATAGTGTCCCAGCACCTGGCAGATTCAGGGAACTGCATGTTAACTTCAGCTTGGGCCTTTCTAAGAATTTTACCGCCACATATTATAGCTTCAGCACTTACTACCTCAAGAAGATGTAGTACCTTTCTTGATGCACAAAAGTCCTATTTGCTGCTGGGTTCCTTCTTTCACTTTTTGGCAAAGAGGGCATCATAGTACTTCTGTTGGCTAGGCAGAATAACCTCGAGCTTTCAGAAACGATTTTGGAATCAGGTCACTAGGTTCAAACTCAGCTCTGGCAATTATTAGCATTGTGTAAGTTTTGGTTCTCTCATTTGCAAAATGGGGATAATATTGTAAAATAGCAGTTAACATCTAGTAAGTATTTAACTTTGTACCCACACACATCTCCCTTATTCTCACCTTATTTAGGGTTGATGTGAGAATTAAATACTGTATATAAAATGCTTTTCACTTGGCACACAGCATTCTCATTTTATCAGCCAGTTATTTTATTTTGCTTATAATTATTTGGGTCTTTTGCAGGTGAGAGAGGTGGATGCTTTGGAGCTTTTGGCTCAGAATTGATAGTGTACATAATATAGGCAACCATGAGTTAAAATGCAAGTTCTGCTATCTACTAGCTCTGTGAGTTTGAACCAATTACTTCACTTCTTTAGGGTTCTTTTCCATGCATGAAAAATATGGACATTATCTCCTTTTCGTGGTTCCTGGTTTGATGAAACAGTTGCATGCTTTGCTGTCCAAGATTTACTTCTCACCTTGGTTGGTCAGCCTGTAAATGCTTGCTTTGGTTATAAAGGGAATTAGTGGAAAAATAATTTAAAGTATATGTCTTACTGTTAGGATGGAGAGTGGCACCGAGATTGTGTGCTGAGGTCGGGGGAGTCCATGATAGGGAGGACCATGTATGTTTCTGTGTGGGGGGAGATTGTCTTCTTAATAGGAAAAAATGATTTACGAATATATATGGTTTACGAAGCAGAAGTACGTTCTAGTTTTAGAAAAATTAGTATGGGATATCATATCAAGCAAAAAAAGATGAGTGCTCCTGTGGGATAGACTAAAATAGATGTTTAAACCAGTTGACAAAGAAAGATTATGTAATGTGTTACATAGAAGATGCAGTTTTTGTTAGTTCTCTCTCTCTTCTCCTGGAATGGAGCCTTCCAGAGTTCTTGGGTCATTCTGGAGTTTGTTGAGCGTTACGCTATATCTGCCTTATCTTTGTTTTCTCAGTGGTAAGCTTATAAGGAGTTTGGAGTCTTGGCTGAAACTTAATAATACAGGTTGAGTGTTCCTTATTTGAAATGTTTGGGACCAGAAGTGTTTCAGATTTCAGATTTTGGAATATTTGCATATATATATAATGAGATATCTTGGGGATGGGACCCAAGTCTAAACATGAAATTCACTTATGTTTCATACACACATAGCCTGAAGGTAATTTTATACAACATTTTAAGTATTTTGTTCATGAAACAGAGGTTTGTGTTAAGTACTTATGTGTGGAATTTTCCGCTTGTGGTGTCATGTCAGCGCTCAAAAAAGCTTTGGATTTTGGAGCATTGCAGATTTTGGATTTTTGGATTGGGGATGTTCACCTTTATTAGAAATACAGCATTGACTAAAATAGGCATGGCCATTGTGCTCTGAGCAGAAGCTGGAGAGACTAGGAGAGGGCCAGACTAGTGGTAGTAGGCTCTTGTTAGTCAACTTAAGAAGCTCAGACTTTAGGGCAATGGGAAAGTATTAAAGAGTTTCAAGACAGGAATTGGATAATTTTATTTTGCATTGTTCTCTGGCCATAATGTGGGAAATGGCTTCCTAGTAATGTGCCTGGAGGTGGGCCTAACAGTTGGGAGGTTGTTGTAGTAGTTCCCATGTATGAGGTAATAGTGACTTGGACTAGCAAGGTGGTAAGGGATTGATGAGAAGTAGATCAATTTATAAAAAACAGAGGAGGAGTAATTGATGAAACTTGATGGTTTATTGAATATGGAAATTGAGGAAAAGGAAGAAGTCAATGGTGATACTCGAATTTCTGACATAAACATCTATGTTAGTGGAGACCCCATTTTCTAAGGTGGTGTGATACTTTGCTATTGCCACTGGAACAAAGTACTACAAACTTAGTGGCTTTAAACAGCACAAATCTCAAGCCTGAAGTGAATCTTACTGGGCTAAAAGCCAAGTGTGGCAGGGCTATGTGCCTTTATGGAGGCTCCAGGGGAAAATCATTGTCTTGCCTTTTCCAGCTTCTAGAGGCAGTGCACATTCCTTGCCTTGTAGCCGTCTTCCATCTTCAAACCTGGCAATGGCCCATTAAGTCTTTCTCATCCTGCATCACTATGACATTGACTAACCTGCTTTTCTGTTTCATTAATAACGGGCCTTGTGATTACATTAGGTCCACCCAGATAAGCCTGGATTCTCTCCCCACTGCAAAGTCAGCTGATTAACAATCTTATTTCCATCTATAATCTTAATCCCCCCTTTCCATGTAACATAACATAATTGTGGCACTGGGGGATTATTAGAGGGCCATTAATCTCCTCACAGCAGATGAGACCACGTTTTAGAGAGGAAATGAATTTAATTTTAGAGATGTATCCAAGTGGGGATGACAAATAAACAGTTGGTTTTTGAGCTTAGGATGAAGATAGAGGTTTGACAAAAGCCTATACGTGAGACTCGAAGCCATAGAATGAATGTTTATTTCTTAGATGGGGAGGGAATATGTGAAATGACAAGAGAGCCTGGGCCAGTGTCCTTTGGGTTTGGGTAACGTTGCAGGTAGCGAGATTGAGAAGGAGCCACTAGAGTGTAGGAGGAAATCTAGAGGAATTCGGTTTTAAGCAGGTTGGTAATGACCTTTGTAAACTATTCTATGTTTGGCCTGAAAGGATGCTTAAACATCTTTTTAAACCTATTGCTATTACAGATTAGGAAATTGAGGCCCAGAGAGATGAAGTCACTTGTCTAAGATTATATAACTAGTTAATAGAAGTGCTTCTTCATTCCTACTTCAGTTTATTTGCCACCCTGCAACTCGGGTCCATTAAATCTTTTCATTTTGAAGATAGCGTTAGGAAAAGATTTGGATGTGTGTGTGTGTGTGTGTTTCACACACACTCAGTGTGCTCTGAATACTGAGAGCAAATTGCTGGAATGTCTGACTGGTGCCTTATTTACATGCAAGTTAAAAATTGTTTATACTAAATAATAGAATTAATAATTACTTTTTAAATCATGTAAACTTTTCTAAATACAACTTCATCTCTTTTTGCAGTTTCTTTCACCTCATTTTGCAGTCTCTCTCTATCCTTTTTATTTTTTCAATAAGTTTTTTATTTTCGAATGATGTTAGATTTGCAAAAGTTGTAGATAGTAGAGTTCCCATATACCCTCACACAGTTCCCTCAGCTGTTAAGAAGATCTTATACCTCCATGGTACATTTGTCAAAACTAAGAAACAACTCTGGTACATTACTATTTAGTAAGTTCCAGACTTTATTTGGATTTCAGTGATATCCTTTTAAAGAACATTGTCTGGGATCCAGTCCAGGATATCACATTGCATTTAATCATTATCTTCGTAGACGCTTCTTAGTTGGTTTCACTTTTTCTTTCTTATAATCCTGATAGTTTTGAGGAATCCTGCTTAGATGTTTTGTGGAATGTCTCTCAGTTGGAGTTTGTCTGATGCTTTATTATGATTCAACTTGCGTTACAGGTTTTTGGGAGGAAGAGCACAGAGGTCAAGAGCCCTTCTTATCACATCATATCAAAGCTAGTGCAAGTCATCAACATGACCAGTAATGTCAGTCTTGATCAGCTGGCCCTAGTAGTGTTGGTCAGGTTTCTTTACTGGAAAGGTACTTTTTTCTTTCTTTTCCCTCTACACACTATTTTTTGGAAGCAAGTAACTTGCTGTATCCACACTCAAGGGGACATAATTAAACTCTGCCTCCTGGAGGAGTAATTATCTATATAAATTATTCGGAATTCTGTAAAGAGTTTTATTTTCTCTGCCTCTGCCCCTGCCTTAGGATCAGCTATTTTCCCAAGGGCCCTGGTTCTTTTTGACTGGAAAGGGGCATTGAGAAACCAATATCTGGGCTCTAGATGTGCTTGCAGCTACCAGAAAGTGACTGCCTCTAAGCCCTTTCAGCAGACAGAGCTAGGAAATATGTGTATTTAGGCTAATGTATGTGTACATACATATCTGTCACTTGTATATGTATTCATCTGTATCTATATTAAGGTGAACATGTGTTCACACCATTATCTTCAACTCTAATCTAGTGCTACGTGGGTAAATTCTATTCTTTTTCCCTGCTGATTTGTAATTTCCCTCACAACATTAAGAAACCGGACTCCCACCATCCACCGTACATTTGCTTCTGTGTGTGCCTCCAGTATACATGTAAAGCATTTTCAGAATTATTAACCTGTACTTCTGTGACAAACAAGTTCATCAGCTAGCTTAGGGTTTATGGACAGTTCTTTTGCCTTTAGTGTTAGGGTTTTCAGTCAGAACACCATTTCCAAGGTTACTTAGGTCATTTCCCTTTGTCCCCCACTCCCTTCAGTGACATTTGTCATACATTTGCAGTACAGTTACATTGTTTTGTCATAGTCTGGATTCTATTACAGGATCCCCTCATTCATGATTGTTGCGTTGTGGTAGTTTATTATTATTATTTTTTGGATACATTATAATTATTTATGAGTGAAATTTGCATGGGTCTTGACATACTGCAATCTCTTTTTGAAAATATGTAGGTACTTGGAAAATATACACACTGAAGACATACTAGAATGTTTGCTGGCAGCCGTGTAAGGCTAAGACCAGAGTGGTGAATGAAGCTGCCGTCGGATTTATAGGTCAGCAATCTGGGTTAAAGATGTTCTGCTTTCCGAGGTCGGAATTCACTCATATATAACAAACTTTCAGTAGGCAAGAGACTAAAGATGCTTGGGTTTAGAGAATGAGGCAGATCTCAAATATAAGGCCAAGAGTTGAATTACATCATTACATCAGGATATAGATATTGGAACTTATGCACACCTTACCCAGCCAACTGGTGCAACACTATGGTAGCTTTGCATTGAGTTCTAACATGGAAAAAAAATGCTTAGAGATTGTAAGTACTTGAGAGGAGAAATTATGTCTCTTTGAAACCCCTACAGAATTGTTTCTTAAACTGCAGTCTTAGAGGCACCTGGGATATGTATTTTAAAAATGCAAAATTGGAGCTTCTGAAAGCAGAGCTCAGAAATCAGCATTTTAAACAAGCATCCCAAGTAATTCTGATGCATCGTGAAGTTTGAGAGCCCTGTCCCCTCACTTTGAATGGTGAAGTGCCTTGCACAAGTAGCTGCACCCTGTGTGTTTACTAAATTGAATTGCAGATAAGTAAAAGTTCTTAAGTTCCAGAATTCAAATCTGGGCAGCCTGTCTCCAGAGTATGTTAACAACATTGTAAAAGCTTTGCTTTGGAGGATTCATGTCATGCATCCCTATAGTTTCTCAGGTAAATTAAACCAAGAAATAATTGCCATTTTGGTGTTTCAGCAACTAAAAATATATGTGTATTCATTTTCTTCTTTTTATGGGAGGTTGGTGGGTACAGGATCTTGCTCTGTTGCCCAGGCTGGAGTACAGTGGTGCAATCATAGCTCACTGTAAACTGCAACTCCTGGGCTCAAGCCATTCTTCCACCTCAGTTTCCTGAGTAGCTGGGACTATAAGCATACACCATTGCACCTGGATAATTTTTCAAAAAATGTTTTGTACAGACATGGTCTCACTATATTGGCCAGCGTTAAGCAATTCTCCTGCTTCTTTGGCCTCCCAGAGTGTTGGGATTACAGGCATGAGCCCCTGTGCCCGACCTGTTCATATTCATCTGTGTTCAGCTCTCTAGGAAGCAGTGTGATAGCAATGTTCTTGAATCCTAAGAAGAGGCATGTATCTTAAGACAATTTTTAAATTAAAAAAAAATTTTTTTTTTTTTTTTGAGACAGGATCTCACTCTGTTGCCCAGGCTGGAGTACACTAGTGTAGTCTCAGCTCACTGCAACCTCCACCTCCTCAGGCTTAAGCAATCCTCCCACCTCAGCCTCCCAAGTAGCTGGGACTACAGATACACGCCACCACACTTGGGTCATTCTTTGTATTTTTAGTAGAGATGGAGTTTTGCCATGTGGCCCAGGCTGGTCTTGAACTGCTGACCTCAAGCGATCCATCTCGGCCTCCCAAAGTGGTGGGATTATAGGCGTGAGCCACCCGCACCCAGCCCAATTTTTAAATTGTTAAAAATGGGTACAATACTTAAGAAATGATTTGGCAATGTCATATGAATGTAAAAGTACAGTAACATAGAGCATGAGATAAGACTGTAGGTTTATAGACCCTTAGGCCTAAAATGCACTTTACAGGTCATCTAATCCAACTCTCTTAAAAATAAGGAAACTGAGCACCAGTAAGATTAAGTTAACTCAAAGTCTCAGAGCAAATTGACACTTTCAGACATCCTGATTTCAATCCAATATAATTTCCACTTTCATTCTGCTTCTATCTTCAGTGTCTCTATGAAACGATTAAAAAATGTATTAATTAGATTTTAAAAATCCATTTTAAATTAAAAACTGCAGATATTCACTAGAGGATGACAATTTATAGCTGAAATTAGAAGCAAATCTACTAAATTTAGAAGGAATATTCAGTGCAGTTGCAAAAAATAGATGTGAGTAAATGACTAGGATATTTGAGTAGAAGTTTGTTTTAAAACAAACATTTCTATGGAATGCTTTATTTTGGGATCTTACATCCAGTTTTGGTTTTCTAGCTTAATGAAAGACTAAAATAATCCAGGGTGTAAAATAGGAAAACAGCTGGTTGAGTTCTACATTTGTTGAAAACATTGATTTGAAGTAATAGTTTATTTTTGTCTTTAAATTCAGCCGGGTGTGGTGGCTCATGCCTGTAATCCTAGCACTTTAGGAGGCCAAGGCAGGTGATTCACTTTAGCTCAGGAGTTCGAGATCAGCCTGGCCAACATGGTGAAATCCCGTCTCTACTAAAAATACACAGAATTAGCGAGGCATGGTGGGTCACACCTGTAATTCCTCCCCCCCCCCGCCCCTCCCCGCCACCCAGCTACTGGGGAGGCTAAGGCAGGAGAATTGCTTGAACCTGGGAGGCAGAGGTTGCAGTGAGCTGAGATCACGGTACTGCACTCCAACCTGGTCAACAGAGCAAGACACCATCTCAAAAAACAAAAACAAAAACAAACAAAAAAAGAAATTCTGTGAAATCAGAAAGAATCTCAGAGAAAACGCCATTTATGATTTTTAACTTTATATTATACGTTAGAACCGTGGATCTCAAATTTTATCACTAAGCAGAATCACCTGGAGGACTTGTTAAACTACAGACTGCTGGGCTCCACCCCAAGGCTTCAGATTCAGGCCTCTGGGGAAGGACTCGAGAATCTACATTTATAACAAGTTCCCAGGTGATGGTGATGGTGCTGCTAGTTCAGTCCAACCACACTTTGAGAATTAGAGAAAGCAAATTATAATACAAATCTATCATACTCTGGTGAGGGGATTATATATTAAAAGCTGGTTTCTTTCATGTACGTTATGTAAAAAATTTGTATTGATGAATGTTTTCATACTTAACAGAAAAACTGTAATGAGGACACCCAGACATTATATTATGAAGACTTCTGTGTCATTATGATGAGATTTCATTATATTAAATGTGGTTTAAATTATGTAGTTAAATGTACTTTTTTAGTAATAGAGTTACTATTAGAAGTGGAAGTATTATGGCAGGTCTGAAAATGTGGGATATGTGTGTGGAGTATATTAAGGGAACTCTGTAGTCACTCCCCATTCTTGTCAACACTTGCTACAGGCAGTCTTCTCAATTTTAGCCATTCTAATAGATACGCAGTGGTATCTTATAGTAGTTTTAATTTGATTTTTCTAATGATTTTTTTTTTATTTTGGTAGAGGTGGGGTCATGCTTTGTTGCCTAGGCTGGTCTCGAACTTCTGGCCTCAAGTGATCCTCCTGCCTTGGCCTCTCAAAGTGCTGGGATTACAGATGTGAGCCACTGTGCCTGGCTGGTTTTTTTTGTTGTTGTTGTTTTAATTGACAAGGCCAGCATGTGATCAAGTAGTACAAATGTAATAGTAGTATTATAGTCTTCATTGTTTAACTTATGGCTGTAGTTATTGCTTTTTATTCTGAAGTTCATCTTTAAAGTGACAACTGAAGCATGTTTAAGTAAGGCAGATCAACTTG
This sequence comes from Theropithecus gelada, assembly GCF_003255815.1. NCBI lineage: Eukaryota > Metazoa > Chordata > Mammalia > Primates > Cercopithecidae > Theropithecus > Theropithecus gelada. The sequence continues at coordinate 127,443,791 of NC_037676.1, forward strand.
GTCAAAGGAATTTGATTGTTATTTATCCTGGGAAGCAAAGATTTACAGGGTAGGAGATATTTGATGGCTACCTTCAGATCTTTGAAGCACTAGAATCTGGAAGAGACTTGAGACTTTCTGTTTGACCCAGGAGGTAGCTCTTCTATAGCTCTGGAGTAGAAGGCCAGAATTTACGACCTGCTTCTGATATTGAGGTGGAAGTAGTTAACCTCTCTGAGCCTCAATTTCCTTAACCATATGAAGCAGAAAATAAAATCACTCTATGCAGAAGTTATATGGTGTAAATAAGTTAATGTGTGTGAACGAGCAATTTGGATTTATTGTTGTCATTGCCTGGCAGTGTCCTAGGGAGGCGCTGAATCAGCTCTGTCTTTGGAAGGACTCTAATAAATAGAACTGTTCAGCGGTGGAACAAGCTTTGCCATCACACTAAGAGCCAAACAAATTCCAGATAGTTATATCAGGGCTTTTTAGGAAATTTTACATGGAGTAGAAGTTTGTAAAAGCTCTTTGAAAGAAGACACAGTATTTGCCTTATTCACCACTGTGTCCAGGGCACCCTGTACAGTGCTAGGCACATGGTCTGCTCAGTAGATATTTGTCAAATGAGTGAATGGAAGTTCCTCCACTAATACTCATATTCTAATCTTTGTTTAGCATCACATTTTTTGTTTTTAATATAGTATGTGTTGTCTTCTGTATTAGTCTGTTCTCATGCTGCTAATAAAGATATACCTGAGACTGGTAATTTATAAAGGAAAGAGGTTTAATTGACTCACAGTTCCACATAGCTGGGGAGGCCTCACAATCATGGCGGAAGGCAAAGGAGGAGCAAAGTCATGTCTTGCATGGTGTCAGGTAAGAGAGCGTGTGCAGGGGAACTCCCCATTATAAAATCAGATCTCATGAGATTTATTCACTGTCACAAGAACAGCATGGGAAAGACCTGCCTCCATGATTCAGTTACCTCCCACTGGGTCTCTCCCATGACACGTGGGAATTATGGGAGCTACAATTCAAGATGAGATTTGGGTGGGGACACAGCCAAACCATATCATCTTCCCACAGGTATTTATTTGCCCTTATGTTGTTATTTTATAATGGAAATTTTGTCATTAAACTGAACCAGACACTCATTTTTCTTTCTGTTCACCTACTTACTGAAGAGTAGAGCACAGAGATACAATTTTCATCATGAAACTTCCTGGGAGTAGTTTCTCCTCAGGTATAGCTGTTTTTAATTTACTTCCGCTGTTTCTATAAGTATTTAAATTTCTGTAGTCCTTTTCAAAAGGGATGCCTTACACATGGAATATTTCCATGGGATTACTGTCCCAAGAACCTCATAGCAATGGCCTCTGAGGAGAGCATTTGGGGATTGGAGATACCACAAGATGGTACTGTTTGAATTTTTCAACCATATGCTTGATTACTTTTTTAGCCATATGCTTTATTAATTTTACAAACATTTTTTAAGTGGGTGGGGAAGTCCCATGATTCAGTAGATACTAGCTTAAGTGAAGAAGAAGATTTGTATTGGGAATATTGCAAAGTACAGTTAATACAGCAAAATACCCCCATTTGTAAAGAGACTCTTGTGTTTGAGGCATCATGTTGAGTGCTTTACCTACATTCTCATTTAATTTTTTCAATAATCATATGAAGGCCAGGCGCAGTGGCTCACACCTGTGATCCCAGCACTTTGGGAGGCCGAGGCGGGAGAATTACTTGAAGTCAAGAGTTCAAGACCAGCCTGGCCAACGTGGTGAAACCCCATCTCTGCTGAAAATACAAAAATTAGCCAGGTGTGTTAGTGGGTGCCTGTAATCCCAGCTACTCAGGAGGCTGAGGTTCAATCGCTTGAAGAGGTTGCAGTTAGCTGAGATCGTGCCACTGCACTCCAGCCTGGGTGACAGAGCGAGACTCCATCTCAAAAAAAAAAAAAAAACATATGAGATTTAAGCCTCACTTTCTTTTGTCTTGGCTGCCACAAATTCATGCAAGAGCTTTGGTATTTGGTCAAAGCCAGGCTCTGTTTCTTAAGCCTCTTGGGTTTCCAAGTCATGCAACTGTAGGTAAGACTTGAGTACAGCCAAAGACTTGAAGACCAGAGAGAAGTGGCAGTTGTTAAAATTATGTTGCCTGGGAAATGCTCTTGTGGCCTTAAATTCACAGTTTCTTTTCAGTCTACCAGATATTAGATAGCAATGGACAAGAAGGATGTGGAAAAAAGATAAGTCAAATGAAAGACACCTGGCCGTGAAGATTTAGAGGCTTTAGGTAGCCAAAGGGGGTCTGTGGATATGCTTTAAAATGACAAATTCCTATAGCCTGAGTTTCATAGTGCTTTTGATGACTGGCAGAGGTTGATTTCTATGATTTTTATTAATTGAATTCATCATATAATTTATTTCAAACGTATTTTGAATTATACCACTACCACAGTCGTTTATAGAATATTAACATACATTCTAAGGATATATCTGACTATATTATGAAAGATGTCATGGTCTTCATCACTCTGAGGTAGAGCAATTTATTTAAGTCAGTCAGTCTCTCTTTCACTTTCTCTCTCCCAAAAGAAGGTAATGTTTAGGAGAATTCCTTTAGGTACAGAACAGATTATTCTTTACTCCCTGACTTTTGCATGAAGGGTATATTACTGATTTCTGTGTAGTAGTCCAGACACTGGCATGTGCCTTCCATGCTGACTTTGTCAGTCTTGAGGTCAGTCATAACTCCATCATTTATTAACTATGTCATCTGGGACAAATGATTTAGTGTCTGTGAGCATCTGTTTCTTTATCTCTACAGTATGTTTAATTACACTGAATTCACGTTGTTGTAACAAAGGACTGGATAAGGTAGTAGGTGCAGAGTGCCTGGCACGAACTCAGTGCTCTTTGAAGATCTGTTCTGTCTTAAAAATCTATGTCCTTCTCCTCTCTTCATTCCCAAGTGTTTTTGTTTGACCATTTTAACTCTAACGCAGTCTCTGTGGAGAAGAGTGAGGCTTTTGTTTAGCCTCTACCCCAGTCTGGTGAACATCTGATGAACACATACTCATCCTTCAAGACGCAGTTCAAGTTTGCCCTCACCAGCTAAACCTGTTCTTTCTATAGGCAGTGTGAGCTGCCCCTTCTTCTTGCTTCGAAACATTTTTCCCCTCTGCCTAACATGTGGTGAGTGCTCACTAAGCATTTGCTGGGCAAATGAGTTTCTGAACTTGGGGGAGGGGTATGGTGTTTACAAAGCTTCTTATGGAGCATTGCAGTCTTGTGAGTTCAGTTTCATGCTTTAGAAGTTAGTAAAAACAGCCCAGAGAGCTAAGAGAGCTAAGAAGATGGTTTTCGCTTGCTACCTTTTGGTTCCAAGGGCAAAGCACTTTCAGTATTTAGACTAATTACACTTGCAGAATAGTTATCTATTCTGTAATAATGACAAATATTTTGTTAGTGCTTAATGTGAGCCAGGCCCTGTGCAGATCATTTTACCTACATTATCTCATTTGGTCCTCATATCAGCTTTCTGAAGTAGGTACTGTTATTGTACCCATTATATATAAAAGGAAATTGAGACTCTAGTAAAATGACTTGCCAAAAACTACACCGCTAGCATGTAATTTCATAAAGCCTAGATTTGAATGAAATCTAATTCCGGAGCTGGCTTTTTTTGGTTACTGTATTACATTGTCGCTCTTCTGTGTCACAGTGATGACGGAATTGTGTTGGTGGGTGAACTAAACGCAACTATAAAGGTGACTACTTCTTGAAGATTTCTCCCATAGTCACTGTGTTTGTAAAGAACCCCTGACACTTACTAGCTTATATCTTGCACTGCTAACTCTTCACTGTGATTTCTAGTGAGTGGCAGTTATAAAATGTGTATTCAGTTGTTGTTGTTGTTGTTGTTTGGGGATGGAGTTTTGCTCTTGTTGCCCAGGCTGGAGCGCAATGGCGCTATCTTGGCTCACCGCAACCTCCACCTCCCAGGTTCAAGAGATTCTCCTGCCTCCGCCTCCCAAGTAGCTGGAATTAACAGGCATGCACCACCATGCCTGGCTAATTTTGTATTTTTAGTAGAGACAGGGTTTCTCCATGTTGGTCAGGCTAGTCTCGAACTCCTGACCTCAGGTGATCCACCCACCTCAGCCTCCTAAAGTGCTGAGATTACAGGCATGGGCCACTGCGCCCAGCCATGTATTCAGTTTTAATTCTGCCACACTAATATATATGTGGGGGAATAATTACAAGTTCAAAGTGCAGTATAGTAAGAAGTAACCAAGTTTCTATTAAATATTGCTCAAGAAGTAAGTCATTAAATTCAACTCCTGATAAATATGTGATTACTTAACATTAGGCTCCCAGGGCACCCCCAGCACGCATGCGCACACACACCCACGCTCATAGAGGTAGGTGCATGTATAGCATATGTTGCTAGAGATAGTTGGAGTTATAGTTTCAGAGAAGAGGGTTTTTTTTGTGTGTGTGTTGCATTTTGGTGGGTGGGGTCAGGGGTATGCTTGATACTGTGATTTGTTTTATTTTATCCAAAAAGAATAGATGCCTTATTTACAAAATATAGAAAAATCAAGTTTTAATTTGAAGGGATTAGGAAATACTCATATTCTGTTTCAGAAAGTAAAATCTCCCAATATACGTCCCATTTATTCTAAGAAATTTAAAATACAATCAGGCAATCCCTTGCCACCTTTTCTTCCTTCCTCCTTGCCAAAATGGACATATGTACTTTATGACATTTAATATTTATCAGAGTCTTCTGAGTATATGAATCATGTTGAATTGGAGTCAGCAACCCCTTAAGGACACTAAATGTCTGCTTTGTCTTAGCCTGGTATTTTACTAATAAAATATGTGGAGTTGAATTTAATCCACTATATATAATTGGTGGTATTCCTGTTCAGACATGCCTGTACATGGCTTTGTAGAATAAAAAACACCTGATTCTGCGATTGTTATTGTTTAGGACCAACTTTCAGGAAACATCTTGGCCATGGGCAAAACTATACAGTTGAATCAGGGACATAAAGTTGGAAGGAATAAGTCGGAGAAATTTGTCTTCAGGGTGTGCCTCCCTAACATACACATATACACACAGACACACATACAGGTGTCCCAGTTTTAAAGGTAGAGAAGTTTTACGGACTCATAAGGTATGAAGTGTTTGGTTCTGTTCTGGAGATTAGGGAGGATTCTGGAAAAGGACGTTGTAGCTGAGATCATAGGAAACAGCAGAGCAAAGCAAAATGGTATCTGGTAGTGTAATGAAGTAGTATAGAGATAAATGTGTATGGATGTAATAGGGAAAAGAGGTGGGGAAGGTGTCTTTATTTTCATGTCTGGTTCATTAAAGGCAGTTCTACTGAAGACCTGGTGGTTGTTGAGGGATCTTATTTTGCTCTGGGTACCATGTACTACAGGACCTGTTTCATCTCTGCTTCCCAAGCCTCGGGCTGGGCCTCAGGGATTCTCTCCAGTGCATGCCTTAGGCTACAGCTATGGGGCAGCTGTGGTTAGGGAAGGGCCCTATTTAGAATAGTTGGTCAAAAAGCACATCACTTCTGTCCCTTTCTTGCAGAACTGGTTGCTGCTCTGGAATGAAAGTTTGATTGGTCTGTTAGCCATGCCCATCTGGACTTGGGAAAGCCAAGAGAAAGAATCTTCTGTTCCCTCATCTGCTGTTGCTTTTTAACCTGTGGCCTTAGAAAATGGCATTATACTGAACAGACCTTAGACAACGCTGGAACTGGCGCTGGATAAACTCATGAGTCCATGCTGTGCTACATACGTACCGTATTACTACAGGCTTACTACCTACATCTCTTAGCCACAAAGGACCTGGAATTGGTCTTGCTTGAGAGTCTACATCTATAACAATAGCTAGTTTGTTCCCTCCCTTCTTTTCCTTTCTTAGATGATCCTTTCTCCTTCATTTTGCCCCTAGCCTTTCACATTTGAGACAACCAGTATTGCTTTTATTCTTTCATACTTATTTGTTCCTCATTCATCATCATCTTCTCATTGAAGTCTTATGAATTTTAAGTTGAATTTGATTATAACACAAAATCACCCATTTCTGCTTTATGTTTGTTGATCATATAACTTTAATGCCTATTCAACACTTCAAAAAGAGAGAATAGTAATGTAGTTATGATATTGCTGTTAGTGGGTTTTGACATTGAGTAACAGATGACGTGTCTAATGAATAGTGTGGCTGCTTAGATTGCATAATTATAGGTTTGTTTGACTTTAGGACAATCATATGCAGGCCAACTTCACCCATTTAGAGACTTTTTGTATTATATAAGTATTAGAGCATTTCACTCTAAAAAAAAACAAAAAAACAAAACCCTTCTTCAGTGATAATCATTCTTTGTTTTTCCAGGGTTTGCCACTCTATAGAAAAAGCAAAATGAAATAGAAACTATCTTTAAAGGATGGGTTTAATTCAGTAGCCCTTCTTGGTTGGAATAACACTTCAGTCCACAGTGATTTGGCATTGTGCTTGTGACTGGAGTCATTGGGTAAAGGCATGCAAGTTTATAGGATGACAACCCTGGCACTGGCATACTTATAGAAACAGCTAGAATTTTATTATGTAAACCAGGGATTATCTGTGCCCTTTGGACTTGATTTTGTGGGGTGGCAGTGGAGGGGGATAACTAGTTATTGTACTAACTTCTTGCAACAGTTTCTTAATTGGCGTATCAGGTGACAGGTCTCACAGAGTCACCAAGGCCCCACTGTGATACTTCTCCATGTATTTACTGGCTAGTAAATGAATGTTCAAATACATCACTTAGGTTCATTTGATTAACGAAAGCAAGGGCTGGCTGTAATTAATAAATGCTCACAGAATGGCTCAGTGAAGAAATTTGAATATTCCTAGCCTCCTAGACTCTGCTTGGCGGGGCTGGGAGTGGGGGGAGTCAAATATGTGGCTAATAAAAGTGATTTTTAACTTTGAGCTCTATTCAGAAGTAACTCTGCAACGTGAAACCTTCCAGTACTCTCCCTTCCCCTTGAACATTTCTCTCCTGCTGCTCTTCATTTGCTGCCTGGTAGTCAGTCTGGAGCTGCTTTCATCTCTCTTGCTGCCAGTGCTCTTGGCCTAGTACAAGCTTGACCTCTTAGCAGCTGGAGTTGACTTAGTTATTCTCCTAACATTCTCTGAGTGACTTGGTTGCTCTTACAGCACTTCAGATTAGCTTTGCTGATGTGAAAGGTCACTTTTCACCAATGTTAAAGCTTATTAATCTTCAAAAAGGGGAAAAATCATTTTCTTTTTGTTATCAGATTCCTTAAGGAATTTGGAAAGAGCTTTCCAGAACCATGTCTGATAGCCTCTGAGTGGCATTGCCTAGTGGCCTCCTTGAAAGTGTTGTTTTATGCTAACACATCGCCAAGGGAGCTGAGCTGAGGCTCTGGGTCTTTGGCTTTCTCCTACTTGAAGGTTTGTTCCCTGGATATTCATGGAGGCGTTGGAGGTGCTTGTCCTTCTCCTTGTGTTTAAATACCTTTTTGTACAGGTGGGCAAGTGTACAGACTTGGCAGTTAGAAAGCCAGAGTGGGAGGCCTGGTGCTGCTGCTAACTATCTCTGTGGCCTTGAGCAAGTTGCTTCAGTTTTCTCATTTGTAAAGTGGGAATAGAACTACCTAACTCTTATGTTGCCCTGAGATTTGATGTAAGTATGAAGTGCTGGCACATAATAGTGTTCCCTAATTATTAGCTACAGCTATTAATATATACATATGTAATCATTGTCATTACTTTCCGTGTTTTATCATCTGCACTAAACTTCCCTAATGCCAGACTTGCAGAAGTGTTGTACAGCAATGCTTTTCTCTCTGGAGTCATCATTCTGTGAATTTGAACATCGTTGTGTGATTTCTACCCACCACCCCAGTGCTGGTGCCATCTCTTTTCCTATGGAAAAGTCACAATGAAAATATAAAATAGGCAAGTGAAGTTGTATCACATGTCATCTTTTACTTTTTAATTCAGTTGAATCTCTTTGATAGGACAATTTATATTTTGGTGAAAGTTTAATTTTCAGATTTATGAAATATAGTGGCCTTAGAAGAATATTGAAGGAAGAGTTGCTATAATTCTTTGTTGGATTCTAAGAACACTAAGGCATCTTTCTTGTCCTCAAATGGATTAAAATCTCTGGTGAAAGGAAACAAATGCAGATAAGAAAGGCAAGATTGATCATGGTCCCAAGATACCAAGAGTATAGGTGTTAAGGCAAATTAGGTGAAGGAGGAAATCCTTCTAGGTGGGGCCTGAGCTCAGCCCTTGATGGATGTGTAGGATTTAATTTGATATATATTCTCAAAAAGGGCTTTCAGTGAAAGAGTGGGAGAATTTTGATGGTGGGAAGATATACTGTGGAATCAAGTAGCAGGGAGCCTCTGCCTGATCAGTCCCTCCACAACCACCCCAACCCTCAGCAACTTTTTAGTTAGTAACTAACTCTGTGTTTCTGCATTTATCCCTTGTTTCCTCCTCCAAAAGTCAAGAGGTTATTACTGCAGTCGGGAAATAAAGGTTAACAAGAAGAACAAAAAAGAATTACAAAAATCATCTTAAAATTGCTGTGGCAGGTTGCTACTTGACATGGACGTTCTCATGACCTGTCTTCAGGATGCTCTTGTGGGAGCCTCTTCTAGTTCTCCTCGTAGGACTCTGCTCTCTCAGCCTCCTGCTACAGCTGACCAAGACCCTCTGACTACAGTTATCTGACTGGGCACTGCTTCCAGGTGTGCTGTGATCCTCAGTTCTTTTTAGAGTTACCTTCCTGATCTCTTCTGGTGTTCCCCGTTCCCTTTGTTGCTTGGGCTGCACCAGTCTTTACTAGTGTTCTTCAGCAGCTTGTCCCAACATTCTTGGGCCCTGGAGCCTGAGCTGAGGCTGCCTGTAAGCCAGTTAGACTCCAAAGATTCTTTCCTTAAGCTTCGTGCCATCAAAACTGACCCAAGCCTTGCCCATTTCCTCCTTTGCAGGAAGGTCTCTTTGGCTTTGAACCAGGTTACTATCTGTCTCAGGTCTTACTAGCATATATGGGACCCTGTTAATGAGCACTATCCCTCATTTATTTCATTTTGCAGCTTTTCTATAGCATTTTGAATATCTTAGGTATATTCTGAATGCTTTTGAAAATTAACTTGTTTAATCCCAGAGGGAGATTGCTAACATTATATCTATTGCCGCTGATTTAAGCCCCTTACAGACTTTCATTTCTTATGCTTCAGACTTTTGCTCCCAACAGATACTTTAGTGAGTGTCTGTTTTGTCTGGGGTGCCTCTAATAATCAGAATTTTGGAAAAGCAGTTTATCCTGTTAGTCTTTGTTCAGGTTACCAGCTTTACCCACTTTTTTGACCAGTTCAGTATCCGAATCTAATACTCATAAAATATACTGATCCATTAAGGAAAACAAAATGAAACAATACTTTCTTTTAACTAGATAAGACTGGTGTGAAACCAGTAGTCTATTTTTCATTATTTTAAATGGAAAAAATATAGGTTAACTAAAACCCCTAATCAATGCACTGAAATGTAACTAAGTACAGTAAAATGCCTAAATAAATTACAAAACATCCATTACATTAGGTTGTAAATTGTTTAAAATTCACTTCTTTATCATGAAACAATATGACTTTTAACAAACAGTTGCTGTATATATGGCAACATATATATGTTGCTACCAAGCAGTATGTCCATTTTGTTGACATTCAGAAATTTTCAGAACAACAAACTGTGACTCTAATAGTCTAACAGTTTTATTTGGAGTATGACCTGAGCCTTTTCTCATGCACCATTTTGTTAAACATATATTTAATTTGGGAAATGTAAATACAAATTTTTCTTTATGTAAACATTACACCCTCCCCCACCCCCAAACTTACATTGAGATATATGTGTATTCTGTGCTGCCTGGATAGTAAAAGCTGAAGGGTCTTCTACCAGAAGCATGTTAACCCAGGAGACAGTCTATGAAATATGCTTATAAGTAACTATTGTAAAATTAAAGCATATGTTTTAAAAGCCAAATGTGGATGGACTTTACATTATTTCATGACTTTGGAATGATCTGTGGTATTATTCTTCAGAGTAGAAAAGAAAAACAACATTTGTCTGCACTAAGGTATTTGAATGGAGAGTCTTTGAATGGAGAGTCTTTGAGTAGGTTCATTCCCAAATGTGATTAAAGAAAGCTTTATTTTCTTTTCATTTAGTTATCTTAAATTCAAAGTTTTTAGTTGAAATTTTTAGGATCCTTTGTTAACTATCTTTTCCTAATCTATTAAATTACGTTTAGAGCTTGAAGAAACAATTTAAAAGCACTTTTAACAACATTACCTTGCTTTTCTAATTTGCTAGTCCCTTTTTATAGACTCCTGTTCCCTGAGGATATTTTAATTTTTTAAACATAGTAAACATAGTTGTTTCTTATTCTGACTAATATAGATAGTTACAATAACAGAAATATTTGTGGATCTGTTTCTACTGACTGTTATTCTTAGTGGCTTGTTTTCTTGTGTATTATAGGTATGTAAGGTTTTTCTCTTTGTTTTTATATTTATTTTTGTTTCAGCCTTTTCTCCTGTGATCTGCTCATTCTTAAAAATTATATGTAGGGATTATTTGACACCTAGATTAAGAGTGTCTTCTCCAGATGATAGTTATATTTGCTTCTGCCAGACACCTGTGAGTACTATCTGCCAGAGACCACCTCCCACCAACGTCAGAGACTGGGGTCTCTGGATCACTCTGGTTAGGGGAACCCAGCCTGCTGCAAATCCAGGAGGACTGCCTTATGGCCAGTTTTTCTGAAACAAGTTTGTTTTCTCTTCCCTTTTCCCTGTTCTGCTTCATGGCCAAGGCTAACCTCCCTTTGGTCCCAGGGAGCAGTGAGAGATTACTTTTGGTTCATCTTTATACAAAGAGTTGAGATCTCAGCTTACTGTGGGATAGTATGTGACTTTGGCATTCTGTTGCCCCACTTCTCATTTTTGTTTTATTCTAGATTTTGCCCTGGTTATTTCTTACTACCTTGTGACTCTTTTTTTTAAGATTTTTTTTTTTTTTTTCCTGCTGTATCTTATATCTTTGGTTGTTTTCTTTTTTCTTTCTTTCTTTCTTTTCTTTTTTTTCTTTTTGAGACGGAGTCTCACTCTGTTGCCCAGGCTGGAGTGCAGTGGCATGATCTCAGCTCACTGCAACTTCCATCTCCTGGGTTCAAGCAATTTCCAGCTAATTTCTGTATTTTAATAGAGATGAGGTTTCACCATGTTGGCCAGGCTGGTCTTGAACTCCTGACCTCAAGTGATCTGCCTGCCTCGGTCTCCCAAAGTACTAGAATTACAAGCGTGAGCCACCGTGCCCGGCTGCTGTCTTTGGTTGTTTTCATTAGGAAGATTGGTCCAAGTAATCTAGCTCAGCGTTATTAAAAGTGAGAATCTTCCCTATGTGACCTTTAACAATCCTTCACAGTTTATGCAGCAGATATAAGACTGAGCTGCTTAATGGATGAGGGAACTGAGGCTGGGAGAGGTATAGTTGGTTGGTTGATTTAAGATCATATAAGTAAGGGCATAGCCTGGAACTCCTGAATACAAGTCTTTTCTTCTTTCCAGCCTACTACTGCCTTTGAGCTGTCTTCTACTGAGTGTATTCTTAGAATTTTGAATGAAGCACCGTATGGTGAGGAGGTTTTTTAAAAGATGTAATAACTGCACAAAATTATTTAGACCATTGACTGATGTAGATTATATTGATGCAACATTTTCCAGATATGGCATTTTAAGTGGAAAATAATAATTGCAATTTTTTTTTCTTTCAGCTGAAGTGAGTAGTGAATATAGTATGGACAAGGCAATGGTTGAATTTGCTACAATGGATCGGCAACTAAACCATTATGTAAAGGCTGTTCAATCTACAATAAATCATGTAAGTTTATGCTACTCCCTGGTTATATATTTGGTTACAACTCACTGACCGAGAGGTAGAAACACAAAATCAAAATTTTTCTCTAACCTTTAATGTTTCCTTATCCTTAGTGTAGCAGCTATTAAATTCCTCTAAATTTGGACGTCTCATAAAATTGGAATCCTAAGTATTTTCCTGGCTAGGCCACTTAGGTTGATTAGCATATTAAATCTATTTTAGATTGCTTGCGATTTTTTGTCTCAAAATTTTAGTGTAAGCCTCCTTTGAATGTGATGCAACTTGTTTTTATTGTTCTATTTGCTTAAACATACAATTGAAACCAGGTTTAGTTACTCATTCTCTAACTTTAATATGCATCTGTTGCCAAATTCTTAGAATCAGATAATATGGAAGAATTTTAGAGCAAGTTTAAAAATAAAGAAGATCGGTATTTTGGTTTTTCCAGAAGCCAAACTTATCTTTGTTGACTCCAGCTGTCACAGGAACAACACATAAGGCAGTTAAGGTGGGAACATAGCAACATCCTTTTCAGTAGTACTGTGTTGAGTAAGAAATGAGCAATACGATTGCAGTAATGTTTCTGAGAAGTCCTTTGTCCTCTGAGCAGTGGAAACTCCCTGTTGAACTGATTGTGTATACCTGTGTAATAGGGTGTCTTGTATTTCTGGTTTCATTATTTGCCTTTTCTTACTTACAGCTGTGGGAAAATTCCAAAAATCAATTATTTTACAAAATGGGTGACTACTCAGTAGAAGATATATTTTTAAATAATGTTTAATACCTAAGCCAATGAAATGAGCATTATATAGTTATAATAAGCTTTTTTTAATGGTTAGTATTTAACTATAGTATTTGACTAACTTTAAGAATATCACCTATATCCAAATAATAAACTCATTCAGCTTGTAAAATTTTGATGTTTCTGGCTATTGTGACTGTTAATCCTGGTCTTATGAATATTTCTTCCATAGGAAAATATGACAGTGCCGCCATGTTGACATCATATTTGAAACTGGATAGCACTTAGACTAGAGGCTTTCAATTTCAGCTGAACCCTAGAACCAGCCAGTTTCTGAACTTTCAGAGATTCTGATTTCATTAGTCTGGAGCAGGACTGGGACACCAGTATTTTTTAGAAACTCATTCTAATGTGCATTCAAGGGTGAAAACCACTGACTTAAAAGAACAAGGCTGACTTTATAGAAGAAAGTCAAGTGTTTACTCCCAAAGATTAGAGTTAGGCTTGTTGTATGGGTCAATCTTGCTTTGACCCTTACGTTCTGTGGCACTTACTTGATAAGGCTTTCTATCTTTAACTTTCATACTGTGCAAATGCAATAGCACAGTGTATATTACAGATAAGAAAACAAGATTTTTGGAGTCAAAGAACTTTGTGTTGATTTTTTTTCCCTATTAAACTCTAGGATTTGCAGATACTTACAGTATTTTTACATCAAGAATTGAACTCTTGGTTGGGCGTGGTAGCTCACACCTGTAATCTCAGCACTTGGGGAGGCCAAGGCTGGCGGATCAACTGAGGTCAGGAGTTTGAGACCAGTCTGGCCAACATAGTGAAACCCCATCTCTACTAAAATACAAAAATAAGCCAGGTGTAGTGGCATGCATCTGTAATCCAAGCTACTCAGGAGGCTGAAGCAGGAGAACCACTTGGACCCGGAAGGTGGAGGTTGCAGTGAGCCGAGATCACGCCAGTGCATTCCAGCCTGGGCAACAGAGCGAGACTCTATTAAAAAAAGAAAAAAAGAAAAAAAAGAACTTTTCCTCCTTCAGGACATCAAGTCACTCATTTAAAAAAAAAAGTTTAAAACTTCTCACTCTTTCTCCCATTCAGTAGTTAACGACATTTCTTTCATCTTGAGGTTTCATCTCATTATCCTCAAATAGGGAAGATAGATTTTATCTCACTTTTCAGCCCTAACCTCACACTAGAATAGACTGGAACAACTTGGATTTAGTGATTCCGATGCTTATCAGGAAGGTCCCTGTTCTTTTATAGGAGGAAAAAACATATTTATTTTTCTTTTATGATACAAAGAAAGGTATGCTCTCTATGCAAGCTGGATACCAGACAAAGAATAATAAATATAATTTCATAAGGTTTCTAAGACTTGACATTATATGGGGATATAATGGGGATATGATCATTTTTAGGGAAATGTTTTACATCACTTGATGTACTTGAAGCTAAGGGTACTGCTATCTTATTGCTTGTTTTGGTGAGGGATAAGAATGAACAGCAGCTTGGGAGGGGCCAGGATAATATACTTGTTTAGAAACAGCAGTGGTCTAGGGATCTGAAGCTTTTCCAGTCCTGGTTCTTCTACTTTCTGAGTTACGATCCCTGGTCAAGAAACCTAACCTCTTGAAACCTCATGTTCTTTGTAAAATTCCTGGCCTGTGTATTTCACAGAACGATTATGTGAATCAGATTAGATAATGTATATCAAAATGCTTTGGCATTCATCAAATTTGATGGGGCTGTAAGATAATATATTATTGCAAACTCAAATTTCCAAACAACTCATTAGAGAGATGGAACAAAATCTTCTAAAAATCTAGTATTTTGTTTTGCTCACTTTATTTCAGGGTATTTTTTTGGCTTTGACCTGTCCTATTCTGGAATTCAAGAGTCATATAGGATTAAGTATAAGCTACTTAACTTATTGCACAAGGTATTCATGGCCTCTAAAATGAATGAGTTGTTTTAAGTAAGATTATTTTTTTACAAGGCAAATAATGGGAACCCATACAAGTCCCAGTTAACCCACTGCTCTGTCATAGACTTTTGCAAACTCTGATACTTCCATTACTATAATATTTGCCTAGATTTGGATCTACCCTGTGGTCTTTCTGTTTATGAATTTTTATATAGTCATAGAAAGTTGATTTAAAAACTTTTTTAATCATTAAAGAGCATTTGAGTTTATTATTTAAATAGACATTTCTCTTCCACTCTCATCTTCTTAGAATTCTAAAGATTATGCTCCTTTTGAAAAGTTGTGGAAGTTTACTTTGGAACCTCAGAGGTATGGGTCAACTTACCAACAATCCCTGGGAAGTCCCTTTGGCAATTAGCAGAAGTTCTCAGGTTGCCTTCCATTGTCTCTCAAGAAAATAGGGCTACTATAGTCCACAGTGCCCAAAGATTTTGTTTGGAATTGGCATCTATTTTAGTGCTCTGAAACTCAAAAAAAAAAACAAGGACTTCATTCCAGCTAGTTTGTTGACAGAATATTATGCGGTGAACACTAAAAAAATTCTCAGATAGTCTCTAAGTCATTTATAAAGACTTTCAGGTTAAATGGATTTTATACCTGTCACAACTCTTTAAAAACTTCGTTTAGATCCTCGGAGAGTTCTATATGAACTTTTTTGATATTTTCAGTCATAAGACCAACATGTCATATCAGTGTTTTTAGAGTTATAAGACAGTACACAGATACATACTTTTTTTAAATCACTATTACTGCCACGGAAAAAACTGTTTTCTCAGTTTCATATTGAGAACAGAATGATGTTCTGAACACTAGACTTCTGTTGACCTAATGTTTCCTCCCTTGCTTTCTACGCTTCTATTGAGTACATTGAAGAGACACTATTGGCTGACTTTTTGTTTTTCAGTTTTCATAAATAAATGAATAAATTTATGAACATTTGAATAAATATTCAAATAAATGCTTGAATAAATATTTACTGAACAGCCATGTGCAGGCACTTCTAGTTGCAAGAAATAGGAAGTCAATCAACAAAGTCCAGATGACCTTCACCTCAGGATACGCGAAGTCCAGAACAGAAGACAAATATTTTACAAATGTTATTTAATTACTGTTGTGGTATGTGCTACAAATTAAAAATAAAGCATTCAGGGAGAGTTAATAACCCAAGGGCAATAATGTCTTCAAGGCAGGGAAAAATTGGGAGACTCCTTCTGGAGGAAATGATATTTAAGATTCAAGGCAAGTGAGTCTCAACATGGGAAATATGATATATTCTGTGTGACTTTTGCATGAAATGGAAGGATCTTATTTCTGATTGTCTTGATGTCAGCTTCAGAGTGCCTTAATCAATCCAAAGACTTATTGTGAAAATGAGACCAGAGAAGGCCTACCTTTATATATAGAAAGTTAATGTTAATAGAATAGTTGAGTAACCTATCTAAGGTTGGTCAGTGATTCATTTATTAATAGATTTTTGAGTGCCTACTATGTGCCAGGAGCTATGCTTAGTAATGCAAGTCATGGCAGTAGTTGATTTAAGAATTATTTTATTATCAGTATCCTACTTCTTAAACAGGGGTTATCTCTCTTGAAATGAGACTTTATATTGAGTATTGAATAAACCCAGTGATAGTACTGTGTGTTTCTGATTATATGTTTATGATTGTTTTAAACTAAACCTATAGTCCCAAACTGTGGGCTTCAAATTGCTCAGGGTAGGTTTGGAGAGTGAACACCAGTTTAGTTCAGGGAATCTTCACATCCATTTTTAGGTATGTGCTTTTTCAAATAAGAGGTGACAAATCCAACCACTATCATGCGGGTAGTCCTTGCAATGTTTTTCTAACCTTAATTCTCACAGGGAAAATGATGGGAATGTAGCTAAATGAGAATGGCCCAACAAGTTCAGAGATTAATGTCATATATATTTAGCAATTGATGATAAAATATACATCCTCTCAGCTAGGTTGGTGGTGCATGCCTGTAGTTCCAGCTACTGAAGGGAACTGAAGTGGGAGGCTGAAGTGGGAGGATCGCTTGAGCCCGGGAGTTCAAGATCAGCCTGGACAACATAGTAAGACTCCATCTCTTTAAAAAAAAAAAAAAAAAAAAGTTTTTGGTGATCAATATAGTCTCAGAGTTTAGCAAAAGTAACTAAAGCTTGAGAGTCACATTATACTTCAGCATTTATTGTTTTTATTATGATCCTTAGTTTTATAGGTTTACTTTAAGACATTTTATCTCTTAAAATAATTTTCAAAAAGATAAAAAAAAAGAATTTCAGATTTTACCTGGTTATTGTTCTTTTGGTATGTGCTGCTTCTGGATGTTAATTTATTGAAAAATCCAAGTATGTCTTCACTTTCCTCTAATACCCTCTTTTATGCTACTTGCGTCTTATCAATTGTATAAGATTTTAAAGCATTTATATTGGATTACAGCCACATTTTTTTTTTTTTATTTTTTAAGTCGGTATTTTATAACAATTCCTACTAGAAGCCTGGTGAGGGAGAATATTTTTCTTTTTAACTGGAGCAAGTAGGTGCTAGGTTGGTCCATTTGTATGGTTTTTTATAAATCGGTTCATGGATATGCCCTATGTAGTGTGGTTTTTCACTTGATATGCTAACCTGAACATTTTATATGCCTTTTAAAACTAATGTGTTGAGAATTAGAAGAGAAGAAATGTACTTGATGTATGCTGTTGAAACCAAAGCAATCTTAGATACAATAAAGGAACAAGGTGGGTCAAAGGTATAGTTTATCTCAGCTCTGTCATTATGCAACAGTTTTGACTATTTTTGACATAGCACTTCCCTGTGCCTCCTTGCTGTTCACCCTTCATCACCTGATAAGTTTTACCTTTTTCTCACTGTGCAGTTACCTTAATATCCACTACTTTTACATGAAATCCTATAGAGTATCTTGCAAGTTGGAAGTTACCATTTTAGTTAAACCAAATTTGGGAAGAATTTCTCCCTTAGAAAGCTAATAATTTATTTTCTAGTACCTGAAAGCAGTTCTAGGCCACAGGATGTCACCTATTATATATGACCACTTACTGACTGAATATAAGAATACACCCCACTCTATTAGGCATTGTGAATCATTTACAAAAGAAGAGGGAGGGGGAATTTGTTCGGTGGCTATAAAATTTGAGGACAGAAGATTCCTGAGCATGAGATAAATTACTGTTGTCAGCAGAGTAGCAAGAAGGTAGGAGGTGACAGGGGAGTGAAATTAGTGAAAAGCTCTTCGAGCCAGAGGGGAAAGTACTGGGAAACTCACCTCTTCTCTACTCCCTGCATCTGGCATTCTACAGTGATAGACAACTCTTAACATGTTTCTTATCAAAAGTTTTCAAGTGAGTTATATATGAGCCTTTTCATCTATAGGAACATTGCTCAGGTGTGGAAATTAACCAGAGAAAGAAAGTTGACTTTAGGTGTTCGCTCTTCAGACACTTGGAATGTGTCTATTTCTGTGATTACTGGTAATTAACTTCTGTTTCAGTGGTTTAGAACTCCCTGTACAGTTATTCTCAAATTAAGGTTGTGTTCGGTAACATTTTGCCTAATAAACAGAGATAGAGACAATTACTTCCGAATGTAGTATTCCACTAATTGAATTACCTCTAAGAAATAATCTAGATATAAAATTTCTTAGGTTTCAAAGTAACATAACTGCTAACAGGTGAAAATGTGTTATATTGAGACTGATATTCACGGTTACTTTATAGAAATCCATCGTAGTGTTTTGGAGTTATTAAATGTTGGGTTTTAATCAGAATTATAAAGCAGTTACACTTTACTGGGCCTTAATGTGCCTCTAGTGCAGCATTTTCAAGAGTTTTCTCCATAATACTAATTAATCAGGATGTGAATAAGTATAATAGGAGAATAGGATTTTGTGGTCAAATAAGTTTGGGGAATGCTTGATTAAAAGAATTTCCTTAAAGACTCCAAAGCCTTTAATGTGCTTTTATGCAACGTGATTCTCCAAAGGAAGAGGATATTCAGAAATTTTGTAAACTTAGTTAACTAGAAAATCTTTCTGGAGGAGGGACTGATACTCTTCAGAATCCACTTTGGGAAGTGCTGTTGTAGTTTCAACCCCCTAATTTTACAAAGGAGGCTATGAGATAGGTCCAGCACTCTGTGGCAGAGTTTTTGTGGCATCCAGAAAACTGGGAAGTATGTCAAACTCCCTTTGGAAATGAGCCTTAAAGATGTTTCCATGCTGAAGGTCAGGAAAAGGCCAGGCCCTTTCACCATTTCATTACTCCAACAGTGAGGAAGGGACAGTTTTTAAAAACATGCAGTGATTGCTTAGTCTGTGTTTGAAGCAAAGACCCCTCTGTGCAGTGATGATACGAGAGAGAGGAGAGAAGGAAATGTTTGAGAGGAAAAGAAGAGAGGGGCTTACAGAAGAGGCAGGAGACACACAGGAGCAGCAGAATGGGCAGGGAAGACATATGGATCTTTGAAGGGCCAGGCTCACCACGGCATTCCAGGTAGGCACTGAGGCGCCCAGTGTGATTATTAAACACCTTAGCCTCAGTGGCACCAGGTCATTCTAGCAGCTAATTCTTTGAATTACCCAAATGAGATGAATGTTCCTTAACACAGCAAACTCCTGATTATTTCTGACATTGTACATAGTCCACATACAGTATTAAACCCTTATTTTAGATGTTAATTTACCTTCCTTCTAACATCACACTTTTCATGTAATTAATAAGTATTAAAAAGCTTGAGGTTTAGGCCTTTCCCCACTAATTGGCAGTGGTGCTGAGTGGGCTAACTGCAGAAGAGAGATGGGGAGATAGACTGAACTAGGGAATGGATCAGTAAATGTTAAAATTCAGTGTAAAATGAATGCATTTTTCAGCATAGAGTTGAAAGCACAGTAGTCACTGGTTGTCTACAGTTTCACTTTCCACTGTTTCAGTTATCTGTGGCCACCTATGATCCAAAAATATTAAATGGAAAATTACAAAAATAAACAATTCAAATAAGTAAATTAAATAGCACCTTGTTCTGAGTAGTGTGATGAAACCTTGTGCCTTGCTGCTCTATCCTGTCTTCATCACAAGAGGAGGGATGAGTACAGTACAATAAGACATGTTGAGAGCAAGAAAGATTATATTTACATAACTTATTACAGTATACTGTTATAATTGTTCTATTTTTCTATTATTGTTAATCTCTTGGCTGTGCGTAATTTATAAATTAAACTTTATTGTAGATATGTATGTATAGGATAAAACATAGTCATACAGTAGTGAACCACATAACAATATTTCAGTTAACGAGGGGGCCATACATATATGATGGTAGTGCCATAATATTATATCTTATACAGTATTTTTACTGTACCTTTTCTGTGTTTATGTATGTTTAGATACATAAATAGTTGTCATGTTACAGTTGCCTACAGTACTCAGTATACTAACGTGCTGTACAGGTTTGTAGCCTAGGATTAATAGGCTTACTATAGAGCCCAGGTGTGTAGTAGGCTGTTCCATCTAGGTTTGTGTAAGTACACTCCATGATGTTCCACAGCACTGCCTCGTTTCTTAGAAAGTATCCCCATCGTTAAGCAGTGCATGACTATACAGGGTTCGGTACTATCTGGGGTTTTAGGCATCTACTGGGGGTTTTGGAATGTATCTCCTGTGGATTAGAGTGGACTACTGGAGTTGCTTATTAGTCTCTAACTGTTCAGTTGGTGGATCACTTGAGGTCAGGAGTTCGAGACCAGCCTGGCCAACATGGTGAAACCCCATCTCTACTAAAAATACAAAAAAAGCTGGGTGTGGTGGCATGTGCCTGTAGTCCCAGATACTTGAGAGGCTGAGGCAGGAGAATTGCTTGAACCCAGGAGGCAGAGGTTGCAGTGAGCCATGATCGCACCACTGTACTCCAGTCTGGGTGACAGAGTGAGACTGTCTCAAAAAAAAAAAAAACAAAAAAAAAAAACCTTGTTCAGTTGGTGCCAATAATATGTTTAGTCCAATAAAGATACAAAAGCCTCTTAACACAGGTACACAAATAGCTACAAAAAAAATTTAACAGTGAAATAGTTTGACAGAGACAATAAAAACGTGCATAGGAAATTCAGAGTAAGGGAAAAGAGTCTTTGCTTAAATTCTGGCTTTCGTGCCCTCTAACTCTGAGCCTCAGTTTCTTCTTAAAATCGGGTTGATAATTTAGGTCATAGAGTTCTAGTAAGGATGAAAGTGATAGCATGAAAGCACCTAAAACGGTTCCATCACACTAATTTATAAGGTTGCCTAGAACGTTCTGTAAAGGAGAACTCATTTCCCTGGACCAAATTCAAATACTATCTGAAAGGGAATTTTGAGTTAAAGTTTGAAGGGTACAGTGAGCAGCAGGAAACCATCGGGAAAGGCTAGAGATGATGTTCCAAGAGAGGCTGAAGGAAGGGCTTCTTTCCTTGGAAAGGAGTTCTCTGATAGTTGGGGGTGGCTTGGGTATGGAACTTAGTGCTCATAGTGTTGTGACCAGAAAGGATTGTTCAGAATCAGGGGAAATGGGCCAATGCAGAGGCCAGTGAACAACGTGACATTTGGCCAGCTGGATTTGAACCCTGATAGTCACCCTCCCTATGTCTATAACAATGAAAAAGATACCGCACCCTTTAATATGTGATCATTAATAGCGATGAGGGGGTCATTCTAGAGATACGAACCAGACAGCAAAGTAAACATTCGCAGTTTTTAATTCAGGAATAACTTTTAGTGTTTTCTTAGACATTTTGCTTAAATGAAGACTGAGGAAATTAAGCCCTAAAATGTATTTCTCTCTGTGCACAAGTACACAATCATGCTGTTTATTAGACCTATCTTGCTTACATCTTTAAGTATTTTTTATTTACTTTATTAGTAACACTCATTTGAAAAAGTAATTAGGAGAGAAAAATGTGTTGGATTTATGCCTCTGATGTATCATATGCAGGTTGTCAGCTCTGGTTCAAGTGTGTAATCTCTATACATTGTTGACAAGTGAGAGAGCGAGAAGCATAAAAATGGAGAGCATGTGAATGGATTTTATTTTTTCAAGTCCCTGTGTGAGTTTGCAACTGTGCTGGTAAGGAAAAGTTCTTTGATTATGCAGTGGAGCCAGTGCCCGGTGAACTGTCCTTGGGAGAATGGAGAGGATTTCTTTCCATTGTTTCTCTCTTACAGCATAAAGTTTCTGGTAATGGTGGCACTTTCCTTCTTTTGTGTTGTGGCCAGTGTGATATTTAAACCACTAAAGCTTTAAGAATTTTATTTTTTTCCGGACTTCCTTTTTTAAAAAAAATATCTAATAATATAGCATTCTTTAGTGAAAATTGTTATGTTTATTTATCATGGGTTAGAGTAATGCAGTCAGTTATTATGAATAGTTGTAAATTTAATTATCTCTTTTATCCTTTATTTCATCTTCAAATAATCATTTAATCATCTTCTCGTGGAAGCTGATATTCAGAAAGATCAAGTCAGTATTACTTAAAATTGGAAACAGTAAAGGCCGGGCGTGGTGGCTCACACCTGTAATTCCAGCACTTTGGGAGGCTGAGGCGGTTGGATCATCTGAGGTCAGGAGTTCAAGACCAGCCTGGCCAACATGGTGAAACCCCACCTCTACTAAAATACAAAAATTAGCCAGGTGTGGTTGTACATGCCTGTAATCCCAGCTACTCGGGAGGCTGAGACATGAGAATCACTTGAACCCAGGAGGCAGGGGTTGCAGTGAGCTGAGACTGCATGACTGCACTCCAGCTTGGGTGACAGAGTGAGACTCTGTCTCAAAAAAAAAAAAATTGGAAACAGTAACCAGAAAAGTAGAATATGATTGCACCACACGATTGATTTCCAGACATTCTGACTTGCTTGCTGTTTGCCTTCCCTTTGGCTGATACCTGCAAGGTCTTGCATGCTTTTCTGCCTGCCTTCCAGTTGCCTCGGCTATTTGTGGTTCTTGGAGTGCCGTTGGCACCACGAAGCAAGTCCTCTCTACCCATCAGGTCACTCTTTGTCACCCTGAGGTTTATTTTAGCCCCCATATGAAACAGAAGCCCACGTGAAATACTAAATAGGAGCTTTAAGTGGAATAAATTTTGGGTGTACTCAAAAGAATTCTTCTCTTGCAGAATCAGAAATTGAATTTGACACATTAAGTATAGTTAGGCCATGTTTTGAAAAGCTGCAGCAATACTTCTCAGGGTGTTGGTTAAAAAAAATTTAATTGTTTAAAAATAAAAATTAAAAGCTTCAGCAAAAACATCATATGCTCAATTTTTTCTTGGAAGAAATTCTTGTTACTGCTTAAAGGACCTATAAATAATGTAGGTGAAACTGAACATGTTATACTACATGTTTTATAATAGTAATAGAACTGCTCTCAGACTATAGAATTAAACTGTTTTGGCTTTATAGTGTATAGTGTCATATATGGTCCTGTTACAATGGTAAACTGTCTAGTGTTAGAGTTAAATTTAATTAATGAGGTTTTTTTTCTATGCCTGCCCACTGAATAGCTGTGTGGCCATAAGCAATTTTCATAGACTCTATGCACGCTCGCAAAATCAGCTTAGTAATAGTATCTGCCCTTCATATCTTAAAGTGATTTCTTGATTAAAAAAATGAGATAACATTATGTGAAAGTACTTGGGAGGTAAGAGTGCTATATAAGGGCAAGGTCTTACTGTTCTGTCCTGTTAACTTTTAACTTCTTTCTCTTACCACAAAAACACCTACCACGGGCTGATTTAAATTGGTGAACTCTTTCCTCTAAACCACCTAAACTTGGAATAAATGGCGATAAATGTTCCTTGTATTTATTTTCCCAACTCACAGCTTAAACTGGAAGGGAAAAGTGTATAAGATTCACATTTACCTTTTGACTTTAGCCATCTTTTTCATAAAGGTTTATTCCTGCCTACCATCCTGCCCCCTCAGAATTTTGCATAAATCTCATGTAACAGTTCAACAAGTGACTGGTGTAGACTGGGCCTGCTTCGTCACTGAGTCACTTTATTATGAAACACTTAAAGTTGAACATCTGTCTATAACAATGAGGAAATAATGTTAAACAGTTTATACTTTCTAAGGCTAGGCTTAGTGGCTCACGCTTGTAATTCCAACACTTTGGGAGGCCGAGGGGGGAGGATTGCTTGAACCCGGGAGGTTGAGACCAGCCTGGGCAACATGGAAAAACCCTGACTCTACAAAAAAAATTTAAAAATAAAAGTAAATAATTTAAAAATTTATACTTTCTGATCTGATGGTTTTCATGACTAACTCATCAGACAGCAGTGAAAAGTGAAATTAATAAAAATTCACAAAGCCAGATATAATTAGTTAAAAATAAAGTCCGAATGAGCCATAATCACTTTACTTCCCTCTTCCCATTTTGTAAGCAGTTGGTATTTGATTGATAAGCATTTCCAGCTGAGAAATAATCTTCTAATCCATGTTCTTCTACCAGGCTGTGACCTTGGGCAAGTCACGTAACTTCTGTATGTCAGCTTCCTCATTTCTAAAATGGGGTAATAATAGTACTTGTCCTACATACCTCATTGGGCAATTGTAGATAAAACGAGATTGTAGATAGGAATGTTTTCACCACCCCTCTGCCCCACAAAAGTGAAAGGTGGTTATATAGTTACCACATACAGACCCCATCTGACAACCCATATCTGAATGCCCACAAGGCTAAAGAGTGAAAGAAACTTTCTGATTCTACCAACAAGGATGGGAAGGGAGTCCCTGTTAGCTCTTGGAGGAGGAAAGATACATTCCCAGTGTTCAGATCTCTGAATCAAATTCTGGAACACAGTTTCCCAGAGAAATGACAGTCAGTGGCTGTGTTTCCAGGCTAGCCAATAAAAAAGAAAAAAAGAGATTTAACCATAAATAGTTCATTGTAATCTAATTTCTATAAAGCTGTTAACAAAGCCCACTTGTAGTATGAATATTAGCTTGGTGTTTGTTTCAAGAATGTTGGAGGCCTTAGCCCAGGTCTGGATAAGATAGTGAATCCACCTCTCTTCTAGCTTCCCCACTTATTTAATATTTGCACAGGGCTTCCTTAAGCCAGATTTATAAATATCATCAGTTCATACTCCAGTCTCCTGGCCCTTTGACTGAAATTCTGAAACCAACATTCTTTCCCCCAGTGAAAGGGTGAGAAGCCCTTTTAGGTCCCCCATCCCTTTAATGAGCACAGTGACCCTACAAAGTTAGGAAAGGTAACTGTTGTTGACTCTGAGCTTCAAGAAGGTTAAGGGACTTGCTCAGATCACTTGGTTAGTCTCAAGAGGTGAGACTCGAACCTCAGTGTTTTGACATGTAATTCAAGGCTGTTTTCATGACAGTTCTGTTTCAAGATGGGTGCTATTCATTGAATTCACTTTTTGAGTTGTAGTTTTCAGTTGAGAGTGAGAATGTTTTTAGGGAGTCTTGGTTATAAAGTATATTTATGATTTTGTACATTTCTTATTGTAAATTTTCCAAAGGTAAAGTTTTGGGAAATTTAGTCCAAACAAAAAGTGACTCCTCACACTGATGTGGCATGTGTTAGAGAGGGATTCTGTTAGAATTAAAGAACTATTTGAAGCAAAGAATATTGTTACATGTTACGGTTATATTAAAAAGAAGAAAAACTTCTGAAAAGCCAGTAGTATTCACCCCTTTAAAACTTTGTTTGTGTTATATTTTTAAAGCGATAGTGCTATGAATATGAAGGAATTTTAGGAATTTAAAGTAAAATAAAAATGAAATAAACTTTTTTCTAGCTTTAATGATATGGTTTGTGTTTCTATTTATTAAAATATTCAGTTCTTGCCATAATAATAGCAAGCCTAGCTAACTTGTCTCCAGTGCTTGTTATGAGCTAGGCGGTATTCAGTTATCTCCGGTTGAATAATTGTTTTCTTCTTGCCGGGTTAGCCTGCAGATTTTTTCATGATCAATTCTTAGAAGCAGTGAGGGATAAGTCTCTATGATAGAAGACAGTGATAAGGTCCGTATGTGGCATTATGTGGGACATGTAAAAATGTTTCACTGAATAGTGAAAAGGATACTGCAATGGGAGTCAGAAGACCAAACCTCCTCCTTGTTTCTCCCTGACCTAACAGTGTGACACTGGGTTAGTGACTTGTCTTCATAAACCTTCAATTTCGTTATCTGTAAAAAGAGAACAGTGATACCTCATAGGAATGTGGCAAGGATTAAATGAGATAATGTAGGTTAAGTGCTTAAATTATGCCTTCAAAAGATGAAGCCTCACGTAGCAGGCATTGAGAAAATATTAATTGCCTCTTTTCATCTTCATGCACAAGGTAGTTGTGAAATTAAATTGGAAAACAGAATATGAAAACTGGTTTAAAAACGTTTAAATGTCATTCTGATATAAGATAGTATTTTCCAATGAGTGCTGCCTTCTTCAGCACTTTCAGAGTAAAATATATGGGAGAATTAAGGAAACTGGATTATAACTAGAAAATCTGGATTTTACTGGGTGGCCATCACATCTGGAAACAGTGGTTTAATGATATTATCTTACAGTGCAATATGGAATAGTATTATCTATTTGCAGACTTGGTGGCCACACTGTAGTCTCAGTTCCATCAGCTATTGTTTGGCTTGGAGAAGTAATTTAATCTCTCTAATCAATGAGAATCAAAATTATATACGTTATTTTCAGAAGTACTCTATATGTTAGGCAGCATCTAAGTGTGGTTTTTATTTTGTTTATTGTTTTATTTTTCTATACTACAGCAGTTTTTTGATTAGGCTTGTGATAGATAGAATTCATTTTCATTTAGTCAGAAAATCTTTCTAAATGGAGGAGAATTAGAAGGCAAAAGGCAGTTTGATAGGTGTGCTAGTGGGAAGTAACTTCAAATATCAGGAAGCCACATTAATTACAGTGAAGGCGGTGCCAGAAATTTTGATAGGCTGCAAGATGGGAGTGAACAGAGCAGGTGAGCAGGTAAAGGATAAAGAGCATTAATAAACTGATGGAGTATTAAAAATTTCATAATCTTTATTGTGTTAGGTGAGATGTGATAACAGGGAAAAGATTCAGCCTCATATCCTTGGATTGCCCTCATTCTGGACTGTAGACATGTGGTACAGTGTAAAGAGAAGGGATTTGAAATCAGACTTACTATTAGAAAACTCATGGCACTTTGGAAGTTAATTCATGGATTTGAAAAAATGTTATGATCTCAAAATAGATGTTTTTGCTTATCTTTTCAGTTACTATAGTCATACTAAATACGTTTTGTTGTTGTTTTGTTTTGAGACAGAGTCTTGCTCTGTCACCAGGCTGGAGTGCAGTGGCACGATCTCAGCTTACTGCAACCTCTGCCTCCTGGGTTCAAGAGATTCTCATGCCTCAGCCTCCCAAGTAGCTGGGATTACAGGTGCATACCACCACACCTGGCTAATTTTTGTATCTTTAGTACAGATGGGGATTCATCATGTTGACCAGGCTGGCCTCAAACTCCTGACCTCAAGCGGTCTCCCTGCTTTGGCCTCCCAAACTGCTGGGACTACAGGTGTGAGCCACCGCACCTGGCCCTAAATAGATTTTTTTTAATGGATGCTTAGCAAGAACGGAAGAAAGAAACAATTCACATTTTCCTGTCTTTTTGGTGAATTAGTTCTTTTGATTCTTAAGATCCTCTAGTTGTGGAGGGTGTGACTGGAGGACCCAGGGAAGACGCTTCTGCTCCCATCTAGCTGGGGTACTCCCTAGTGGTC
Source organism: Theropithecus gelada (assembly GCF_003255815.1). NCBI lineage: Eukaryota > Metazoa > Chordata > Mammalia > Primates > Cercopithecidae > Theropithecus > Theropithecus gelada. The sequence continues at coordinate 127,471,286 of NC_037676.1, forward strand.
CCAGCTATGGAAGGCTGGTCTTCCTGCTTTAGAGTGCCTCAATAAGAAAGGACTTCCATGAGACTTAGCACTATTCCATCTCCATTCTCCCCGCAAGTCTTTTACATTCCTCAGGATAAATAACACAAAGTTGGCCAGGCTGGTGGCACGCACCTGTAGTCCTAGCTACTCATGAGGCCAAGGCAGGAGGATCACTTGAGCCCAGGAGTTTAAGGATGCAGTGAGTTATAAAGGTGCCACTGCACTCCAGCCTGGCGGACAGAGTAAGATGTTTCAAAAAAAGAGCACCACGTATGTGGATCCTCCTCTACTGTCTCCCACCTCATCTCCCCTCCACATGTACTCTCACACAAAGACTGGGGCAAGGCAGACTTCTTTCACTGTGCCTTTAGTGGCTGTTTCGATTCTAGTGCAAGATGGCTCTTTACCACCAGATAAGCTTTGGTATGACCAACCACTACTGAGTTGTGTAGTAAAGGGAGGTTTATCTAAATATGTAGAAGAAAGTTGAGATTCTCAGTAGTTAGAAATTTGATTGCTGGAAATCTTGAATTTGATGTAAAACAGAATAAGCAGTTAGGAAAGGGAATGTAATATAGGCTTTGTATATTGAGAGTTGCATTAAAAGAATTGCAAAGTCAAGGCCAGGCACGGTGGCTTATGCCTGTAATCCCAGGATTTTGGGAGGCTGAGGCAGGTGGATCATGAAGTCAGGAGATCGAGACCATCCTGGCCAACATGGTGAAACCCCATCTCTACTAAAAATACAAAAATTAGCCAGGTTCGGGAGGCTGAGGCATGAGAATTGCTTGAACCCAGGAGGCGGAGGTTGCAGTGAGCTGAGATCGCGCCACTGCACTCCAGCCTGGCGACTGAGCAAGACTCTGTCTCAAAAAAAAAAAAAAAAAAAATTGCAAAGTCAATCCTAAGGCAAAGAGTCTATGAAAGAAATTATGCTAAAGGGATGGGAATAGTTTAGGCTAGATTGGGGAGAAAAATCAGTGGAATTCTTTTATTTTTTTCTTTTAAGTTTTTTTTTTTTTTTTTTTTTAAAGGAAACATGTTTTCTACATTAGAAATGCAAGCATTGGGGGAAGTTGTTTTCTCAGTTCCACATGCTGTGATGTCTTTGAGGAGGTGAGGACAGGAAAGGGTAGACAGAACTTTAATCCTTGATAGGAAAATATATGTTGAATGCCATCTGGGAAACTTCTCTGTGACTCATTTTGTCAACGTCGAAACCAAGCTGAAAGTCAGTTTGGTTGTTCAAAGGTCTCCGTAATCATATAGTTAGGGTTTTTCATTTGATAAATATTACCTGGCTTATCATTTCAAAACCTGTTGGAAGAATTTTTGAAATCACTAGTCGATGGGTTTAATTTCTGTGAAAGATTTTATATTTTTTTGTGGACTGCTCATGAGTTTGAGCTGTCTCTTCTTAAGAGCATAACGTCTATATCACAAGCTCATGAAGATTGTAGTGAATGGCAGCAAAACACTGTTCTTTGTATAAATGCTAAGATATGCTTAAATAGATTCCATTGACAAGCTCTTGGAAATTTCTGTGTTATAAGCTGCATTTAGAAGGAGTGAGAAAGGAAACACTGGGAGGAGGGTGGAAGAAAAGGAAAAATACTGTCTAGAGTCTTTTCTCCCAGTTGCCCTTTCTCAAATTGTCTGTTGAACTCCATGGACATTTGTCTTGGTTCATTTGGCCTGCTGTAACGGAATACCATAAACGGGTAGCTTATGAACAACAGACATGTATTTCTCACAGTTCTAGAGTCTGGGAAATCTATGATGAAGGTGCTGGCATGTTTAGCATCTGGTGAGGGCCTAGTTTCTGGTTCTTAGTGGCACCTTTTGCCTATGTCCTCACAAGATGGAATGAGAAAACAAGCTCTCGGGGGCCTCTTTTATGATGGCACCAGTCCCATTCATGAGGGCTTTGCCCTCGTGCCCTAATCTCTTCCCAGAGCCCTCACCTCCTAATACCATCACCTGAGAGTTAGGATTTCATCGTATGAATTTGGAGGGCACACAGGCTTTCAGACTATAGGTATAGTTTGGTGCTTTCAACCCTTGTTCTTCTTGTTACTTTGGCCTGCCTATCTGACAAACAGAAGATACGTGGTAATAAGAATGAAACCTGTTTGTAATGCCTAGTGTGTCTAACACTGTTTGAGGTGCTTTCTACACATTACCATGTATTCTCAACCAGGGTGTAGTAGATAATAAGAGCATTTTTGTGTAGATGAGGAAACTAGGGCTCGCAGTTATGTGACTCACCCAGGGTTACACACCTAGTAACAAATCCAGAGAATATTCTTCAGTCGTTCTCTTATTTGACCTCTCTGCTATTGACAACTGCTCCTTCCTTCCTGAATTTTAATTTTCCCCTGACTTTCATGACAACACATCTGTTTTTTCTTCTAGCTTCTGGTCACTCCTCCATAATTTCTTTGGTAGATCCTACTTCATCTCTTCACTCAGTAAAGCTTGCTATTCCTACCCGTTCTTTGATTTTCTTCCTTTCTCACACTGCATACTGTTCCTGAGAAATAGCATCTATGCTCATAACTTAAATTGCTGTCTTTATGCTGCTGAGTCCCAGATCTTTATTTCCATTCTAGATTTCTCATCTGAGAACCACACACATGAGCTTAGTGATAGATTTGACATTCTCCACTTAAATGTGCTATAGGCTTGTTAAATTCGTGTCCCACAATGACGTTTTCCCCGTGATTTTCTCCTGGGATTCTGTAACTTCATAAATGGTAATATCATCTACCCAGTTTCTCCTATCAGAAATCTGTTGTCGTCCTTACTTCCCCTAGCTCCTAACATTTTACATTCCATCTCCAAATTTTCCTGCTTCTCAAATTAATTCACCTACCTCCATTCCCATGTTCACAGTCTTCAGTCCCTGTGGGCACACTGGCTGCACACAGTTGTTCTCTTCTCCTATGTTTCTTATCTGGTAGCCCACGAGATCTTTCTAAAGTGAACATTTGATTTTTTTTTTGCCTGCCTTTTCCATAACTTTACCTTCTTCAGTTTTTCCTTGTTACTTTCAGCTGTAAGCTCAAACTTCTTTACGTGGTATACAACCCCTCCTTACCTCTCTAGTCTCATTTTGTACTATTCTTTTACACTAGCTCTTTGAATGTTCTCTTGCCTCTGGCCTTAGCACACACTATCTACTGGGAGTGCTTTTTTTTCATTTCCAAATAGCTGACTCTTTCTTACTCTTCACAGACTGAGGCTAGCTCCTTTCTTACAGCCTGCTCTGACATCATCCCATCTCTGTTTGCCAAGTGGATTACTCTCATGTGCTCTCATAACATCATGAAGTTAATCATTTTTTCATAGCATTTGTAGCTGTAACCTAGTCCTCTCTCCAAAACCGCGTCTCAGACGTATAACTGTCTTCTCTTCGTTTTCACTTTATTTCATTCTCATAGGCATTGCACATTTAACCTTCCAAAACTAAACCCTTGTTTTTCTCCAAAATCAGCTGTTCCTCCTGACTTCCCCATCTTAGAAAGTGGTAGTATTACTATTCCATTCCTTCCAAAACTAAACCCTTGTTTTTCTCCAAAACCAGCTCTTCCTCCTGACTTCCCCATCTTAGAAAATGGCAGTATTACTATTCCATTTTTAATTAGACCAAAATCCAGAGTTGCCCTTAGTTCCTTAATTTTTTCACAGCCCATACCCATATCCAGTCCATCAATAAACCTTATTCTTTCTTTCTTTTTTTTTTTTTTTTTGAGACAGAGTCTTGCTCTCTTGGCCTCTTGGGTAGGCTGGAGTGCAAATGGCGCTATCTTGGCTCACTGCAAACTCCGCCTCCCGGGTTCAAGCAATTCTCCTGCCTCAGCCTCCTGAGTAGCTGGGATTTACAGGCATGCACCACCATGCGCAACTAACTTTTGTGTTTTTAGAAGAGATGGGGTTTCATTATGTTGGCGAGGCTGGTCTCAAACTCCTGACCTCAGGTGATCCGCTTGGCTTGGCCTCCCAAAGCGATGGGATTACAGACGTGAGCCACCGCGCCTGGCCAACATTATTATTTCTGCCTACAACATGTATTTAGAGTTTGACCTGACCACCTCTCATTGTTTCTCCTACTGTCTCCCTAATCCATGCCATCATCACCTTTTACCTGGATACCTGCAGCAGCCTACTGACTGGTCTCCTGCTTCTGCTCCTCCTCCCCTAAAGTTCTCATCCTAACAGCCACAATGACCCTTTTAAAAAGAAAATCAGAAGTTCTTACTATTTTGTGCAAAACCTTCACACATCTCTCTCAGAAGAAAAGCTTTACCCTCCGTCATCTGTCCCACTTCACACCGTGCTTTGATTGATACTTCTGACCTCATCCCCATTACTCCCCAAACCCTTTTTACTGTGACTCCAACTATATGGCTCACCCCCTCATTTTCTTTAGATCTCTGGTTCAGATGTCATCTTTTCACTGAAGCCTGCCTTGACCGTCCATCACAGAAGAGCTCACTCATCTTCACTCCGCTTAATTGTTCTCCATGGTACTTATTACCATTTGGCTAGTTACATATTTTCTTATTATTCTTCTACTCAAGTAGAATACTAACTCCACAAGGGCAGGAACTGGGTCTCTTGACAGCTGTGTTCCCAGCATCTGGAGTAGTGTGTGGCTCCTAATAGGCTCTAAGTAAATAGCTGAGGTCTAGGGTAGTAGTTATGTCATGGACTTAGCAATATAACAGACCTGCTAATGCAGTGAGTCCCAGCTCCAATACTGAGCTCTTCAGCACCTTGTAGTTAGACCACTCCTTAGCTTCAGTTCCTAATCAATAACATAGGATGTATTCATTCTTACCTCTGATGTTATTTGTTTGGGGGAGGGTTAAATAAAATAATCTATGTGAAGTGCTTACCTCGGTACCTTGCCAATAATAGACAGTTGAGAGCAGCTGCTGCTACTTATACTGCTGTTAATTCTGATCAGATTACAGCATTTAAATTGCTTCTTGTTCATCTCTTCTACCAGATTTTGTCTGGCTGCATCTTAAACTTGCTATGATAATGAAAACAACAATGTGACCGTAAGAATACCAGTAATAATAATAGCAGCTGTTATCATTTGAGTGCTTACCGAGTACTAGAAAGTATTCTCTATGTCAGCACTTCCCAGTGCCTCTTCCTGCAGTGATGGAAATGTTCTATATCTGCTGTGTCCAGAGTGGTAGTCACAAGCCACGTCCAAAGAGAGCTATTGAACACTGGAGCACTTGGCAGTGTGACCGAGGAACTCAGTTTTTAATTTTATTTAATTCGTTTAGATTTTAATGACCATGTTGGCTACTGTATTTTAAAACTCTAAATTCTTTATCTACATTAATTCATGTAATACTCAAGGGTTAAGTAGATTATAGATGAAGAAATTGATTTTCTGAGTGGTGAAGTAACTTGCCGAAGATTACACAGCTAATACAAGGCAGAACTGGGATTTAAAGGTTAAATACCTAGATAATCTGGTTCCAGGGTCTGTTGCCAGCACCCTCTGTGCTGCACCTCCCTCGTGTCATTCTCAAGAATTAAAGTCTTACAGGCAAAGGACTGAGGTGGCGTATCTGTATGCTTGCTGCAGGGAAAGCCAAGAGAATTTCTGGTTCTTACTGCAGTGAAATACTACTCCTAGGGTGAGAAATTCCCAGATTTAGGATAAATGTTCAAACAGTTCTAGACAGGTAAGCTCGGCTACTCAACCTCTGTGTATACTTTTTTCCCAGACTTAAATTTACAAAAATAGTGGCAGCAACAACAAAATGTTTCCTCCTAACGTGTTGCAGCTATTTTTTCTAAAAGTGAAAAACATGCTCTCCCCCTCCCCAAAAGGGGGAATGATACATCTCACCAGGTACCGTTTCCACCTTGAAGTCCAAAATATCTGAGCTGGGCTTATTCCTTTTGTTAAGGTTCTCTTATGTCACTCTACATCTAGTGAGCCACCAACTTATTTTTATAAAACATTAGGAGAGAAGGAGAAGGGGAAATTAGTTAAAAACATAAATGTGTGTATGTCAGACCAAATAATAAATATGAGTAGATACTTCAGTCTTAGCTTTTGCTATTGGTTCTGATCCAAAGTTGTATTTTTAACTCCCTTCCTCCATCACTCATTCCATGTTCTTTTTGCCCTCAGCCAGCTCTCAGCTAATGGTAGATTTTTATCTGACTGACTTTTATCTGACAACACTTCAGACTGTCATTCATAGGTAGGGAAGGGGGCCTTGAGTCATTGGTGGTCCTGCCTGTATGGAGTTGTTTCTATCTTCCATTATCTTTTACCGCTAGATGTGGTCAAACCAAGAGGTGTTCCAGATTCCAGACACATACTTCCCTTCTCTCATTCTGTTGCAGCAATCTTCTTTACCCTTGATAATCAAGATTCATTAACACAACCAATTCTGTCACCTCCCTTTTTGTCCCTGTTCTGTGTCATGAGGAGTTCAGAATTGCTAGGTTGCAGTTTAAGCTTCCAAGTCAGTGGAGGCATTGTTGAGTCCCTTGGTGAAATCATTCTTCACTTGGGTGCTGAGACTGTTAAACAAGCAGAACCAGAGGCGCAGTGATGGGGAATTGCAAGTTGGTCGTTAGGTGTGATGAGGGGGAGGAGAAGATGTGTAACTAATTCTGCTTCTGTCCCTTGGTTACTGGGCCCTGTATTATGGCTGTGGGGGAAACAATGTTTTGTAGTATTCACTGGTTCTGAGCATCTTGGGAGACACCACCCTATCTAATTTTATTTGGAACTGAATCTTCAGAAGATGATTTCAGCATTCTGAAAGATGATCTTCTAGATGATAGGGTATGTGGTAAGAACAGTAAATCCCATTAGCATCATTCCATCGTTGTACTCTTTCACTGTTAAATCTTGAGTGAGATACCATGGCGATGAATGAGGCATTCAGTCATTCTGTGGATGGCAGAGGTGTGGTGGATAGGAAAGGCAGTTTCATATTCAGAATATGTGTCTTTTCATACGAAGACTGACAAGTGACCACTAAAAGTTAGCATGTATGTCTGAAATCATGTATGTTTTCATAAAATTAAGTCCATTCTGAGTTGTTACTTGGCACAAGCAAAGTAAAACATTTAAGATGAACGGAGGTTTGAATGAGTTGAAACTGGCTGACACTGACTCACTATGACCTTGGGCAAGACGCTTAACTATTGCGAGCTGCCTATTCCTCATATCTGTGAAATTGGGATAATGATATTTTTGTGTATATAAGGCTTTGAACCACTCAGACGAAAGGTGCTGTGTAAGTGCAAAGCGTTTTAACAACAATAATAATAATCCTCATTTCACCTTGCCCTCAGTGTGACCTGTGTTTACATTGAGCACTGTTAAAAAGATTGCCTGTGAAATGGTATTCTGAATAGTTATGTTGCTGTATGTTCTCCCAGCACTTGATATATTTCCTTCCCAACACTTTTTATAGTTTGCGATAATCTGCTTGATATTCGAATATTTGTTTCCCCCACTAGATCAAAAGCCTCTGAGGACAATGGGGACCACTTTAGTCTGTTTGTTATAACATCTCCAAGGCCTAGCATGGTTCCCACATGTGGTAGATGTTCAGTAAATATTTATTGAATGAATAAATGAATAAATAAATAATGCATGTTTCTATGAATTTCTGCCAAAACAACACAAAAACCCCAGAGATGTAAAATCAGTTTGGTTTCTTTTCCACCAATATGGGAATCCAAATGCTATATTCTGTGTAAATAAATCATTCCGGTTGGTCGTCATCTTATAGTGGGCATAGTGCCATGGGAAATTTATTGGAGTAATTTTTAACAGCATAAATGTTTAGTAACAGATGCACATAGATGGCAGGTTGCCTCATTCAGCTTCCATCTGTTAGACAACTGTCTATTCCAATAAGACTAGTCCATTAGAACTAGACAAATAGCATTCTTACCCATGTTTAAGCTTATTCATTTTCACAATTTTTCCAAAAGGCTTGAAGGAGGAAAGGTGTTTCCATGTTTGGTTGGCTGCTACTTAATAATAGTGTATTACAACACCTTGGCAAACCATAAAGTCCATTTGATGTGTCGTAATGCTCAACAAGGAAGTATTCTCTCTTAAGTGTTTTGTCAAAAGTCAAAACCATGCTAAATAGTGGCAGTAGGAAACACACTCAGCTACAGGTAATTTGGTCCAATAGAGTTCAGTGCAGGTTGTGCAACTGGCAACAGAAACTGGCAGGAGATGAAGAGGTATAATCCATGCTGGTCATCATTAGTGTGTGTGATTTTTAAATAGGACAGAGGCAATATACTAACTCTAGAAAATATAGTGTGTCCATATATACATGCAATTAGGTTATACCCAGTGAAAGCATGATGATTCTCAGCTTAGGCATGCCTTTTAAAAACAACTTT